>NC_091126.1:25230748-25604498 GCF_040183065.1 Periplaneta americana
AATGAAATATTAATTGACTTATGAAAATACTATACTGTCTTCTAATGTATTATTATACCATCTCGTCATTGCAAATATTAAGCTAGATGGCAGTAGTGTGTTATGATTTGCTGTTCTCTTGTTACCAGTTGTGCCAACTATACAACCTTCATTGAACTCTATGAAGGAATACTAGTCAAGAAGTCTTTGTTGAGTCAGTTTCATTTTTATTAAAATAATTGCATTCCACTGCAATTATGAACATATATGCTATGAAACTATTCCAAATTTTTCATGAACCTTTGAATGTCAGGAGCTTAAAATAGCTCTCCTGAAAAGAAAAATAGTAAAATGGACTTGGAACAGTCTGGTTCTGGGACATCAATATATTGCTATAAACGTAGATTGTTTCTCTTTAAGAATACATATCATTAATATTTATATCATTGAGGAATAACAATGTATATTGAAGAAAACTACTTACCGCCAAAATTTTCACGTTCCTCGGAAACGCAATAATGATAAACGTTTCAACAGTTCAGCTTCTAAGTGCAAACTGACACATTCCCACGAAAAAGAATATCAGTGCGTAGTAATTTGGAAGACTTCCGCTAGAGTACAACACGTCTCAGGTCGTATATCACACTATTTCATATTATTGTACCCCTATTTCATATTTGTAAAACTTCCTCAACACATTACTTCACAATCCACTCTGATCATTTAAGCGCGTTGTTCTGGCAATAGCATCACGTGTCGCGAACTTTATTTTACCTTCCTTCCGTGTGCGATATTTTCCCAACTCATTCCAGTAGAGTAGCTAGGAACTTATTGAATGGTCGATTTCCTAACAAATGTATGGATTGTGGGGATGATATTGACTGACCTGTACGCTCTCCTGTCTTGAATTCGCTAAATTCTCATCTGTGACGACTTCTAAAGGCCATTGTCTGCAGGACATCCACAGGCAACATAGAAGCGCTTCGCCAACGTATTCAACAAAGTTTCTAGGAAATCGGACAGATACGTGAATGCTTCTTCGATATAAGAATACCCATGAAAAGGCCTCTGAGCTTTGCATGAACAAGGGAAGTGATCATATTGAGCAATTCCGAGAAGATAAAGTAGAAGATAAAACTGTCTACAACTCAGAACGTGAGACAAGGCATTGCTTTTAATTGTTCGATTTGACTGCGTGAATGTAAAATTAAAATACGTTTTACGTATGAGTTACACTCACAATACCTTCGGAAATCTTCATGCCGAACCCTCATTTGACAATTTATTGTTATTCTGGTAGGTATTTTAAAAGCGACGTTTACAAATAGAAATTAATTGTCAATACGAACTGAAAGGAAATGGAATAGCAGTTGAAAATAGCGTAAAAGCAGCATTTCAATAGTCTTTGTACTGCTGATGGAGCACTTGTACCTACTTGAAACGGGTCTACACATGATCCTTCATTTTTCACACCCTGCCTGATCAATAAGCATAAACATTGTTTTTGACCTCTGGTATCATGGTAGATTACTATTAGCAGAAGGTACAACAAACAATCCGTATTTCATACCGATTCGACCATGCACGTGAATCAAAGCTGGCATGCTGTTCTACCATCCTGGCGGCTCTATTCTGTCTGAATATACATATAAACGCGTCACACGATTTCTTTCCTTTCAGAGTGTATGTAATGTTCTCTACCACTTATTAAATAGAGGGTACTAAGCATAGCATTCACAATTTCCATCATCTTGATTGAAATGTGTTTCAAAACTGAACTCAAGCATGTCTAGACTGGGGGAAGATAACAAAGAACGTTAAGTATTCTCTCCAAAACATGACTAACGGAAAATTATTGTCTTCCATTCCTTACATTGTCATATTCGCTCTGGAAATACACATAAACACGACGCAAAACTTCCTTCATCAACGTATATATAATGTCCTTTACCACCTATTAAATAGAAGGTAATTTCTAAGCACATCAACTCCAGAACAGCAATCACAATTTCCATCATCTTGATTGAAATGTGTTTAAAGACCTAATTTCAGCACGTCTAGACTAGGGGACGGTAATAAAGAACGTTAAGTTTCCTCTCCAAAACATGACTAACGGAAATTGTCTTCCATCCCTTATATTGTTACTGTATATTCGCTTTGGAAATACATATAAACACGACACACAATTTCCTTGGTATCAACATATATGTAATGTCTTCTACAAGCTATTAAATAGAAAGTAATTACTAAACACATTAACACCAGCATAGCAATCACAATATCCATCATCTTATTGAAATGTGTTCAAAATCTGAATTTAACTAGGTTAAAAGCACGTCTAGACTGAAGGAGGATAACAAAGAACGTTAACGCGTTGTAGGATCATCCAGACAAATAGATATACAGTCGTAAGTAGCACAACTCTAACCCCTCTTCTTACTGATTGGTAGGCCTAGAGGAGAAGGTGGAAATACGGGCTACCATTTTGTTTTCCTCATAATAATGGAAAATGGTGTGACATATTGCTTGGAAATCTTTATTGACATACAAAGTAATTATTCATATACAATTTTTCCAGTCTTAAAGATCAATAGTTGCAATAGATATTTGCATATAATTACTTTTTGAAAGAAATATGAACTGGTCCTATATAGGTAGTGTGGTCTAAATATGGGCTACCACAAAAATTTGAAAATAAAATTGTAAAAAAACAAAGAAACATAAGTAGGAAAGCTGTGTCACATCAATGGCAATATTCTGTAACAAATAACGCAAATCAGCATAGTGAAAATACGGGACGTGTTAATTTGCTGGGAATACGGGCTACCTATCCCATATTTGATACATAGCGGTAGCCCATATTAACAGCATAGACTCATGAAGGTTTCTATGATTATGTATGGAAATTGTTATTCTAAATAAATAGAGCTATTCTTTATCAGTGCAACACATCAAGCGTGATTTCTAAACACGAAATATATTTTTTTCAATAACATTGAAACTACATATCTGCAAAAACTTTGAAAATGATGAAAAACACAAAGGGCAAACAACATCCACACCACAAAGGCAACTGGTTTGTCTCTTTGTACACGCAGACTGATGGACACGAGATGTACTTTTAGAGCTTTTTCGCTAGTTAAGAACACCATATATATAGTAAAAAACGAGGTAGCCCATATTACCACTCCTAGCCCATAATTCCACCTTCTCCTCTAAACTAAACGGGTAGAAGTTTCCTTCTATATAAGAACAGAGCACTGTTCGAATAATTTCAAGGGAAAAATTGTTCCGGGGCCGGGTATCGATCCCGGGACCTCTGGTTGAACGGTGTCGGGTAGAGTTCCCGGGTAGCTCAGTTGGTAAGAGCGCTGGTACGTTCAACCAGAGGTCCCGGGATCGATACCCGGCTCCGGAACTATTTTTCCCTTGAAATTATTCAAATCTGCTTTACAGGAAGCCTTACCTGAAAGACTAGATTTGCAGAGCACTGTTCGTTCATATGTTTTAGCATGTGGAAAGAGGTAGTATCTGTAAAGATTGTAGCCAATGAAGCGTATCGGCACATGGCACTTACCAAGAAGTCAAGCGCTGTTACAACACGTCATTCGAAGATCAAGCTAGCTAGTATTCCATTCTTTACTTACGAGTTGAAATTAAATTTCGTGTGTGAATTAGAATGTAAACCTGTTGTTATTATGTGCCAACCTTGGGTTTCTGTGTCTTGATATATTGATAGTGATGATGAAAATGAACTTTTTGTGTCACCAACTGGACGCGGTAAACTCTTACATATACAGTTAGCTAAAATCATTAAAAATGTGTATAAATATTTTAAGGAGGAAAGAGGACAGCGCTTGGCTTCTTGTAACTGTCGTTTACCGATACGCTTCATTGACTGCAACCTGTACAGATACTATCCCCTTCCCTATGGCTAAAACATCAGTGAACAAACAATATAACCATGATGGACTCAAGAATTAGGTCTGAAAAATATTTGCGGTCTTACTAATAAAAAGTCTATATACAGACGTTTAACTATCTTATACTTATACAAAGAGTAGCCCGTTTATAAGTCGTGTGTAAATTCCTTACTAATAATCACTACATACGTCGTGTATAACTGTACTGGGTGTTCATTTCAAAGTGTGTCATGACGTCACTGTTGTGAGTCAGCGATTTGAAGCGAGTTTCAGCTTTTATGTCAGAGAAGTTGCCTATTATTCAAGACGTTCAATCTGAACTTCAGAACGTGTACGGTATAACTTGAATGTTGTAGCAAGAGATTGGGGTCTGTAAAGTTTGTGTGCTACCATAACCTCTTTCGAACTGTGTTTTGCGCGGGCAAGTCGTACGCAGGGTATTTGTTATCATCGATTGCGTACGGCAACATTCCACAACACAAATCAAATGCTCCGTGTCCATGTTGACCGTCGAAGTTAATGTCAACAAATACGTAAGTAATCGTCTTAACCCTCTCCCCATATCCCGACAGTAGGAAAAAAAAACTCACTTCAGTACGTGTTTCCAAACAGTTCACATTCTTGCCACTACTGGCGTTACCGTACGTATCGGTAAGTAATCTTCATAATGAACGCCGTACTTGCTAGGCAACTTCCCTCGCATTTAGGTAATACGCCTCTGCGGAAGTGTAGGAAGATTGAATTCTCTAGGCTCATCGGATAGCCACATGACGACATACAGCGAGCCATGACACATTTCGAACTGAACACCCAGCATAACTGTTACACAGCTACGTCATAGTTTCGTCATTACTTCGTTACGAAAGGTAATAGAATATCTGAGGTTCTCTATTGCATCCGATAGAGCGCTCTAGTGTGGCGTGTTAAATATCGGTAGTACAACTGGCTCTAATCGATTACCACACTACATTTTGGTCAAAGAGTACAAGCTACAGCAATATTATTCTAATAATTCTATGATCTTTGGTTTGTTCTTCTGAGGTTACAAGGTAACCATCATCATAAAATGACAGTCGATACGAACAGCTGTTAGAGGGGCGGTCATTTTTTCCCTATATACAACGCTTAAACAAGGGGTTTCGTGTATACAACTACTGCAAAGCAATTCCCATTGTATAGTTACAGCCTGTTTATACGTCCATAGCTTATTCACGGTTTATTAGTAACGTTTTCTGTCTCAACTCTGTACAAGTCTCGTATAAAAACTATACACGGTTTATTAGTAAGACTGCTAAAGTTTAAATTCCGACAGACGATTTTAAAGTTCTAAACTTTTAACATAATATGTTTGCAGTTTATAACAGTCGTTGAATAAAGACGGACAGACATATTTTACGCGTAGCCACGATTGCAAATAGACGGAGAAATTTTTAAGGCAGATTTTCACTTATGTTGCAAACATCCGTCGCTGGGGATGAGTGTGTTATCAGGATGCAAAGAGGGAAGAGGGTGGAAGCTCGTCTAACGAGACGGTCCGCTCATCAAATTTGCACCTTGTTGAATTCGACTTGCATACTATCTGGGAGGCATTAGAGCTCTCGTCTTTAATGTGAGCAGCCACAACTAATGACAACTATCATCAGCATTAGAGCACCGGGGCTACGTTCGGAATAGGCTGGCGCCATTAACCCAGTTGTACCCCGTCGACACACCCTCCGTACAGATGACATTTACAACTCACTAATTACACAACTTGAGATGGAAGAACATATACATTCCGCTGCGAATCAATTTCTTTTCATGGGCTTTCATTTCATCACTTCACGCCTCCATGACAGTTAGAGATAAAAGTTTTATGAAAACGGATGTGTCGCCATCGTCTGAGAAGTAGTGCGTCTGGATAAAAACATGGTACAGTCAGGCATGAATCAACAATGGTATGGGTCACCGGCGCAAGTGATAATTGGGCCACTTAAGTAAAATTTCAAAAATTATAGTAGCAATAATAATAATAACAATAATAATAATAATAATAATAATAATAATAATAATAATAATAGTAATAAGACCAGTAAATCTTCTTTTTCATTTTGAACACAGGGTCGAATTTCACTCACTGATGAAGAATAATTTATCAATTTGCGGTTTTTATGTAAAATAGAGAGTTTTCTCACATCAGTCGGCGATGTTAGTTACTAATAAATTTCCTCTTATGTAATAAAGAAAATTTCCCAACTAACTCAGCCATACATAGTATAAATACCCGCAGAAAGAATGATTTTCATACGCCATCATCAAATTTATCATGCTATCAAAGCGGAGTATGTTACATGGTGATAAAAATGTTCAATAGTCTTCCTGAAGACATTAAGAATCATAACCCTGCATTATTTAAGGTAAAACTAAAAAAATTACTTAATATCTCACACTTTCTATTCTGTAGATGAATTCTTGACATTTCACAGTACTGTGTGAATATTTTAATACTACTAAATGGTAAACATATTACATTGCATAAAATATTATTGTTATTAAGGTATTAATTGTGTACAAATTTCATATTTGCATTTTATATGTATTGCTTCGCTCGTGGATTTATCTGGGAAATATCAGACCTCGAGTGACATTTATTAGGACTATTTCGTGAATAAAATAAAATTGTATGTAATATATCCCTAAAATTCGATCACAAAATGTTAACAATTGTATATTTACGAATACTTAAACAATCCAGAGATTGTGAAGTTGAAATTGATGAATATCGATTACTGCAATAAAGGAATTCGATGTTATTCAGTAGGCCTAATGCCAATTGCGAAAAGCGAAATACAGGTTTAACAATGTTAATTACATGTACTACGCTTTCCTCTTATTATTGTAACAAATATATTTTCATTATCTACTGAAATCATAATTTAATTTAAAATTGTATAATATAATTACAGTAACCTGATTAATACATTAATTAAACGAAGAATGGTTGAAAACGCAGTTATCAAATTTGAATGAAGGAGTGTAATTTTCTTCAGATAGCCTATAATGGACATGGAATTAGAACATGAAGATGTAGATGTGGAAGAAGAATTTCGTACTTTATTTAGTACTTCATCGTTACATTACACACTACACCGAGATCTAAGAACTATGTAATATGTGTGGAGACAGTTATATAGCAATGCTTATGTATTCACACTACAGCTAGACATAGTTGCTACACAGTGAAACCATCTCTGTATAGATAATTAAAACACGAATTTTATTACGGCATAAGGAACGATGAAAGACCTTGTAAATAATACCACACAAGGTCTTTTGGGTTTGATATGCGCTGATGTTAGCCTAAATAAATTTGAACATCTGACTTTCTATTAATTGTTTAATTTCATTCAAGCAATCCTAGTGGCACATCAACTTCTACTATGCAACATTATTCCTGCTCTTCCAGTCAAGTTAAACGACACAATAATCCTTTTTGCTTCCTATGTTAAAAACCTAGGAGTTTACTTTGATACATATTTAAACTGGAATAACCAAGTAACTCATATTTTCAAAAAGTGCTTTCCATACTATATTCCTTAAACAGCATTCGAAAATTCCTTCCGCTATCACTCAAGAAAATACTAGTGGAAACACTAGTAATGCCCCACTTCGATTATTGTGATTCTCTACTGACTGACCTCAATGTCAACTAGTCGCAAAGATTACAACGTGTTCATAATTCCTGTGTTCGCTTCGTCTGCGATGTCCGTCGCGCTGACCACATTGCCCCATCTTTCCAAACTCTAAACTGGCTACGGCTTAACGTAGAAATTTTCATTCTCTTGTTCTCCTTTTCCAAGTCCTTCACACCTCTACACCTACCTGCCTCGCCTCCCGTTTCAGTAAACTGTCATCATATCATAATTTCTGCACACGCACGCAAAATAGCCGCATACTAGCCATACCAACACATAAGACATCATCGTATTCATCATCATACACTATCTCGCTCTCGCGCTTGTGGAATACCCTACCCAATGACATCAGGGACTGTCGGAATATAGTAGCGTTCAAAAGCAAACTTATTAAGCATTTTACTTACTGCGTATAGTAGGTTTAATATTTACTTAATTAATAAAAGAAAAAATGTTTCTCTCTTCTTAACTTTTACAATAAACTGTCTAGCTTTTATTAATCAGTTAATCTTTTAGTACTTCGATTTTTATTGTATTTGTAAACTTAATATTAATTGTAATTATAATTGTAAGTGTATTCTTAATATTGTAGTTGTAATCCCCCGGTAGAGGGGAAGAGAAGGCCTGATGGCCTTATCTCTACCTGGTTAAATAAATAAATAAATAAATAAATAAATAAATAAATAAATAAATAAATAAATAAATAAATAAATAACTAAATAAATAAATAATACAACATTTTATAGGCTACCAATGACATCAGTGGTATCCAGAATAATTCTGGAAGTAGAGGGTTAAAAACGTACCGGTGACAGAATTTTAAAGTATATTTTCTTTGGGCTTGCAACTTCCCTACTCTGCTCTGGAATTGAATCATCTTTATGATGCCATAAAATACCCGTTCTTTATTTAGCATTTAACACCTGTAATCTTCCGTTTCATGACATCAATAACGTATTTTCACTCACACTGAAGGTAAATGGTAATTATGAAGAGTAATAAAGCTATCAAGCGTACAGCTGAAAAACTGAAGTTGCGAACGCATGGAGTAAAACAATGAAACCAATCTCACCTGCGCACCAAATTGTCTGCACAAGTTACGAGTTCCCTAGAAGTGAATTACCTTTGTTTACATATAAGCGCACAGCACTGATTCCAAATTACGTCACGTACAATAGCAGAGTCTGGAATTATGTGACCCATTCAATATTTTTTTATTTCAAGTACCAAAACGGTCGAGGCTTTTGACCGACAGAAGAAGAAACAAAACAGAATATATTTTTTTAACACTTTACTAAAAAGTTCACTAAATTGCCTGTTGATGTGTTCGCAATAAGCTGTTGTATTGAATATACCACGTTCTTTCGACCACGCTCATAGAATGGAGTTTTTATTCACGGGCTTTAAATGTAGTGGGTTACATACAGAATGTTATTTTCGAACACAATAACTTATTTATGGGTCCGGAACAATGCAGTTGTGGCTGGAAAATTTCCGTTCATAATTACGTGGATGCTGTATAATTGATACAACTATACATTTGTACCACGCAAGCACACAAAATTTGAGTAAAGCAAAATACCGACCACCATGTGTTTTATTGCACAAACAATAAATAAACTCTATTTAAAGGAGAACTATTTCGTTTGTAATATTCATTAACTACCGTACAAACGTCCTTTCAATTTATTTCAACGCCTACTACTTTAAGAGACAACGGTGGTGTACTGTGAGTGGGAATCGAAGGTCTTGAGTTCGAATCCCCTTTATGGCTTGGATGTTTGTCTCAATTCATGCAATTTTCTTGTTGAACTGCGGAAATAAATAACATACGCAGTTAAAAGCGTCATTAAAGCTACCACTACCACCACAACCAACACTAATAATATAAATAAATGCAATATGGAGAGATGCATGTTATATATTCATAGAAGAGACAGCTAAATGAAGAAGTAGATCAGAGAGCAAACAAAATATCACAATACAAATTTAAAATCTAAAATTCAATATGGCAGATCATTTAGCAAGAAGAACAGATAAGTGATGGCCAATAGAAATTCTTCACTGGATTTCAAGGACTATCAAAAGGTCAAGAAAACGACCACACATTAGATGGTTAGATGAAATCGAAGCTTTTGCTAGAGTACAATGAGAAATTAAGATTTTTGATGGGAATAACTTGAATACATTTGGGAAGACTATATCCTGCAGTGGACTGACAAAAATTGAAGATGATTATGAAGACTATTATACTTTTACTACGTCATACTACTTTTGACCAATAAAACTGTACGAAACGACGTATTTCAACCAATCATGGCTGCTTATCCTACAATTTTATCACCTCCCTAGCATTTGTTTCTTTTGTTTGTCAACCTTTTACTTTCAGTAATTATACCTTTTAAAATGATTCATGTTTATTTCATCATCGTTAATTAAAACTTCCGCTGTATGAGATTATGGAGAGTCACGTACCAGAGATTGTTTAATATATGTTGATAACTGAAGTGGAATGCAACTGTTTTAATAAAAATGAAACTGAATGATCAAAGCTTTCTTGACTAGTAACTGTCCATAGAGTTCAATGAAGATTGTATAGTTGGCACAACTGGTAACAAGAAAACACTGATCACAACACAATACTGCCATCTAGCGGAACACTTGTAATGATGAGATGGTACAATAATACATTTTCAAGACAGTTTAGTAAGTCAATTAATATTTTATTTTATTAGAGTACTTTATTTCTTCTAATCTTTACATACTTTCTTCTAATCGTATAATAGTCAATTAAATACCACTCGAGTTTTGATTTTCTCTGGATAAATCAAAACTTGTAGTTGATTCTGTTGATAAAAATTACATCTCTCTGACACATTTCACGTTTATTTCTGATAAGAAAATATCCCGACCATGTCTATTATATTTTCCGTCTTTAGTTTATCTACTGCTTCTCTTTTAGAAGCAAAATAGTACAATTTTATCATAATCTGCACTCTTCAATATTTTAAGTATATAAACTTAAAGAATTGAAGGGTTCAGAACCATAGTGGGCCAAGCGCCATATATTAAAGACGTAGAAAACAAGGGTAAAATTAAGTTATTACCATAATTCAATGGAAACATATAGCAAGTAATATAATGTATGCACATTAAAACTAAATGACATGTCAGTCTTCATTAAACTATGGTATTCACTTATCTTTAACCCTTACTTTCTCCGTTTTTAATAAATGGCGCTTGGCCCACTATGGCTCTGAACCCTTCCATTAAAATAAATTTCAGTATAGGCCTACTGCATTACAAAAAATGTTACTGGTTAATTTCCTCAATAAACACAATTCTAATAAACTTAGCTTACAAGATGTACTTGTTATTCCACGTCACTTCTCCATTGCCAGATGTCAGTGTTAACTTCAGGAAAACCGTGACAGATTTGTTACTGGCACTAATGGTTGTTAGTAGTACAATTACTCGGACCAACGAATAATCCCCAGAAATTGATCCTAGTTCACGAAATAAGCCCAGAAGGACAGTCAACCGTGATGTTCGAAGCTATTATAAGAAAAAGAAATTTTCGCATTTCATATTCACTCAAGATCCAGGATGTGCGCCTTACTGCTGGAATAATTTATCATCTTACATAATTTGTCACGGTTTGCTGGGGACCTTTTTTCACTCTCAAATCGATAGAAATTTTGAAAGAAAGCCAATAACAATTTGTCAACACTAACGGCGTCGTTCTACCCCTTATACAAGTCTTAGAACAAGAAAAAGTAAGTAGGTATGTCAATATTAATTAACATACTTAGAATGAATGATTCTGTTTCTTTAAAGACATGGCTAAAAACCTTTATCCGTTAATTTTACTACAGAAAAAAGTATTAAAAATTTGTTTAAAGAGGCAGAAAGATTACCCAACTGAATTGTTGTTTAAACATTTCCAATTTTTCAACATTAAACAATGTATTATTTTATTTTATTAAAATATTTTCATAGAAATTTTAATAACTTTCAAAGGTATATACATAAATATAGAACTAAAAATATGAATTATCTGCGTTTGTCTGAATCAAAATGTAAAACCAATGCATCTATTTATCATAGCATGAGTCAAGGTACCAGATTATTAAACAAATTTTATTCCAATATTATTTTAATCACAAATCCTCTTCAAATTAATATAGTAAAAAATATAAAAATTTGTATTGAATTTATAGTTTGGTTTTAAACATATTAAACACTTTTTAATCTGTATTCACTCTCAAATTTAATTTTATTTTTGCCTGTATCGGAATCCCCTTCTGAGTACGAATCTTACTCATTCAGGAGTGGGCTAGTTTATCTTTTATTGTATTTATTAACTTGTATTCATTTCAAACTTACTAGCAATAAAAATAAATATAATAAAATATGAAATATATTTTTGGCGTTAATTGCCTTTTACACATCGTGAATCGTGAAAATCCTTGTTCCCATACCGCTAGAACTAATAGTTTAGACCAGGCCTGTACAAACAGCGCTCAACGAGCGCTCGCGCTCCTTCGGAGCGGGAGAGCCGAGTTTACCACTCGCCGAAACGGAGAGGAAGATACGTCAGAATGACATAGACTTGCTATAGGTAGAGGAGAGGGAAACGACCTCTCAGTTATCTAGTGGAGTGCAGTGTGTAGGCCTATTCTCAGTAACTGTTTCACGTTGCTTAGCTACTGCTACAGTACAGTATGAAGGAATATAAGAGACGGAACATAACATTTAACATTTAACGATTTACAGCTCGAACTTACTGATCATCAATGTGACCTAAGGGCTGAAGATCGTTTGAATAATACTACTACCCTGGTTGAGTTTTACAAGACTAAACATTAGCAATAATATCCATGACTACACAGGCTGGCTGTGAAAATGATTGCTATGTTTGGCTCAACATTTATATTTGTGAGCAACTGTTTTCTATAATCAACTTTAATAAAGGCAGACATCGAACATCTGTAGCTGATGTTTCATTACGATCAGTGGGCTACTGTTCCTTTCAGCTGCCAACAGCATAAAACCTCGTGTTGATGTACTTTTAAATACAAATATAACAGAATAATATTGTACAACCTAAGCAATTTACACATGCTTAAGTTTAAAAATAAAGTGAAAATGTTTGTACGATATTTGATAAATTTTATTATAATTTTTTTAAGTGTTACTAGCATTATATGGTACTAATTTTTATTGTATTTATCTGATGCATGTAACCTATAAGATAAAACATCGTAATAAATATAAATAAATCATTTTCTTAATTAATAACAGTGTATATCTCCAATAAATGATTCCTTAGCATCGCCACAGATACACATGATTGTACTTGTCACTATATCTTGTCACTAGAAAGTTATTGAAATTTATATTTTCTCCGCCATTCATAAAATATTTTGATATGACACCTCTTGCACAAAAGGAGAGATCTATAACTGAAACTCGATTAATATATTTCAGTATTATTTGTATTTATCCTGGTAATAATGAACAGTTTGACTCGTAGACATTTTGTTTTTTCAGCATTTACTTCCCATGATTTTACGAGAAGATTCGAAGAGAATGGCACTTACGTAGACTTTCAGCTCCCCACTACTACCATTAATACACAACATAATGTCAATACGGCGGTTGCTGTCGTCTGCGATACAACGAACTTTTCTGTTGATTTTCGAGTTTGGCATTTTTTCCGGTTATTATATGCTTATTTAAGTTGTGTTAACTGTCGCTAGTGGTTTTATATTTTATTTTATCCGTCTTAGTATTTATTTTATTATTGTAAATATTTTTGTTTTATCACTATTATTATTATTATTATTATTATTATTATTATTATTATTATTATTGCTATTATTATTAATGAATTATTTTGTATTACAATCTTTGTATCATTTCTGTCACGATTATTCTATTATTATTATTATTATTATTATTATTATTATTATTATTGTTACTATTATTTACATCATCAGCATTATTATTTGAACCCTGTAAAGTTTATATAGAGTACTGGACTGTACCCGAGCACGAGAATTATGCTCATTTCGGATATCTATCCATATGTATTCAATTCAAATGTAAATTTGATATTTGAATTTAAGTAGCTATAGAATTTCTATTATTTCTGTAAAACAAATATTTCTTTATTAATTAATAATAGTCCAAAATAGTTCTGCAAACACTGAACGGGAAATCATTTCATAAGCACTCGTTATAGTACTTCCTTTTGTGTATATTTTGTACGAGATCATCCCTTCTTCCAGTCCACCCTTATACAGAGCGCAGCTAATATCTGCATTCCGCTCATGAGCTGAGCCGGCTCGGAGTGCGCAAACCTTGTTCAGGCCTGGTTTAGACTATGAAATTCCATATCTCGCCTGTCTGTAATTATAGCAAACTCAATATACGCCTATAAACAATCCTCATCTCATTCAGCATCCAAACCATGACGCGATGCATGATGAGGATCGCGTCGCCTTCCATGGTCCGCTGACCCCATGCTGTTCTTCCGAGAATAGGTAGCTTCATGCCTACAATTCCAATACCCCAATGGCTTGCCGGTTATTCCAACAGGACAATTCATGGCTCGGAATGCGATATTGTAGTGTAGCGCCTCCCTCGAGACACGGCGCTTTGTTACGTTCGATATGGATGCCATAGTTCGGCCACGGATTGGTTCCATTGGGCTGTGGTGACGGGATATTAGAAAATCTCTGTTAAGCAGTGTGCTTGGAAAAGTGAGATAGCTACAATTATATCAATATTTCGTCTCCAAATTAAGATAATCTTATTAGGCCTACATATATTTCAAGAAATGTACTTAATTCTTTTCAGAACAATACCTGTCTCAAAAGACAATAATTGAGGAGTTCTCTGCAATAACAAGATATGTACACATACCTCGATCTAGTTGCCACCATTATTGTACTAAAATAACAAATTCCATAACGAGATTTTGACGAATAATACATGAAACTTATATCAATAATACTAATTAAGGGCAAATCGTAAAACAGAGAACGCTAAGCTCCGCCCACGACCCCTTTCCACTTTTCCCCTACAAGCTCACCACACACAGTCTAGCGGGAAAGAGTGGAAATAGGGGTTTAGGGTGGGAGTGACATCCAGTGGAGGAAAGTGGAACAAAAAGAGTGAATGCGACATCTACGAAGCAAAAGAGGAACTTCATCCTGTCTCCCGCTCTCTCCACCCTCTACTTCTCTGTTCCTTGCTTCATGTCTCTCTATTTTTTTTCTTATGACTTCGCAGAGGTTAGTATTCGATCCGAGTATCTTTCTAACGAAACGCACGCACGCTTTTTGTTCACGCTTTAGACCTCTCGGCTACCGAGGCGAGTTGGTGGTAGAAGGGAAAATGAATCTATTTATGTTCAAGGGAACTGCCGTAACGTATTGCAGAAATGCAATGTGTGTCGTTGGATATGTCTTAGTACGTATTTTTTTTTTGCAGAACAGTGCAAAGTTAACAGGTGACTGTTGTTTTATGAAAAAAATCACATTACATGTGGTTGTTGCATAATGCGCCCTAATTTGGTTGTATTGTGATGTGTTAGTACATGTGGTTGTTGTCTAATACGCCCTAATTTGGTTCTACCCTCTGCCATATTGTGTATTAGTACGTGTTAGTTCAAGGGAAAAACGTATTGTGTTGTAAAATATGAAATACGTGCGAGGCGGTAGGCAGTGATCCACCGAAGCGGGACAGATAGTAGAGAGAGACAGTAGAGAG
This sequence comes from Periplaneta americana, assembly GCF_040183065.1. Taxonomy (NCBI): domain Eukaryota; kingdom Metazoa; phylum Arthropoda; class Insecta; order Blattodea; family Blattidae; genus Periplaneta; species Periplaneta americana. The sequence goes on from NC_091126.1 coordinate 25,246,104, forward strand.
AGAGAGAGAGAGAGAGAGAGAGAGAGAGAGAGAAGAGGCGAGTGAGGTGCCGAGCGGCGAGGGTGGGGATAACTTCCCTACTGGCGTTCGCTGTTTTACGATTTATCCCTAATTAAAAAACGAAGATTTGGAAAGGTCTTTCTTTGCTAATGAAAACAATGTTACTTTTATTTACTGCCAAACACCCACTTCTTACTCATAACTTGTTATTGCAGAGCACCCCTCAATTGAAAAGTATGATCCCAAAACGCGTTAAGTCCGTTTTTATGAATAATCAATGAATATGAGTAGTCATACTGTAGGATCCCGGCATAGCTCAGATGGAAAGAGCGCTCAGCGCGCAAAGCTGACAGGTCCTGGGTTCGATTCCAGGTGCCGGAACGAAAAATTGGGGTTGCTTAGGAAGACAACAAGCTTACAATATGGTAAAGGTCTCAAACATAATCATATAGCCTATATATATATATATATATATATATATATATATATATATATATATATACACACAACTCCATTAATTTGAACTGGTCACAGATATCAATAAAACTAGTAAATAGGTTCCAATAACCGTTTCCTATCTATAATGATTATAAAAAAATCGATTTTCCATTGAAAGATTGAAAGTGCATACGTTGCAACACCGAAATGCTTGATTCCTCATAAATTAAAAGCGTATCTATATACAATAGTGACAAAAAAACCGGACCGACCCTTGTGGCTGATTTCAGAGCCTTGTTCACTCCAGAGCACGATAAACTGGTAACTAAGGCTTTCGTGGTTCGAATCCGCCTGGGAAGGAAACTTTTTTTTTTTTTTGTTCCTTAGTCAAATGTATTCCCAATACTTTTCGATTGCTGGTAAAATTCATGTTCTGGGAATAATAAATTAATTAAGTAGTAAAGTATCCTTGCAATCGATTGTTTAAATATTTAGCTTTAGCATTATCAACTATCAATCCATATTTGTTTCATACTTCTTTGAATAATTTGAAAGTTTCAACTAATGCTGGTATATTTTTTATTGTTATTATTGTATCATCTGCATATGCCATGCACTGTTTTAGTCTGGTAAGATGGAAGTACAGTTGCTCTATGCAATCGTTAGATGGCAGCATAGTGAAATTGATAAAAGTTGTTTCCTTGAAAGTTCATTAGGCTGATCAATGTGTTATATGTGATCAGAGATATAAGTCGTAAACGTGGCCAAATGAACTGATCGAGTTTTGGGATAGTACTTTTCAATTATTGCCCATTTTCATTGCTGAATTCGATTTCTGTGTGATATCTGAGTAACGAAATACACCACCATAGAAGGAAGCAGATATATCTTATCACAACCAGCATAGTGGTCGTAAGTTTTAAGGCAATTCTGTATTTGTGTTTTAGGAACTTTGGAGTGATCATGTTATTATCGTAATCATGATCTTTGCCTTCTCCTTTTGCCGTTTATCTAAGAAACCTTCTTCATTTACTAAAGGTGCATGAAGCTACCTTGCAAACTGTATTATACAGGTGAAGAAGAAGTCTAGCAGTCTTGAGCTTCATCCCTCGCGCCCGACCAATCAGTTCTCTGCAACTAACTTCCACTTTAATCTTCAATAGAATTTACAAATTAAACTTCTATAAACTTTGCCCCATTGTTGCCAAGTACATTACTATCTGAAATCCGGTTCCAAACTTCAGAGGGGTGTGTTAATAGCTCAAATCCAATTGCATTCACTCTACAGAGGTTTATTAATAACCAAAATTAAGTTGCAATTTCCGCTCACGCTATGTAGGAACAATTTGGGAGAGAAGCTGCACTAAATCAATCAATGATTATTAGCAATCCCATTCTGGTAGTAAACACAATTCTTGACATAATAACGTGAAATCTTGTGGCAGGGTAGTGGTGTAGGTTGTATCATGTTTAAGGACACACTGAGGTGAAAGTTTGTCGATTTTGTTGAAAAATTCGTTTCAAAATTAAAAATTATATGTTTCAGATGACCTTTCTACAAATATTCATGTTGACAGGCACATTCAATCAAATGTTTCAACTGATATTTTTGAATTCTTTGTTTCCAAAACCCGCTCTTTGACTTTGAGTTATTTTTACAGGAAGAAGAAATATTGCTGCCTTTGAAATTACGAACCATTTTGAAAAATGAGTGTTTATTCTTATCTTACAGATATTTTATACCATACTATGTACTAAATGTATTAGAATACTTCATAGTTTACCAAAAGTTTATAAATTAAAAAATGAGATAATAGGTTCGGCCAGAAGAGCAAAAAATAGGTTTTTGAAAAAAATCATAGTTTTAAATATTATATTTCAGTGACAAATAACAGGGATTGGAAAAATAAATCTTTTTCATTACATTAAGTATGTAAGAAATATTTTTATGTTGTTGGGTCAAAATCAGTTTTTGAGCACAACAGGAGGTTTTGGAAACAAATCATTCATTTTTAGAATGTTGCACGCTCTGGGTGGCTCATGAAATGTTAACTGTACTCATTAAATGTTGCAATCAATTTCATTACATATCGTTTTATTAAAAGTGCTACTTTTCCAAATTTTGTACTATCTGCATGTTCTTTTTGTGAATCTCCTTAATAATGTACGTAATGAAACTTTTCATAAGAATGTCCTTTAAACCACAAGAGTTTTGGTCGAAATATTTTTTTTTTTCTGCTAGACATAATAATGTTTACCCGTTCTTATAATTTAACTGTAACATAATATTTTTCTTAAGTTTTGAGGAATAATCTGAAATAAGTAAACAAATAGCAAGTTATGTTTCACGGCAAATTATTTGGAGCAAATTTCAGGCAACAATTAGGAGTAATGACTTTTAAAATACAATTTAAATTTACAAAAGTTTTAATAAAACATACAATTTTGCACTAAATGAGGTGAAACTTGTACGGAAGTTATTCATTTTATGCAACTTAATATCTGTATAAATTTTCAAAAATCTAGTAGGCTACAAACAGTTTAAAAAAGTTTAAATTTCACTTCAGTGTATCCCAAAAAAGCCATCTATTATAAACAACCACCACCCTAATAACAGAGGATGTGTTCAAGATAAGGGAACTATAACGATCTCCGATTTCATCTGCAAGGGATGAAGGAAACCATATAAATGATCGTGGTGTATTATGTCTTAATGTAATACGACGTTGCCACTTCTTATGAAAGACTGCAATATCACTTTTGTTTTCACTTTGTAAAGGATAACATAAGATAAAACAAAAATAAGTAGCAACTCCATGAGAACAAATTCTACCCTACTTCCGGTATCAAGCAAATACTGGTGATATTACATTAAAATTAATTTAGAGTAAAGGTTGGTAATATTGTGATACTAATAATATTATGATAGTATATTTTGAGAAATTTTTTAAATCTTACTGAGCGAGAAAAGGGTCGGTTTTGTGCAGAAACTTGTCCACGAACATTCCCTTAATACGTTGACGCAAAAAACCGATCTTCCTCTCGCTCAGTAAAATTGTAAAAAATTCTCAAAAATAACTATCATAATATTATTAGTATCACAATATTACCCCTTTACCCTATATCGACAAAATACACATGAAACATGAATGCTTTTAGTAAAATGTTAATGAAATTAATGTAAAAACTACAAAGCACAATAACGAACTGCTCTAAATAAAATTAAGATATTTCCTTTGATTTTTTTTGTTTAACATATGATGAAAATTAAAATATGCAACTACTGTATAAGATAGAGTTCGTACAGATCCAAAAATACGCAAAATCCGAAGATAAATTAGGTTTATATTCAGAATTATTTCTATTTTCTGTTACGATTTATCTCAAAGTTTTGGCGTCCCTGATATAGGTAGGCTGGTTTGTGGTAATTGTGTACCTTCATTCAAAAGATTGATAGTCACTGGTTCTACACCACCTTACTATAGTTCAATTCCCGGTAGAAGAAATTATAACAGCATATTTGATGGTACTGCTGTTAATTTTAAAATAAAGGAATATCCTTAGAATCCCATTCTCTATTGCTGGTATATTTCACGTTTGTGTCACTTTTAAACCTTTTTGTAAACAACAGTGATATTAGATTAGATTAGATTAGATTAGATTAGATTAGATTAGATTAGATAATACGAATATCAATTTCACGTCAATTTGTATAAAATTAACTACATATAAAGGAATTTCATTTCCATACTTCTCAGTTTAAATAATCATTAAATTCAATTAAATTCAATTTAATTAAAAAAGCAGGTTTAAGTTATGTAAATATTGAGGGGTGAACCACTGTTAATTGCATTTTAGGTTTTGCCCCTTACCCCCACTTCTCTTCGAAATTTAAAATGGCATTACTATATTATGATACTCAATACAAGAATATTCCATTCTTTATACATTTCATTCATTCGTTCTCACATCTATTTTCTACCGTCGACTAGCAACCTGGATTGTTGTTATTGTTGATTAGAGCTGAAGAGAATAAAATTACAAAGACTATTTTCATTACAGGTTATTTCAGGTTGTAACACAAACTAATATTGAGGAATGTTATAGTTGGGCATTATTAAACTATTTCTTAAAAATTTTAAACAAGATAGAGAATAATAAATTCCGAAGTATGGATTTACATTACTTCTGTATGGTTTTGGTACTATGGAAATGCTATGTAGCGGAATAAAATTACTAAATAGGCTGCATTACTCTCTAGCAAATAATGGAGTGCATTTTGAACATTTGATTTACAAAATTTAATTAATTACATTTAGGAATTTACCCGAAATGAACTGTGTTTCAATCCTGCAAACAACTGACAATAACAAATCAGGTTGCCGGGGGACGATAGAAAACATAAGATGCGAGAACAAATGAATGAGATTTATAGGCAATTGAGTACTCTTTCAGATCTAAGTCATTTCAAATTTCAAAGTGGGTGGGGTGAGGAAGTGAAACACAAAATGCAATTAACACTGGTTTTAAACTTCCCCATTAATGTCAAAATTGACCTGTTTTTTCTTTAAATTAAATTTAATTGAAATAAATAGTTATTTAGACTGGTAAGTTTCGAATTGAACGCTCGGTATGTAGTTTTTATGTCTATTTTATATATTTTTTCTAACATAAGGAACGCGTTTTATGTGCATAACAGAAGAAAGCATAAATTTGTATACATATTATGATCTAGTACTTTACACTCGACAAAATATCGACAATTACTCATTAGTGGCCAATATACATGATCATGAAATTACAAATAGTGAACAAATTCATATTCCATATTGTAGATTACACAAGAACAACACAAACGTTTTAATTATGGGGATGAAATTATATAATAAGCTCCCTAGTCAATATTATAAATTACCAATCAATAGTTTCAAAACTGGATTTTACAATTGGTTATTAAATAATCCTTTTTATTCTGCTGCTGAGTTTTTCAACACAAATTTATATGAAATTGTATTTTAATAAACAAGTTTAATTGCAATTTAGTCAGTTTTCTTTAATTTAAAAGTTTCAAATTATTTCATGTTTTCATTGTATTATTTAAATTTTACTGTTTCTTTTATTAGTGTTTTTAAAAATGTATTTATATGTCCTTCAATGTATTCTGACGAAGCCTAAAACTGTATGTCTAATGGCCAAGTAAATTGAATTGAATTGGTAAAATGTCATTTAAGTGTGTCTTTTAATAAGAATTCAAAGAATGAACAGTAGGCTGTGAAGTTATTAGAAAAGTATTCAAAAAACTAATTTGTCTGCGGGATACATTAAACGTGGTAAGAATAACCATAGTCATTTCGTAACACCGATTTTTTTTTTGTGTACTCACTACGACAAGAACGTATAATATAAAAACTTGAGGTCAGGAGTTTCGGTCTCCTATTTATTGGTCCCCTATGTCCAATCCATCGCTTGGGAGTAACCTTACCCCTATGATACAGGACTTGTGAGAGAGTCCATGTACGGTATATACACTAGTTCTGCTTCCAGGAAGACTAGATGATGCTCGGTGTATGATAGAGCAAAGGGGCGCCGGTTTGCTGTGACTTAGAGACATAAGTTTAAAGGTAGCCACGTCCTGACCCCTTCCACCGCTAAGCGTTTGTTTTCTTCGCTCCACTAAACGCTCAACAATCCACGACGCCGTGACGAAAAAGACACGTCCGACGATTGTTTACTCTGGAATTACTGTCCTAACCTAACCTCAGGGAGGCCGATCTTGACAAAAACTCAAACGTGAACACACACACAAATCAAACAGACTTACCCAGCATTATCATAGCTGTCTACACCGGCTACTATATCAAATAACATTTACACTTTGTGACTCGGTTCTTCACGAACACAATAGTAGGCCTAGTATTATACGATTTCATTGCTTGTAAACGTAATTAAACTTAATGTTAATTACTATGAGGATTGCTATTCGTCTGTGGCAATTTGCTAGAGATCTGTTACATCGACTATGTATAGTGGAAAATATCTTATGTGGCAACCAAATTTTCTTGAGGAAAAATGGTTCTTCACATAGATAGCACCTACAGCCACAGGAAGAAGATGTAGTATGCCAAAACTTCTTATTACATCGCTTAATGAACTGTGTTTGATTAGGCATAAACGTTTCCGAAATTATGTAATTGATACTTATCGCAAAAAGTTCGGAACGTTTTCTATACTACAAACACACAAACCAAAAATATACAATGCGTAAAATACTGCATTAAAAATAGGAATTTTAAGTGACAGTGATAGATTTATTGATATTAGTTCACAAAAGTACAAACTAAATAATTTAAAAAATGATCTATATACAAAAGTAGTTATAAATAATAAATATAAAATTTCCTAAACAAATTAATTTATCGCAAATCTCAGTAATTAATTGTTCAAACTTGCACTTACGTTTAGTTTTAGTGCATGTTTAAACCAATCGTGATAAATATTAGAACTTTAAAACTTATTTATCTGCTCCTTTTCACACTTTTCTACCATGAACATTTTAAAATTAATTTTTCTTCTTTTTTTTTACTTTAAACATCTAAATTTATTCTATAACTTTCATATTTATGTTTAATTATAGGTTCACTTATGCCTATTAACTAATTCTTCCATGCCATCAAACTGAATCCAGGTTAGCAGTTGTTGACATATAGCCAGCACACTGCAATGGCTGAATCGGTATTTCTCAGTGAGTACAGTAGGTCAGTCTAAATTCCTGCTACATGCTTGTTAGCAAGTTATTTTCTTATTTATACATCTTGCAGCATACATGTAAACATACTTGACATATTAATTACGTAAATCAATATCAATTACAGTTACATTCTTTTCCATGCTCACATTTTCGTTTAATACTATTCTACTTTTTATTAAATTTATTTTATGTGTAATCTTATTGAAATTTAAAATCTTGAAATATACAAATTAATTTGATGTTGTCTTTATAAAACAAATAATTTTACTACTAAATACATCTTTCTTGTTCAGATTAATTTTTTTTTTCTGATTATAGGAAAGTTAAGTTTTTGTTGTTGCCTACCTCTTAGTAAATAGTTTTGTTGAATTTTAAGTAGTATATTAATGACAAAATATTTTGATCATATTGTGTTTAAAAGTAATATACAATACAGTATAACATATGCAATACTGTGATCTTAAAATGTAGATATAATCCGTCACATTTAACTTCAAATTTTACTCAAAATTTTCCGCAAACGCTCTCCACAATCTTTACGCATATTGTAAATAATATCTAATAACAAATTTTTAAATCTACGATCTCCAAACAAGTGAAGGGAAAGTAAATATTTACGAGCATTTGGTCATAATTACATGAAATTATTATTCCAACTTTCACTCAATCTCTAAGCAAAAACAATAGCTAGGCAATATTTCGAATTCTATGAAAATGATCAGCATTACCTTTATCACCTATCATTACAGAGAATGCATTTTGTCCATTGTTTTTGGGCCGAATCCTGCACTTTGGGAAAAGTGTATACCGATAATAATAATAATAATAATAATAATAATAATAATAATAATAATAATTACTATTATAATTATAATTATTATTATTACTACTATTATTACTACTTATTAATATTTGTGTGGCGGACAACAACCAGAGGCCAATTATAGTTCAATAATTGAGATCAATATTATTTGACTATTACTAGGTTCTTGAAACACATGAATTGCAGAAGATATTTCAAGAAAGTTCGCAAGAAATTATGGCATTAGGTGTCGTACACAAGAATGAAGATAGGAGATACTTTTTGTAAATAATTAATCATGTTAGTAAATTCGATAAATCAAATACAGTTTTGTTTGTTATTGATTTTATCTTGGATTTTAATGAAGAAAACAAGTAGATTTTCTATATATCCTGATTAAAACTAGCATAAGCAAAAAAATGTGATGTTAGACAAACAAATATAATGAGTGAAATTAGCTAAACAAGTGAAATGTTAAGGTACAGTCAGACTTTTTCCATTATAAGATATTATAATGGTGGCGTAAGAAAACCTGATAAGTTTGAGTACGGTTTTTGGTGGAAGACGAATCCAGTAGCCATCCGTTCTGCAAGCCTTAAGCAAGCCTTAAGGAAGACTTAAGTTGTCGTGCATAAAAATTTGATGTCATAGAAGCAACACGAAATAAATAATAATAATAATAATAATAATAATAATAATAATAATAACAATTTTGTGTAAAGAAAACGAAATTTCATGTCCTTATTTTGATCTTTTTTTATTCTGAGTGATAGTTTAAGGAGACGATATGAAAATAATTACAACAGTTCTAAACATTATAAAGTAGCTTTCGTGACACGCATTTTTTATATTTATTTTCATGTAATAGCTTTAACGTGCGTAAGAGTACGTGAATATTTTCCTTGACCTAGCAGAGAAAAAAAGAAACGGACAAATAATTGTTCAGCCCTTTTCCAAGGGAATCAGTTAACTTCTATTATTGATTACGGCTCCGGAAACATTCGCATCAATAATTGATAACACGAATAATGCATCCCCCCACCTGTCAGAATAGAATTCTTCTGGCATTTAAAAGAATCAATCAATTATATTATTAATGATTCTGGATTATTTATTGTGTTGTATGAATCGACTCATTTCATTAAATCCCTTCCCTCCCTAGCCTCGCTGAGGATCGATGGTAACCTCTTTCATTTAGCCACTTCAGTGAATAATAAAAGAGAATGTATGTAGGTAAAAAAAAAACGTTCTCCCTCTTTGTGATGAATCTCCCCCTGTAATGAGGTACGTATATATAGGCCTATACATATAACAATACGCAAAGAACGTAGGCAATTTTCTGTTAGTATGTGTTTTTTAATATTTATTGAAATATTCTATTGTAATATTACAGTTTACCTGCTTTATTCTGTGTGCATTCATTGAAATCTAGCCTCCAGAGCAAACAGATTTCCATTTGCAAACGCCGATTTGCTTTTTCTTTATGAATACTCCATAAAAATATTAATCACTTATATCTTAGAACGGGTTATTTTTCATTTTATAAAATATTTCTTTCGTGAATATTTATTTCCAGTAATGAAGTATGTTATAGACCAGCGTTTCTCAAACTATGGTCCGCGGACCACCTGTGGTCCTCGAGGGCTGCCATTGTGGTCCTTAAAAAAAGACAGAAGAAAAAATAAAATTCAAACTAATTGCGTATTAACTATAGCTTAAAATCTCAGAGAATGGAAATGACACATGACAATCGAATTTCACTTTTTCTCTCAGTACTGACATTTTATGAAATTTATTACCCTACTCGTCTATCGACTTCCAACTCTACTCTCAGCAACAAAAGAGGGTTTTAAAACACTATACACGTGGTGTTTCTCGACATCTTTTCCCTGCACATCTGGCGCCGCGCCTGTAACCCAGCCAGGGACCACCCGAATTCATATCAGGGGACCAAAGTACCGAACCTTAATTCAATTTTAAAATATAAGTATACTGGTTTTAAAATATGCTACGAAAATTATAAATGTGCTTTCGAAGGAAACAAGAGTAATGTGGTCCGCGGAACTGTTCTGACTTTAAAAAGTGGTCCCCACTTCAAAAAAGTTTGAGAAACGCTGTTGTAGACAGTTGCCTAAAGGTAAGTGGCCAAAGTTTTCTTGAAAAAGTCTGTATTATTTATTTATTTTACAAATATAGCTTTCAGGTTTAGCTCCCTATAAAACTGACTTTAATAATTTCAGGGGAAAAACTGCTCCGAGGCCGGGCATCGAACCCGCAACCTTTGGCTGAGCACGACAAGGCTCTACAGACTGAGCTACCAAGGAACTCTACTACACCCCGGCTCTATTATTCTCTTTTTTATCTACATACTTCAAGTGGGTTGACAAGACGTCAGAGACACAACATTGAGTGCACACTTACTTTCTGTATGACTTAAATTTGTGGTTATTCTGTTAAGAAACAGTTACGTGTATTATACATATCTGGCTTTCAGGTATAGCGCCTTATAAAGCTGACATGAAAAAAAAGTGTTTATTAATTGATTTACTTACTTATTTACTAATTAATTAATTCAATTTATTATTTATTTATTTATTTATTTATTTATTTATTTATTTATTTGTTGGTTGGTTGGTTGGTTGGTTGGTTGGTTGGTTGGTTGGTTGGTTGGTTGGTTGGTTGGTTGGTTGGTTTGTTTATTTATTTATTTATTCATTCATTCATTCTGGCGGAGTTAAGGCCAACAGGTCTTCTCTTCTACAAAACCCCAACCCACATCTTTTTCAGCGAACGGATCTTGCACGAAAGCCTGTACACCGTTTGACTGCGGAAGATTTGAGCTGAGGTTGACTTGCAGCTTCCTTATTACAGAGCCTACACCAGTGAGTTTTGTTTAAATTTAAAAATAAATGAACATATTTCATAATAACTGCACCTTAACTTCAATGTTGACACATCGATAAGTGCAGCTCCATACCGAAGCGTCTGAGTTCTCTTGCTCCTATTCATAAAATACTTCGTTTTATGCCCCTTACGTTCTCTTATAACTTTGTACTAATTTTTCCGAACTCCGTACTTATCCTATACATTTCTCACAGTCGTAGAGCTGGGTAAAGAACTGTACATTAATTTGCTTCGAAATCTGAAACAGATGGAGAAAACTCGGTCTATTTCTAAAATTGTACTTGAATATCTTTACTCACCTCTGACCCGATGCCCCAGGCGATGACTACGTTGTTACAGTTGAAGAACAGAGGCGGCATGGTGGGTTGATAACACACTTGACCCCTGTCCCGGGCATGGATTTCAAATTCTTCCTCGCTACCCTGACATTCGTACACTATGACGTGGTGCATATAAAGCCGATTTCCTGGCTGGTGCACCGGTTCGTACTGCAGAAGATAAAAAGCGTATGTTTAACACCACAATAAATACAGACGTGGACAAATTATTAGCAAAATTGAAGATTTTTATTATATATTTTTACAAAATATGATTCTTCAATTCAGGCTACAGTTGACATTTTTACGTATTTTCAAATTATTAGCGAAATTGAAGATTTGTATTGTATATTTTTAGAAAATTTGACTCTTCAATTTGGACTACATTTGATATTTTTGCATATTTACAAATTATTAGCAAAACTGTAGATTTTTTACTATATATTTTTACCAACTTTGACTCTTCAATTTGGACTACAGTTCACATTTTTTATATTTCCAAATTATTAGCAAAACTGAAGATTTTTATTTTATATTTTTTACAAAATTTGATTCTTCAATTTGGACTGCAGTTGACATTTTTGCATATTTACAAATTTTTATCAAAATTAAAGATTTTTATTATATATTTTTACAAAATTTGGCTCTTCAGTTTAAACTACAGTTGGCATTTTTTAATATTTCTGTCTACTCTAATGATAGAAATATGCAAAATTGTCAACTGTAGTCTAAATTGAAAAGTCAAATTTTGTAAACGGAATTATCATAAAATCGTCAATTTTGTTAATAATTTGTCCACGTCTGTAACTCGTCCTTGTACTTAAGATATTTTAGGTATTAGGACCGAATATACAGAATTGTTACTGGTTTGATTTACCGAACTAGGGCATGAGGATTGGCGGGCGCTAGTCTACCGTCTCCCGCCCACTATGCTCCCCGATTCCCCATCACGTTGGACGCGACCATGCATGATGTGTAACTGTGCGATTGTTGTGAGTGGAAGAAAGGGTGTTTGTGTGCAAGATATAAGTATGTATAGGATTGCCGTGTCTGTGTGGAGTTTATTCTAGAATTTCCAAATATACAACCACAGTTCATAAGTTAGGGATTAAATTTGAGAACACGAGGTCGGAGTTAAACAAAAGAACGCCCTACTAACAGACCGATTTTGACATAGGTTAGAATATCACTATTGGCGCTTTTCTGGGACCTTCGCCACAAAAATCGCTAAAAATATATTAGCTCATTAGCTCAGCAGACTGTATCACCATATCAAAAGCAAGAAACGCAACATATTACATCTTAAATCGTATCACTAGCCTATACCTCAGTGCATGTTCTAAAATATGATCCATTTTGGTAAGTTAATTATTGCAATTAGTTTTAGACCCTGTAGAAGACAGCTTAAAATTGATCCAGGGTTTGTGTTTTCCTCAGACGAGTAATGGTTTCATCTAAACTGCCGTGTGATCCACCACTATAAAAATATCGTGCAAGAGAGAGTGTAGTAGTCTAATCAACATACACTTCAGAAATTTAAAGACGACAATGAGTTAGAAATTACAAGAATTCTAGTGAAAGAACTGGGGAGAATGAACAAGATTATATTTATGCGATATTCCACTTTTGTGGGACAAAATATATAAGGTAAGTGTGTTGTAATTGAATTGCGCTGTTACGGTACTATTTCTGGCGGCCACAACCGCAATCCTCACCGAGGACTCGTTCGCCGGTACATCGGTAAACCAAACCGATAACAATCCGTATTACGTTGTTATTTATTATTAAGGAACTTGCATACATTATAATTACATTGAGTGAAAACACCAAACTTCATGCTGTGCCAGAAATAATTTATAAACATATCGTTTTTATTCTATCAGGATGAAAATAATGGAATATGCCATGGTGTTGCTTGGGGACGGAGTTGATGTTCGGATTCGAAGTTGTACTCGGGAGTGGGTACGAAACTCGGTTGGACTGACTGCTTGATTGAATGTTTTCCAAAGTTTTCTCAAACTGCAAGATGAATATCAAATAATCCATTGCGAATTCTGTGTCACATCTGGTCAAAATACCATCTCGCAGTATAAGCTACTGAACCGACGTTTGATAACCACGTATTTGATAAACTGGCGTTAGCGACCCTCAAATAACAAGAGAGATGAAAGTCAGTAGATTCAAGTCCGGAGATCACGATGGCTATGACAGTGTCACGGCTTCCAATTCATTGGTAAATGGACTGTTAACCGAGATACCTTCTGATGAGATAGGATAGATGTGGTGAGAATATATTGTCTCTAAATCGAATCTGCATTCTTGAGTTTAGTTTTACGTTCTCAAAAACACATGGTGAGTGTGCTCGGAAGAAGTGCAGTTCAAACTTGTCATTATTCCGAAAAAGAAACACTTTATCCAGAAACGTTTATATCAAATTTATAATCATATGACTCTATTTTATGTGTGCATATATGTGACCGTATACGAATTTATTAGGTAATAATATTGTCATTCACATTTGGAGAGTCCACTGCAAGAATGATGGATTTCATTTGGAATACATTTTGCAGGAGAAGCAATTGTAAGTTTGAAATGCTTAGCGCTCAAAGCTTAACTGTGATTTTCCGTTCATTACTGGACAATGACTATCAGTGTTAATGCCATATAACTCTCTATGTACATTCTATATGTCTTAAGCTATGCACTGACAGTCTTGGTTCATTTTCGATAAGAAAGTGACATCCATCATTCTTGCAGTGGACTCTTCATTTGTTGTATGCTTGAAACTTAACATTACCTTCCGGCGAATCATCTTTGTTAAAAAAAACACGCACTTGATCAACGGATGTGTCCGCATCAGATCGAATCAAGTCAAAATAGCTTAATATAAGCCCCTACTGGGTATTAAAAAGCTTTTGATACGACAGTTGATAAGTTCTTTGAGGCTGGCAAAGAAAAATCGATTGCCTCGTTCGATTGAAGAGTTTCAGTTATTTCAAAGACGAAGTCAAGGAAGGGCACAGATCAGTGTTGCGTGAAATAGTGGACCAATGACACGCTTTCAAACAATAGGAGTGGGGGGAAGGGATAGGAGATAAGTGGGATCGCGTTAGTGTGGGGCAGTTTCATTTATTGGACAGCTGCTGCCACACTGAGTGCAATGAGGCGGGTAATCAAGCGCACAGGAACTCACCCGAACCATGTGGTGCTTCCTCCGGATGCTGGGCAGCTTGAAGATCTTGCACCAGTAGAGTGTGTCCTCAGTCACTGGCAGAGTCACCTGTAACAAAAATGTCATCCGTTTAAATTTCATTTATGATACATTACTACTAATACTACAGGGACATCATTTTATTTTTACATCAACTTTTATTGCACCTGAGTTTTTGAATGTACTTCACTCCCCCCCTTCTACTAACGAAGTTCCAACTGTCCTCTACACAGAACCAAGGCCGTAGTACTTAGTGATTATAGTACGTTTCAGAAATATGTTCGCGTTTTCCAGTGACGAAAACTTCCAATATTGAATCATATTTTCGCACAGGTACTGTCGTCCGTTTTCCTACGTCGCATCCCGATTTCCCCCCACCTGCTTCTGCTCGCTCCACTGTAAGGACTAGTGGCTGGGCTTTCTTAGCTCTTTCCTGAAAACATTAATTTCTGTTAGGAATTGATTGGACGTCTACGTAATATTATGCAACTGTTTAAAATAACTTAAATAAAAGTAATTAACTATCACGTGATTCCCCCTTTTCTACGATCCTGCGACAAAACCACTTGGACGGACAGTAGGTAGCATGTCTGAGTAATTTTATATTTTCGGATCGGGCAGAAGTGAAGATTGAATTTACAGTACGTAAGGTCTCTTTTATAGAGTAGGTACAGAATTATTTCAACATGAGTTACTGATACGAAGTACGAACCTGGTAATTGGAATTACGTACAATAGTCTATAGTGCGATAATATGCACATTAGAACTGAAGCCTGTATCGAAATGAACGGCCACCATTTTCAAAAATGTGTTTAAATATCCATATTATGATTATTTATCAATTTAACTTCATTCTCTATATTGTACGCTAATGTGCTGTAAAAGTACAATATGCACTGCATAATTAATACGTCCGAATGGATAGCTCAATTCGTGAGTAAAAACATTAAGTATTAATATAGTACTGTATTTTGATTAAACAAAACCTAATGAAAATTATCAAACTCAAAATCGCAATATTTCCCTACTTTACGTAAATGGACGAACAACTTTTCTTCCCTCCTGTACCTAGTAAAGTGATTTATTTCTATATTACGCCAGTATCATCGAACTCCAGTCGTGGAAGGAGGTAGCAAACTGTGTTTCCGAGTCTCAATCATTAATCCAAAGGCATAGCCAGGTTAATATTAAAAATGTTAGTAAAATAAAATTATGTCCCTGTATAACTGTGTACTATGCCCGACACTTGCAGAAAGGTTATTATTATTATTATTGTTATTATTATTATTATTATTATTATTATTAGTGTAAAATAATTCACAACCAAGATACTTTAAGCTTTCAATTTGATTATAATAATTAAAATGACTATTACACTTTTGCTATGTCACACTACTTTTGACTAACAAAACGGTACGAAAGGGCGTGTTTTAACCAATCATGGCTATTTATTTTACAATTTTTATCACTTCCCTAGCATCTATTTGCTTTATCACTTCCCTAACATTTGTTTGTTTTTATCATTACCCTAGCATTTGTTCCTAACTAATTATATGAAATGTACTTCAGACTTTTCTAGTATGAATACTAAGAAATTGATACCTTGTAACATTCTGCCTAAAATCATATTTATTTACCTAAAATGTGTGTGAAATAGATTTTAGGCTATACTTCGCTTGAGAAACATCTCTTTGAGGGTTCAGCATTAGTCTGACAGTATATCTGTGCTCCAGTTTTCCTTGTAACGTCTTTCCACTTAAGAAAAATCCTGGTGAAAACGTTTCCCATGTTCGTCGCTCACAACCGAAGGTTTTGAGTAAAGAAAAAATAGATGAGAATCCAAGAAGTTATTTTGAGAGAGATTACTCTCTGTTACACAAGTTCTCTGTAATCTTCTGATTTGTGGTTCCTAGAATGTAACAGTCTGTTGAATGATTCTTAGGTTCCCTCCATATCATTAGAACTGGAAAAGGCATATGACGGGATCCTTTTAGCCAATCAGTTAATAGAATCACATGGAGCACAACAGATTTCAAGGGCCCAGTTCATGTCCTCATCTATTTTGCAATTAAAAGGATACTCGTAAGCTCTTTTAACTAGTGTAGTAAATTCAAAAGTAACTAATCATACATACGTATCAAAAATTGCTTATGTGATTTATACATTATTTCGAGTTATGTTTCACTTTATAAGATACTTTTACTACACTTAAAATTAGGGCAAAGAAAACACAGGTTATGAAACTAGTTTCATGAATATAAGTTCCAACTCAACTGAGAATTAATACTACCTCTCACAGTCTAATGAGAAATACACCACAGACAACAATTATCTGAAGTTATAAGTCAATTGTTAAAGCAATAAAATGAAATATTTGAATATTTTCTTTCCATTAGTATGTTAAGGACTGTAAAGTTTATAGCAGTAAAAATAAATCAATATTTATAAAATTACAAAAAAATTATGGGTGATAGAAATTCTGACTTCATTTTTGAAATCAGCAGCTGAAATCACGTAAGAAACAGCATAAATTGTACATTTAACAAAATCATTGTTGGCCAGTTTAAATGTTATTTGGGTCATTTTTGGAGATGTTCATTGTTGTACAGATGATATTCGAATATTTATATTTCAACAATGAACTGAAATGATTTACAGTTTATGTCACAGAACTGTGACATTCTCAGTTTGTAAATATGTTTTCCATCATGTCAAAACTGTATAGCATTTTTCGTGCTGACTTCATAATGTAAAATGCTGTAAGAATCACCCATTCGTAATCTTCTAACAGCAAATATGTTTAATTTTGTTGACCAACAAATAAAATTAAAAAGTGGAAACCAAAGGTCGTGATAATATGAGTAACAATATGAATAATGGTATAAATAACAGGAAATCAAATAATTTAGAACCATACCATCTCAAAAAAGAAGAAAATTAAGCTACAAATGTGTATTCATTATTTATATTTAAGTTATGCTCGACCATGCCGAAATGTAGTAATTGTAAACCTGGTAGCAGTCCTTTAATGCATGTCATTAAAGTACACCTATTCATTAAAGTTCAGGTTTTCGATTATTCTCTGATATGCAATCGAAAGACAACGAGGGAAACGTCACGGAGGCTGGAAATCCAATACTGTCGCAGGAGGTTATGTTCTGTTATTATAATAATTAGCGTTAATTGTAAATAATATTCAAATAAATTCAATTTGTCATCTCGTTTTTCAATTCTAAATCAGTTTCCAGGTTATATCAAAATTAGTTCATGTTACATTACACCAAGGTCAATGACATTATTGTTCCTCGGAAAAAATCAATACTTTCGCGTCTGCGCACATCTCACAATTTACGAGCTATATGAACAAGGTCACTTCCGATCTTCTGTCGGATACAAATAAAATGAATACTTCTGAATAATTCAAGTTAGAAATGTGGTCGAGCATAAAAAGTCGTATGAAACTTGCCTATAATGGTAATTAAGACGTTCATATGAAAATTATGAAACGAGCTTACGCTCGTTTCATAAACAAACATACTCGCGTCTTAATTACTATCATTATAGGCTCGTTGCATAATGTGCTATTTTTTTAATAGACGTATAACGGGAAAATACGAGAAATTTCAAAAAAGAAATATGTATAAAAATGAATATAATATTGAAAAATCATCACTGGGACAATCTTATTACCCCTTTCCCTTTGGTAGCAGGAGTGATAATGAAGAAATTTCTAAAAATTACAGAATCGATTATTTTTATTACATAATATTTCATCTCTGCTTCTTCTAATGAGGAAGTAAAATAATCTTTCTGTACAACTAGCTGGTAATATAACGAACAGAGTGGGGTACAGAGTGTAGTTAAGAATGGCACTCATACAGCAGCACAATTGCAACTTTTCATCCTCAACGCTTTAGAGGGATGCAGAATAATGACGTCTCATCAAGGGTAATGCTAAGCATAAAGTCGTCTATTACACCCCCAAGGAAGATAGGGCCGCAACAAACCGCACCACTGCTAACTATGCATGTTGAAATCTCGCAGGTCAGAAATATCAACTAAGAGGTGCAACTTCCATCAAGAATGATGTACTCGGAAAATGGCGAAAGAGAGGAAAGGGTTGGGGGAGAAAGGTCTCTAAAATAAGCAGAGTTTTAATGGGGCTCCTCCAAGAACAAAGCTACGACGGGGGATTTCTTTATAGTCCCAAATAAAGTCAAGGTATATCTCTGAAATGTGAAAACAGTGCCGAGTGGATAAGAAAAGTTTTGTTCAGCCTTCAACAGTCTTTGTTTTTATATACGACGGATAAAGGACTACATTTCAGCCCTAAAGGTAGAGGGAGAAAAAAGTTTAATGAAATCATATTTCCTCAGCAGCTTTCATTCACCTTTCTTTTTCGTCTTTGTTACGTATTGTCGAAGGAAAAAGGTTGTAACTAATTTCTTCACATTCAACCGTATTATTATTCTTCCGTTTTGGGCTCTGAGACGTCACTGCGAATCCTAGGGATTTCTAGTTACCTGCCTCTTGGGAAGTTCACCTTCGAGAATTTATTCTCTTGCTAAAATGACACACGGTTCTTTCCTTTCCACAACATTGATAAATATCGTTTTGAATACAAAGAAATAAAGGAAGTAAAACTCATAGAATCCACACGGTTGATCCCTATCTATACTAATAATAAATCTGTAAGCGAAATCTTTCTGGTAATTTTCGATTTTCCAAAAATAATTGGTGTTAACATGTATAATTAATTATCCTGAAACCGAAAATCGCTTTTTTGAAATTTTTGTTTGTATGTCTGTCTGTCTGTCTGGATGTTTGTTACCTTTTCACGCGATAATGGCTGAACGGATTTCGATGAAAATTGGAACATAAATTAAGTTCGTTGTAGCTTAGATTTTAGGCTATATGGCATTCAAAATATAAACCGAAATATCTCGCTTATTATTGATTATTGTGAAAATGTTACATAACCAAAGTTTCTTTAAACATTATTTCCGATAAGTTTTATGCCAGGAAAAATTTTTGATAGGACTGATATTTAAGGATATACAAGAGTTTTAAAATACCAATACAATACATTTTCACCGCCGCCTCAGATAATAGCGTCGTTGTTCCGTAATTCCTATGTGCAAAATATAAAATTTTTCAGTAGGAAGAAAAAACAGATTTATTCATTCTATGGCAGTGGTACATAGGAGATCGTGAATTCTTACATTTTAGAAAGAAAGAAATATAATTACATATAGGAGATTGTATTATTTGCTGTATGACTATTTAAGTTACGGTATTTAATAGAGCAAAAATCTGAAAAACCGATATGTCACAAAGGAGTTATTGCAGGAACGATATCGATGGCTATAATGAAATTAAAACAAATCACTCCGTCTATTTAAGGCGGCATTGACGTTTATCAATATTAATATACAGAGAATATTAAATTTGTCTCTTTGTATGAAGTAATCTCAAAAGCTAATTTGAATAATTCCTTCACTATTTGAAATTTGTAATTTCTCTAGATGGATGTAATACTACATAATTATAAGGAATGAGGTATGATGAAGATAGATCTTTACGCACAGAAAAATTATCTTCGTACACAATCCACTCTATTAATTTGGAGTGACTTATTAAAGATGCATTCCAGACTAATTTAGAAAAATGTTAACCGGATTATCGTTGCATCAAAAACGGATGTTCTCTGAACCAAATGACTATATTTTAAATATTTGCATGTAATAACAAATAAGAAATATGTTAAAGGAATTATCATTGCACCAAGTGAGTGGTCTCTGGACCAAAATGATCGCATTTTAATTACTTAAATACAATTTCAATTAAGTAACATATTACACTATTTATCCTTTTATCAAACATGAATGTTCCGTGGGCAGATGTCCTGTTTTAATTGTGTAATTACTTTATATTTATTTCTAACAAGTGCAGCTGAGCGCACGGGTACGGCTAGTGTCTGAATAAATATGTAGTCATTTTATTCTTTTGTATTTTTAATTGGTTATTTTACGACGCTTTACCAACTGATGTGGTTAATCTAGAGTCTGAGTAAGATGAAGATGATAATGCTAGCGAGATGAATCCAGGTTCCAAAGCCAAAAGTTACCCATGGGTTGAGGGAAAACCCCAGAAAAGTCTCAACCAGGTAACTTCTTCCAACTAGGATTTGAACCTGAGCTCGCTCGCTTCACGGTCAGGCGTGCTAACCGTTACTCAACAGCGGTGAACTCTTTTGTATCCTACATTCTATCAATCAGGATATGAGTTTCTATTGTTTAGTATTTTAAAGTGAATCTTTTATACTCTTGACATTCGAGAAAACTGGTCACGAGGTCTGTTAGTACTGTGACGTCATTAATTGCAGTAGGCCTTGGATGACTGAAGTTTTTTTATTGGGTTATTTTACGACGCTGTATCAACATCTAGGTTATTTAGCGTCTGAATGATATGAAGGTAATAATGCCGGTGAAATGAGTCCGGGGTCCAGCACCTAAACTTACCCATCATTTGCTCGTATTGGGTTGGGGGAAAACCCCGGAAAAAACTTCAACCAGGTAACTTGTCCCGACCGGGAATCGAACCCGGGCCACCTGGTTTCGGAGCCAGACGCGCTGACCGTTACTCCACAGGTGTGGACTGACTGAAGTTATGAAGTGTCTAAAATAAAGTAGTTTTGAATCCAGACAAACATAACGATGAAACAAATGAATGTAATATTATAATGTATTCATTTTTATTCGTATACAAATGAGGATGATTAGAAAATGAGGGGAGTATAAAGTCGGAAATAGTTAATTTAACACAACCTAATTGTAAAGTACTTAATTGTGGTATTAATTTCTTAATAAAATTGTCTTTAATGGCATTAACACTATTATTTTTTTCAAAGGCTTTATTGGTGTCATATTGCTGTTTGAATGGTTTCTACTACTAATTACATTCTTTCCGAATATTATGCCTCATGGAACAAGAAAGCATTATGAAGTAATATACCAGAGGCTCCGCCTTGCTAAATTTAATTGCTAAGAGTATAAAGACAGGAATGAAAATAAATATTAGCATTTTATTTCAAATTTCAAATGTCCTTACAATTCCAACCACGTTCACAATAACAATCACGAAGTGTATGTAAGTTTCAGGTAATAGTGATCCGATGAATCACTGTGACTTTTGCTTTTTTATTTTATGTTTTAAGGATGTGATTGAGGATTTCTTTTGTAAATAAAATAAATAAAAAACATACATCGATACATTATTTTATTTTACACAACCAAATAATTCCAGAATATATGAATATTTATATATGAAACAATTTAATGTATAATTTTTCTTTGTTAGAATAATCCTAGCACGTGACTGAACTGAGACATGATTGGCCGCAGTTTGGCGCCACCGATTCCCAGTACGTGATCCCGCCCACTGCCGTACATTCTGTTTCATGTCAAACATTTCCCGTTACTCTGTCTAACCACTGCCGCCGAGTATTTACCCTTTTCAGTGTGAATAAATACATTCGTACAACTAGGCGTAATCTCACTAGTATGAATTCGTTTGCTTATGAAACAATTACTTTATAATTAATCAAATTATTTTAAAGTTTCGTGTAAGGCCAATCGCTGTCATACTAACGTGTTATTCCTCTACTCATTCACAGAGGATGCTCTTGTTTATGCAGAAAAGTTCAAGGTCAAGTGAAGTCAGCTTGTTAAAGAATAGAATATCTTGGTATTACTCTTTGTATTCATCCGCTTTCGTAGTAAATAACAAACATAAAAGTACATTTTATTTAAAATAACGTTGTACATGATTCAAGTTGTAAGTTTCACCTTCTTTACCAAGTGAAATTCAAATTTTATTTTAAAATGAATACAAAGTTATGATCCCCAAACACGGAGCTATAATTTCCTGCGTCGTGTGGGTGTTTCGCCTGGGATCCAATCACGAGTATGACAACCACGTGCTTGTGTTTACATTAGGATTATTCTAACAGCGAAAAGACTATAGAGTACTTACTGCATTATACAGCTACGAATGATACATAGAAAATTACTGAAGTATGAAATAAAACTTGTAGAATTTTTACAAATTTCAAAATAAAATAAAATTATCAATCCAATATTTTAAAGTTATTTGAGTATGCAGTCCCGAATATCTTAACTCCAACTTCAGCTGCACAACATTTCATTTCTCGATCGAGTTATCTACTAAGTTTCCTTCTAAAACCTGTATGGCCTACGGCATAAATCTTCCGATAATTTATTTTCCAAAATTTATTGAGGTTCCTTCATATGATCAGGTTCAAATGGGCTCAACATCCTTGCGATGTAAAGGAAAATCAGATTCATCCTCTTTCCAACCTAACAAGACTCTACAATCCCGTCCATTTCCTCATATTGTGTTTCGTTATGCAGGTCGCTATAAAAGAAGATGAGGAGATGAGACGCCACTGAGGAAGCTTATCTTCTCTCCGACCTCACTTTTCCTCCTCCTCAACAGATGCCCCCCCTGAGGCTAATGGCATCTTCGACAGTGCCATGCATTTTTAAGCTAGCTGTATGAGGTGAGTGCAGCCTTATTTTTATTTATTAAAAGTGTCTCCAACAGTTCAATACTTCAGTTTCTTCAGACGGCCTCCATTGACGTCGATAACTCTTAAATATTGTCAGATAGAAAAAAGTTCCAATCGGTCATTCCGAAACGCTCTGTCAACTGTAAGTTAATAGAACTGTTAATAACAGGCAGATAGATAGATAGATAGATAGATAGATAGATAGATAGATAGATAGATAGATAGATAGATAGATAGGTAGATAGGTAGATAGGTAGATAGGTAGGTAGATAGATAGATAGATAGATAGATAGATAGATAGATAGATAGATAGATAGATAGATAGACAGATAGATAGGCAGGCAGGCAGGCAGGCAGGCAGGCAGGCAGGCAGGCAGGCAGGCAGGCAGGCAGGCAGGCAGACAGACAGACAGACAGACAGACAGACAGACAGACAGACAGACAGACAGACAGACAGATAGATAGATAGATAGATAGATAGATAGATAGATAGATAGATAGATAGATAGATAGATAGATAGATAGATAGATTATTTTGCAAAAACATGTGGAACATGTATGGCATCGTCATATACAATTTAAAATACATGATATACAATGGATACAAATTAAGATACATGAATATTAAAAAACTCATCGACATCATAAAATAACCCAATAAAATAAAAATAAAAAATACAATGGATTTGCCAATAATATAGTCCTAATTCGTGTCCTAAACACTCGGAATGGAAGATTCTTTATATCAACAGGTAGACTATTAAATAATTTAAAAACAAAGAATAGAAAACTGTTGAGTAATACTGTAATTACATTTGTCAATATATAAATTTGTATTATTTCTTGTAGAATATTTATGAACAGAAGTACATGCTATGTAATTATTAATGTTATTACGAATGTAAAGAAGACAGGCCAATACATACAGAGACTCACTTTATATTTGTGCACAATCTCGGAAAATAAATAAAGCCAGGTAATCAACCTAAACAGGATTCGAACCACAGCCACAGCGAAGCCTAGGACCAGCTCCTTAAATCCTAGCTACGCTGTTGGTCAGTTCACACGTAAAAATAATTTGTTAGAATAATTATTATATTATTTTTTCAAAATATTGTAGCACAAGGTGTTGAAATGAACAAAGAATTTTTTTCAGGTCTTGAAGAACACTTCCTTAGAAATAAGATCTGTAAATAATTCCAAAACATTAGAGAAATTGAACTGGCTGTGGTGTGGCGAGTATATGAGACCCCGTTCCCTGAGGCGCCATTTTGGCGGGACAGTGTGACTTTTGCCGCGTATGTAAGCGGCATTACTGCGAACCTACTACAGTTTAAAATTGTATGGATAAATGTAAATGTTTCAAGATGATAGCCTACGAATAAGATATTTGTTAATGCTGGCTGGACAATGACTGTTTTCACAAAAAAGTCTTTGGACTATGGTTGTTTTATGTGTATGTATGTATGTATGTATGTATGTATTTATTAACACTACAATTGGGTATACACCCGGTGGCAGTGATATATAATATACAATAATACCATTATAATTCTATAATAATTACAGCAATAAAAAATAAAATAATAAAATAAAATAAACCTAAACTTATTACTAACTATAAATACATAGATTCAATAAACCCAGGACTATAAATAAAAACTATTCTATAATAACGCCTACAATAAGCAAAAGTAAACCTAACTTATAACTACTTTTATTTCACCCAACTATTACCAATTTAAGTAATTACATATCACCTTCATTAATTACAAATCAACTTGATTAAATATCGTCTTAATTAATTACATATCACCTTAATTTATTTATATATCAACTAAATTACATATCATCTTAATTGATTACATATCAACTTAATTAATTACATGACACAACTTAGATATTTACACTACACCTACAATTACATTTTCAGTCTAATCTTCTCAACCTTTCCTTAAATGTATTGATTTTGAGAGAACCACCCTGAAAGATTGCCGCAGGTAAGCTGTTCCAGTCTACTATTGTGCGGTTAACAAAGGAAAATTTTGCCACGTCCGTTCTTTGTTTTCTACATTTAAACTTCCTAATATAATCTGCCCTGCCTAAGTAAGAAAGAAAGAAAATTTCCACACCCATAACATACACCTATGGTGTTTTTTTTTCCTTAACAACTAATTCAGTACATGGACGCTACAATATGTTCAACACATGCTTAATATTTAAAATTTGCATTTCTGGACTATGGATCTTGTTTTAAGAAACCTTCAAATTAATTAAGTTGATGTTGAGTGACTTGTTGCGGGAAAAACCTCGGAGAAAACGCAATCAGATAACCAGCCTTACGCCATGTCCAAGGTTAAGGCGGTGCGTGCGGTGCGATGCGATGCGTTTACTGCGGTTGACGTTCACAATTAATCTGTGTGTAATAAATGGAGTCGTCCAACGTGAACACGAGACGCGTGCGATTCATACGATACTGTGAAGCCGCATCGCACGCATTGTTTGGAATTTAAAACGGTTTGATTTTCACCGCAGATGTCGTCCGGCAAGCACTAGCAATTGAAGTGTTAATTTCCGAAACAAGAAATGTATTGTGGAACAAAAAAAAACCCTCAGTACAAGGATCGTTTAGCTATTGACAAAGAATGGAATTCTGTAGCTGATAGCATGGGATATTCAATTAAGTTTAAAATAAGTAAATATGTAATTATATAGGTTTTAATCAATGTTTATTGTCTTCAAAACCCGTGATAATGAGATTACTTAAACATTAAATTAATTTCAATAAAAAGTATTGATAAAAGTTGTCTCGCACATTTTCTGCTGCTCTCGACGTACGATTGTTTGCCTTCGAGTGCTGGAAATTATGATATCCTTGCGTCACATTATCTTCCGAGACATTGGTAGAAGTATCCTATTCCTTGTCAATTACAGCGCTATGGAAAATTATTTTAAAATATGAAATGCATTTTCTACAATAATTTCAATAGATTTCAACAACATTCCATTCTATAGTCATTCATCAAAGTGATAAACGGTAATTGAAATATGAGGCCGTTATCTTGTTCTGAACTTTTCTAGTATAGGGTCTCATTAGATATGTTCTTAAAGGATAATAATATATACAGGGACAACATTTTATTTTTACTAATATTTTTAAATTTAACCTGGCTATACCTTTAGAGAACCGGAAACACCGTTCGCTACCCCTTTCCACGACTGGAGTTCGATGATACTGGCTTAAAACACAAAAAAAAAAAATCACTTTACTAGGTATAGGAGGGAAGAAAAGTACGAATACTTCAGCCATTTACGTAAACTAGGAAATATCGCGATTTTGAGTTCGATAATTTTCATTAGGTTTTTGTTGAATCAAAATGCAGTACCATATTAACAATAAGTGTTTTTACTCACGAACTGAATTATCCATGCGAATGTATTCATTATGCAGTGTATATTATACTGTCTACAGCTAATTAGCGTACAATTTAGAGAATGAAGTTAAATTTAAAACTAATCACAATATGGATATTTAAACACATATTTGAAAATGGTGGCCGTTCATTTCGATACAGGCTTCAGTACTTTTGTGCATATTACCGCACTATAGACTATTGCATCTAATTCCAATTACCAGTTTCGTCTTCGTACTAGTAACTCATGTTGAATAATTCTGTACCTACTCTATAAAAGAGTACATTATGTACTGTAAATTCAATCTTCACTTCTGCCCGATCCGCACAGATAAAATTATTCAGACATGCTATCTACTGTCCGTCCAAGTGGTTATGCCGCAGGATCGTAGAAAGGGGGGAAATCACGTGACAGTTAATTACTTAACGAGGCCCTTTTATTTAAGTTATTTTAAACAGTTGTATAATATTACGTAAACGTCCAATTCATAACAGAAATTAATGCTTTCAGAAAAGAGCTAAGACAGCCCAACTTTTACAGAGGGGCATGCAGAAGCAGGTGGCGGAAATCGGGATGCGACGTAGGCAAACGGACAGTACCTCTGGGAAAATATGATTAAATATTGAAAGCTCTTTCGTCACTGGAAATCGAGAACATATTTCTGGAACGTATTATACTCACTAACTCAGTGCTGTTTACTATACGCGGTCTTGGTTCTGTGTGAAGGACGGTTGGAAGTTTACTAGTAGAGGGGGTGGGAGTGAAGTACATTAAAAAACTCAGGTACAATAAAAATTGAAGTAAAAATAAAATGATGTCTCTGTATTAAAGGATAAGCTTTGTCTCCTATGAATAAAAATTGTATTTTTTTTTTTTTAGAAGTTAGGTACCTGCGCAACTTTTCGTAAAGGTAAAGAGTCATTTTCTATGTTTTGACAAATAGCTGAGTTATGAAATATTCATGCATAATTGTCTTTTCCATATGCGTCCACGTCGATCATTATAAATGGATGTTTTGTATTAAAAACTGCCGTACGCAGCTACATTGGACACCTTCGCTTTTCCCTGCAGATATTTGCGATGCGTGTTTTAACCTCTTCCCTTACTATATATTTTACCAGTTTTGTGAAAAAAAGTGTCATTTTTTTATTGTCGTAAAGATGTCATTTAATATTGCAGAATCACTGTACATCACTAATTTTCTTACATACCTAAAAAAAAACACTATGAAATAGACATACATTCATACCGAATTATTATCCCGAGTTATCTCGTGCACCTTGATTCCAGTTCTGGTAGCTGTCCCACTTTGATTTTCTCCTGAACTATTTACCAACTTATGTTTTTGTATGGATTAATTTATGAGGTACAATACCAGTGCTGTTATCAAGGCGTTAAATGCTGCTTGTCGTGTGGTGGACTCGAAAGCAGGGTATTACGCACAGTGGCACATTGCATTCCGGGCAGTAGTATCTGCTCTCCTATATGAGAGCGTTTTGGGAAGAATGGTGTAGCAGTCATTGAATATTTGTACCAGTACATCTGTTCTTCAGGTTTGTGAATAATGTTCTGCAGTATTACTATGCCCAAAAGTACACGTATTTCAGAGTCTGCAGTAGGCCGCCACGAATTATTTTCAGCATTCTGTGAACACTTATTAGCATGTCGAATCGTCTCCTCGAATATAATGTTGATGAGGTCATTATTAAAGAATAATTTAAAATATTGAGAATTATCGTTATCAGAAACAATATTAAAATTTCAGGGAATGGGGACCTCGGAGGTGCAGAAGAAATGGTGCCAGATGTCTTCTATTCAAACCACTGTCGAAAAGACGCGACATCAACTGATCTGAATTTGTTTGTTGGTCTATAACTTCGTCTTCTGATACCGACGTTTCATTCCCTAATCTTCTACAGGAATATATTCCTGATCAAAAGTTTCGGAATCACTGACTTGATCCATCTTTACACAAAACAGCACAAAAACACTAAACACAAACAGAAACCAGCAAAACTAACTAGCATCTACTCACTACTGTGTGTGAATGCTATATGAGCATAGAATTCCACTCGCGAGGAAGAAGTACAAAAAACACCACCAGATATACCAATATCACTAACTTCTGTAACCATCTAGTGAGGAAAAGGTTAATGAAAGAATGGAAACGTATATATTCGGGATATAATCCTTAGCAGCGAAAATGGGACTCAAACGAGTTAACTCGGGTTAATAAATTTTGACACAAGTTAGCAACCCGAGGTAACTCGGGTTAATCAGGGAAGTGGTTAAAGCGGTGCCCGCATCGCTCGTGCTCGGATTTACTTAAGACAAAGCGTTAGCGGGAATCGATCCCACGTCCGACTGCAGCTCCTGATCAACAGGTAAACGCGTTTATAAGTTACTGTACGTCGGTGGCGCTATTTAATTTTAATTTGTGACTATTTGTCTCCTCGATTACTCCACAGAAAGAGACACTCGCATGATCATTTCTGTAGGCCTAACACACAGACAGCACGCTGATTCATGACGTCATTGTCTCGAGATTCAGTTGTGCGTTACAAACTCGCCTTGACGCAGAGAGAACAATGGAGTCACACATTTATGGTAGCCGGGAACAGAAGTAATTATGTTACAAGTGTCTCGTGTGATTGATGATATAAAAACTAAACCAGGAAAAGCTGGAGACGACCCACAGTCCTTCATCTCCCGGTACCGGGGCTGCTCACCTTTGTTAAAGTGTGAAACTACCCGGCACCCACTTCTCGCCCATTATTGTGCGGCCAAGTAAACACTGGACAATGTTTTCAAAGTGTGGAATTAAGAAGTTCTTTTTTCTCCTACCTCTTTTATTATGCTAATGCAATGCAACCACACCTCGTGTTTAAACATACTGATGCTTTGTGTCCCACACAATTGAACGGTTCAGTGAGAGAGTGGGCTAAACCACAGATGAGTCTTTAGGAAGTTATATTTACAAAAAATTATTGTTATTATCATTATCATTATTTACTTACTTACAAATGGCTTTTAAGGAACCCGAAGGTTCATTGCCGCCCTTACATAAGCCCGCCATCGGTCCCTATCCTGTGCAAGATTAATCCATTCTCTATCATCATATCCCACCTCCCTCAAATCCATTTTAATATTATCCTCCCATCTACGTCTCGGCCTCCCTAAAGGTATTTTTCCCTCCGGTCTCCCAACTAACACTCTATATGCATTTCTGGATTCGCCCATACGTGCTACATGCCCTGCCCATCTCAAACGTCTGGATTTAATGTTCCTAATTATGTCAGGTGAAGAATACAATGCGTGCAGTTCTGTGTTGTGTAACTTTCTCCATTCTCCTGTAACTTCATCCCGCTTAGCCCCAAATATTTTCCTAAGCACCTTATTCTCAAACACCCTTAACCTGTATTCCTCTCTCAAAGTGAGAGTCCAAGTTACACAACCATACAGAAGAACCGGTAATATACCTGTTTTATAAATTCTAACTTTCAGATTTTTGGACAGCAGACTGGATGATAAGAGCTTCTCAACCGAATAATAACACGCATTTCCCATATTTATTCTGCGTTTAATTTCCTCCCGAGTGTCATTTATATTTGTTACTGTTGCTCCAAGATATTTGAATTTTTCCACCTCTTCGAAGGATAAATCTCCAATTTTTATATTTCCATTTCGTACAATATTCTGGTCACGAGACAATCATATACTTTGTCTTTTCGGGATTTACTTCCAAACCGATCGTTCTTCTTGCTTCAAGTAAAATTTCCGTGTTTTCCCTAATCGTTTGTGTATTTTCTCCAAACATATTCACGTCATCCGCATAGACAAGAAGCTGATGTAACCCGTTCAATTTCAAACCCTGCCTGTTATCCTGAACTTTCCTAATGGCATATTCTAGCGCGAAGTTAAAAAGTAAAGGTGATAGTGCATCTCCCTGCTTTAGCCCGCAGTGAATTGGAAAAGCATCAGAAACTGACCTATACGGACTCTGCTGTATGTTTCACTAAATATTATTATTATTATTATTATTATTATTATTATTATTATTATTATTATTATTATTATTGTATTGTGTATAAAGTGCAAATTAAAATTAAGGTGACATTTAACATTTAATTTTTTACGGTGACATGTACTTCTTTAGCCTGACGAGTTACTTCCTTGGTTTGAATTGTAAATTAATTAAAAATAGCGTGTAAGAGGTCGTAGACTAGAAATGTTTAGCTTAAATACAGTTCTGTTTACAAATATGCATAAGGATGTAATTATTTGACTTATTTGAACTGTTGTATCAGTGAAGCGAGGTGAGTCAGTGAAGTTATGGTTTTACAGTGCAGTGAATAGTTCCGATCAGTGAT
The DNA here is from genome assembly GCF_040183065.1 of Periplaneta americana. Lineage (NCBI taxonomy): Eukaryota > Metazoa > Arthropoda > Insecta > Blattodea > Blattidae > Periplaneta > Periplaneta americana. Next base: position 25,276,899 of record NC_091126.1, read on the forward strand.
AATTTATAGCGTGAATGAAATGTGTTCTATAGTGTCATTGAAATGTGTCCTAAAATGTCAGTGAAATGCGTCATAGTGCCACTACAGTGAGTGAGATGAGAGTAAAGTGAAAGACTATTGAAACTTATGTAGGGCCTATAGATATGTAGGTTGTATTGTAAAATTAGTAATTTTATGTTTTATTATTAATTGTAATTATTGTGTTAAATTGTATTGTGCATTGTTTATGATTTTATTGTGTATTGTTTATCATTTTATTGTGCATTGTTTATATTGTGTATACCACTGCCACCGGGTGCTTGCCCACTTGCAGTGTAAATAAATACATATTATTATTATTATTATTATTATTATTATTATTATTATTATTATTACTATTATTATTACTATTATTATTATTATTATTATTATTATTATTATTATTATTATTATTACTATTATTATTACAGGGAGTTCAAATGTCTGACGCTCACTACATAAGTGGCGGTACAGTAGACCTAAGGTGAATGTAAATAATGAATTATATCATGAAAATACTGCAACTTAATTTTAACTGTTTGCACAATCGAAACGTTTTGAACAAATATGTTTGCCAGGTCATTGATTATACAATTGTACACTGACATCATTTTATTTTTACTTCAATTTTTATTGTACCTGAGTTTTTTAATGTACTTCACTCCCACCCCCTCTATTAGTGAACTTCCAACCGTTCTCCACATAGAACCGAGGCTGCGTATACAGTACTGAGTTAGTGAGTATAGTACGTTCCAGAAATATTTTCGCGTTTTCCAGTGACGAAAGAGCTTTCAATATTGAATCATATTTTCGCACAGGTACTGTCGTCTGTTTGCCTACGTCGCATCCCGGTTTCCCCCACCTGCTTATATTCGCCCCTCTGTAAAGTCTAGTAGCTAGGCTGTCTTAGCTCTTTTCTCAAAACATTAACTTCTGTTAGGAATTGTACGACTACGTAATATTATACAACTGTTAAAATATATTAAATAGAAGGGGCTCGTTAAGTAATTAACTGTCATGTGATTTCTCCTCCCCCTTTCTACGACCCTGCGACAAAACCACTTGGACAGACAGTAGATAGCATGTATGAATAATTTTATCTGTGAGGGTCGGGCAGAAGTGAAGATTAAATTTACAGTACGTAAGGTAGTCTTTTATAGAGTAGGTACAGAATTATTTCAACATGATTTACTAAGTATTAAGGACGAAACTGATAATTGGAATTAGATGCAATAGTCTATAGTGCCACCATATGTACAAAAGAACTGAAGCCTGTATCGAAATGAACGGCCACCATTTTAAAAAATGTGTTTAAATATTCATATTGTGATTATTTTTCATTTTAACATCATTCTCTATATTGTACGCTAATGTGCTGTAGACAGTATAATATACACCGCATAATGAATACGTTCGCATGGATAACTCAGTTCGTGAGTAAAAACACTCATTGTTAATACTGTACTGTATTTTGATTAAACAAAACCTAATGAAAATTATCAAACTCAAAATTGCGATATTTCCTAGTTTACGTAAATGGTTGAACTAATTTTCTTCCTCCTAAACCTAGTAGAGTGATTTGTTTGTATTTTACACCAGTATTATCGAACTCCAGTCATGGAAGGGGGTATCAAACGGCGTTGATCCAGAGGTATAGCCAAGTTAATATTAGAAATGTTAATAAAAATAAAATGATGTCCCTGTACAAGCATAGCGCAAGGTTACTTCTCACGGTGATATAAGACAAGCAAAATAGAAGAATACAGCCCTTGATGCAATGAAAGATATGTAATTTACATACCGTGGAAGAAATCGAACTTGGGTCTATTAAGTTTGTAGCTAGAAGCGCTATTCTCAGAGCCTCGATAGAGTAAAAACGTTTGAGGATTACGATATTTTTTTTAGATAAAGAAAAGGCTGTTTAATATAACATGGTTAAAATGGTAAGAATTCTACCTTTCCTTCCAGGCATACGAGAAAACAGTACAATGAAAGTATAGAAATTGTTTATGTACCTTAGGCCACTTTCTCACAGAGCGACGCAATTTACAAGTAGCAACAGTCAGAAGAACCCCGGCCCCATTCTGTGCCATTCTCAATGTTACGGGTTCTTCCTGCAGGGAAGTCAGGTAGCAGGAGACAAAGAACGCAGGATGTCTATCTCTTATATATTTTATCGAGTCACAACAGTAATTTGATACTCTTTTCTGTTTAGTAATACAGCTCACCAGGGGCGACCCGTCCTTATGTGCTACAGTGCTACAGCACAAAGTTAATTTTTGCTCAAATAATGTATTTGCAATACCATAGTATTTGATCTGTCACTTGACAATTTCCCGTGGTTATGTTCATGACGCGTTATAGAGTGTCTAGTCTTCGCTCTTCGCTCTTTGGTGCCTCAGAGGTTCGTTGTGCTACTCAAAACTCTACATGAGAATGTACACAATTAATGCGCATGTGCGAAGCTGAAATCACTGCTCTGATTGGCTATTTTTACGCGGGGAAGTGCTGTAGTCAGCTTCAGCACAACACATCTAGGAGATTGCAAAAGTAAAACGTAACGAAAGAATGCTTGTTTGTGGAAGAACTCGGAACTATGTACAATGTATTTGGTAATTCAAGTGTCCGACTGCTTCTGCCATCTACCTTTTTTTTTTTTAAGGTTCCTCCTGAATCAGTCAGCAAGCGACAGAGAATGGAATCACAGAAAATTGAAGCCAAGAAAGTATGTGATCGTATAATTCAGGAAACTACTTATCGTTTCCAGTCTTTAAGCTATCTAGACGCAACAAAATTGTTAAACAGCAAATTTTTTTTGACAATTTTTCGCATTATTTTCCTGAACGCAAACTTGAAGTTGCTGTCAACAGCTATACTATAGGTACTGAACAAAAGAGTGTTAAATACACAACTTGGAGTTACATAAGGAAGACCCGACTTCCGAACTGTAGATGGAGCTGTTCAATTGTTACAATACATAGTCTCCAACAATTTACAGGATCCATTCTGTGAAGTAACGAAGTTGTTAAATATTTAGGTTACAACATAATGACCACTACTGAGCCAGAAAGATGTTTTTCTTGCTTGAAACGTTTTTAAGTAACACTATGTCCCAGGATCGCCTCACTGCTCTTGCAATACTGTCCAAGATGGAGGGGTTTAACTCCAGGGTAATTGACAAGTTCTGCAGTAGGAAGAAACGTCGTATCGACTTCATATTTCGTCACTAGGCGAGTCTCAAATTAAGATAAATACATATACTGTAATTGTATACAGTAGGCCGATATAGAGATTGTAGCACACTCATTATTTTGGCCATCAGCCGCTACTGCAGCACACACAAAAGCTTACATTAAAAACCAAGCAACAAATACTAGTTCATAAAATTACATACGCAACTTTATGGATTTTTTTTCTCACTCCTCTCCCTCACACCCTGCGTGTACCCCACATAGGATTCATGTTAACTCTACTGGAAGACTGGTTACGCATTCAATGCCTAGGAATCATCTCCCGCTAGAGATAGGTTTTAATTGCTAGATCGGTTTCGGATTGGACGCCAGGACTTCCACTTCCGGAGGGGATAGAGATACTACAGGTCAACAGAGCCTAACGTGATGCTTCAGTAGGCTATCAGATACCAGACTATTCATCAAAATACAATTCGCATATCTTGTCGTATTCGATATCTCTTTGAACTGTGAATTCCATATAGGACTCTCATGTTGGCTATTTGAAATAGATGGAAAAACAACTGGCTACAATGGCCAAATATTTTTATAACTGAAATTACATTTCATGTTCATCATTCCGGTATAAATTGAAAGGTAAATACTCAAAGGAACGGAATCCGTCCAAGAGTTTAGGATAAATCGCGGTACATACGTATAGATAGTGAAATGCCCTAACAACATATTTGAAGACCTAACTTTCTAAAAGGGTTAAGTGTCAAAAATAAGTTTTTGAGATATACCTGGTGATGTTTATCTTGTCTCAGTAGCAATAAAACCAAGTCCCTTCAAATGAGGGTGGAGATTATAGGAGGGTTGTAAATTTTCAGGATTCCTTTCAAAATCTTGTTATTGTATAGGCTGCCGGAACTTAGTTTCTTGCAAGACAAGCTCAGTGATGGAACTACACAGTACGAAGAGAGATATTTTGTTATTTTATTTTGTGCTACAGAATCTATCAACTAGTCCCTTCCGCCACTGGATGGATGGACGACACCGCTCCACTTCCCATCCCCATAACAACACAGACGAAGTAAGACATATCTCCTTTCTCTCTCTTTTCACAGTGAGACAAGATACATCACACAGCCTTTAGTTATCAAAATATACTGCTAAGTACATGTTGAGATACCCCTGACACCATCTTTTTGAGCACAAATAAGTTAAAATTTAATTACGACAGAGCCCATTTGGTATGATATATGCTTATGTGGATGTATCGCCCTTAGATTGAATAAAATGAAATTTGAAAAAATTGACACTTAGCCCGTTTAGGAAGTTAGTTCTTAATTTTTATTTGGAAATTCTGAAAACGTGCTTTTCGTGAGAGCTTATACAGTCCTTAATTTGTATTTGGAAATTCTGAAAACAAGCATTTTCGTGAGAGTTTATAAATAGACTTTAGAAACATTGCTAACAACATAAACTGTGTGATTTTCAAAATTATCTTTTATGCTTCTTAACGTGAGAAGATTACTACGTGCCACTCCAGAGAAATTGCAGCACAAATTACAACACTACCGCTTATGGAAATTACATCGTTACCACTATATCAAACTTTTATTTCAAACCCAAACAACCTTACAATTCCAGTGAAGAAAGAGCTTTCAATATTTAATCATATTCTCGCACAGTTACTGTCGTCCATTTGCCTACGTTGCATCCCGGTTTCCCTCACTCGCTTCTGCTTGCCCCTCTGTAAGGCTAGTGGCTGGACTGTCTTAGCTCTTTTCTGAAAACATTAATTTCTGTTAGGAATTGGATGTCTACGTAATATTGTAGGCCTACAACTGTTTAAAATAACTTAAATAAAAGGGTCTCATTAATTAATTGTTACGTGAGTTCCCCCCCCCATTTCTACGACCCTACGACAAAACCAATTGAACGGACAGTAGATAGCATGTCTGGGTAATTTATCTTTTCGGATTGGGCAGAAGTGAAGACTGAATTTACAGTACGTAAAGTACTCTTTTATAGAGTAGGTATAGAATTATTTCAACATGAGTTATTAGTACGAAGGCCGAAACTGGTAATTGGAATTAGGTACAATAGTCTATTGTGCGATAAAATGCACAAAATATCTACCGAAATGAACGGCCACCATTTTCAAAATGTGTTTAAATAGCCATATTTTGATTATTTTTCAATTTAACTTCATTCTCTAAGTATATCGTACGCTAATATGCTGTTGACAGTGTAATATACACTGCATAATGAATACGTCCGGATGGATGGCTCAATTCGTGAGTAAAAACACTTATTGTTAATACAATATTGTATTTTTAATTAAACAAAAACCTAATGAATATTATCGAACTGAAAATGGCGATAGTTCCTAGTTTACGTAAATGGATGAACTACTTTTCTTCCCTCCTATAACCAGTAAAGTGATTTGTTTGTGTTTTACGCCAGTATCATCGAACTCCAATCGTGGAAGGGGGTAGAAAATGGTGTTTCCGGTTTTCAACCCTTAATCCAAAGGTATAGTCAGATTAATATTAGAAATGTTAGTAAAAATAAAATGATGTCCTTGTAGTAGGCCTGTGTGCATGTATGTCGTGTTGTTGCATCTCTGATACAAGTGAATATTTCACTAACACCTTCCGTAATGCAAATAGATTAATAAAATGTATCTATGCCCACACTTCACATGTTAGGTTACAGTGGAATTCACAGAAGAAGTTATTAATATGTACCCGCAAGATGTTTGCACAGTGAAACCTGAGCAAGAGAAACGAGTAAGTATTGAAGCTGTGGTTTTATAAATTAATTAGTTATTTTGTGTGATGTACCTTCCAGTTTGCTTTGCGGTACGTTCACAGAAATGATACAAACGAACCGTGAGAAGATGCGTCATAAAATGTGGTAGAGTCCGCAATCACAGTCCGACCTATCTTTATCTAAGGCGTGTACAACTATTGTGTAGATGAATTAACAGCAAGTCTACGGTTATGCTGTGTGTGAATCCAATGAACAATAGAGGTTTTCACTGCTTAACGGAAGATTAATAGGATCAACACCCAATAATGCTTTTATTCTCTTTGTCTGAGCTTCAACACCAGGAGAGATTTTCAGAATTACATATTATACAGAGACATAATTTTATTTTTACTAACATTTTTAATATTAACCTGGCTATACCTTTGTATCAACACCGTTTGCTATCCCCTTCCACGCCTGGAGTTCGATGATACTGGCGTAATATACAAACAAATCACTTTACTAGGTATAGGAGGGAAGAAAAGTAGTTCATTTACGTAAAGTAGAAAATATCGCGCTTTTGAGTTTGATAATTTTCATTAGGTTTTTGTTTAATCAAAATACAGTATAGTATTAACAATGAGTGTTTTTACTCGTGAACTGAGCTATCCATGTGGACGTATTCATTATGCAGTGTATATTATACTGTCTACAGCACATTAGCGTACCATATAGAGAATAAAGTTAAATTGAAAAATAATAAACACATTTTTGAAAATGGTGGCCGTTCATTTCGATACAGGCTTCAGTTCTAATGTGCATATCATCGCACTATAGACTATTGTACCTAATCCCAATTACCAGTTTCGTCCTTCGTAACTAGTAACTCATATTGAAATAATTCTGTACCTACTCTATAAACGAGTACCTTACGTACTGTAAATTAAATCTTCAATTCTGCCCGATTCGAAAAGATAAAATTACTCAGACATACTATCTACTGTCCGTCCAAGTGGTTATGTCGTAGGGTCGTAGAAAGGGAGGAAACCACGTGACAGTTAATTACTTAACGAGACCCTTTTATTTAAGTTGTTTTAAACAGTTGTATATTATTACGTAGATGTCCAATTCCTAACAGAAATTAACGTTCTCAGAAAAAACTAAGACAGCCCAGTAACTAGCATTTACAGAGAGGCGAATAGAAGCAGGTGGGGGAAACCGGGATGCGACGTAGGCAAATGGAAAATGATGCAATATTGAAAGCTCTTTCGTCACTGGAAAACGCGAACATATTTTTGGTATTTTTGGAACGGACTGTTTAATATGACCGTAAGGCTACTTTGACTGTAGGTATATGCGGTCTTGGATCTGTGTGGAGGACGGTTGAACTTCATTAGTAGAAGGGGTGGGAGTGAAGTACATTAAAAAACTCCGGTACAATAAAAATTGAAGTAAAAATAAAATGATGTCCCTGTACAACATGTAGGTAGTTTTCAATCCTCGAGGAAATCTTATTTCTACACATATTTAAAGGAAAACGTTTGTTACGTTGTTTAAAAATTATTAAGGCTAAAATTCACAAAATCGAGCAACATTAGACAGTTTCACAGATATTCTAAATCAGGGCTGGGCACCAGGAGCGTATCCAAACTCTTAACGGTGACGCTTAATATTCATCCGTCATGGCATCAACGCTGCGCGGTGTTCGGCGGGGAAGAAAGGGGTTGAAGAGAAGTGATATGGCTCCCCGTGAGAGAGTGAAATCTGCTCTTGGTGCCCAGTCCTGTTTTAAATTGTGTATTTATTTAGTTTATTTTTTTCTATACATCAATGTTTAGATCAGTGTTACATAAATGGCCACGATTATTTAAAAGAGAGTTTTATTTTATTCGACAATTTATATGTTAATGCCCACAAAAATGCCAGTTCTGTGACGCATCAGAAAACATTACATGAAATCAAACTGCCATAGATTTGGCCCTAAGGATCGCATCTTTCTAAACTTTTAAATAATTTTTTGGTTGAATAAAAGAACTTTCGGCTATTGAATTAAACTAGAATGTTTGTATCTAATACACTGTAAGCTAGAAATTAATTTTTAAATTTTAAAATGCTTTTCAGACCATTATTACATCACCTCTGATAAATGAACCAAGGAAGAGACTCGTGAAGTGTATTGTGTGGAGTGTCGCATTGTATGGAGCAGAAACATTGACATTACGACGAAGTGAAAGGAAGAGAATAGAAGCATTTGAAATGTAGATATATTGAGAAATGGAGCATGTGAAATGCACAAACAGAATACGAAAAGAAGTTGTGTTGGAAGGAGTGGGTGAAGAAAGAATGATAACAAATCTGATGAGGAATAGAAAAAGGAATAATTGGTTGGGTCACTGGCTGAGAAGAAACTACCTATTGAAGAATGCTCTGGAAGGAATGGTAAACGGTAAGAAAGTTCGGGGCACAAAAATATATCAAATGATAGACGACCTTAACATTTATGGATCATATGCGGAGACAAAAAGGAAAACAGAAAATACGAGATTGGAAAATGCTGTTTTTGCAGTGAAAGCTCTCTACCCTTAGGCAGACCGTAGGCCTACGTGTGTGTACGTGTGTGTGTGTGTGTGCGTGCGTGTATTTCGAATGCTGTGGTTAAACAATGAGGATATATCAAATACAGCTTGGTGTTTTATGTCACATTTCATTATTAGACTACATTTATTTCTAAGAACTAAAGCTACGCAAATTGTGACAATGACGAATGACAGTATTAGTTCAGAATGTTGCAAGATGAAGTTATAGCCAGGACGGAGTCCCACCTTATACAAATAAACATAAAAAATAACTACCGGTACTGTAGAACACTTTTGGGTCTCAAATTATGAGCCATCATGTTCATAAAGTTTGGCCTCCGCGATCGCCAGACTTAAATCCTGCCCACTTTTGACTGTACACTATCTAAATGAACGAGGTTCCTTCATAGCACGTCCAATACTGAAAAATTAAAGCACTCGCTTCCAGGAAATTCACAATATTTTCTCCATTTCTTTTGAATGTTGTACATTCCGCAAGAAAGTCTGATAATAATTAACAAAATTGTGATAATATCTGAACTTCGTATAACGTATAAACAAATCCCATTTTTTGGTGATAGGAGTATAGTTCTTAATTTGAAATAAAACTTCTTTTTAATTAAGTTGCAACGATTTCTATAGTCTCGCAACTTTAAAACGTTTATGGCAGTTTTGTTCATTACAATAATTTCAATTTTCCACCAGCTTGTCGAGACGAAATATCTCCAAAGTTTTGGAATTATTTATGGGGAGAGGATGGTATTTTTTTTAACTTTTTTCCTATTTGGTGTAAATTATTAATTTTTTGTATGTAGAGATCTCATAGCTGTGGCAACTCAACCAAATAAAAATATTTTGAAAAAGAAATATTTGGGGGCCCAAATTTAAAAACAATATATATATACCCAATGCAGGATTGTAGTAAAACCGATATATCTAAACCGTTTTTAAAGATAGATTCAAACAGTTTTTTCCAATGTATTTGCAAAAGTATGTTCTACAAACTTTCTGTAACAGAATTTTGATATTAGTCCCTACATTTGTAAAATAAACAATTAAAATTTAGTAACAATTTTCTGATTTCCTTTCTTGCAAACAAACGGACGTATTTTTTAAATGAAATCAAGTAACAAAATTCTGTTACAGAGAAAAGTTTCCTAATAGCCTAAAGAATGTGTGTTCTAAATTTCTTGCATGTATCTTTAATAGTTCAGAAATTATATCCATTTTATCTGGAAATGTAGCAAAAAAAAAAAAAAGAAGTTACTGGAAACCGATAAAAGCGGGCGTGTGATTTAAAAATCCATAGCGCAGGAAGTTTAAAAATGACGTCTCAACATCCGATAAGGGCACAAATACCCACAAAATGTTATGAAATGCATTCCACACATATCAAAGGGTATTTTAAAGAAAAAAAAAATTTGAAAATTTAATTTACCGGAAACAACAATAAAAGTGGGCGAGTGATTTAAAAATCCATAATGCAGGAAGTTTAAAAATGGCGATCCACACATATCACAGGGTATTTTAAAGAATTTTTTTTTTTGAAAATTTAGTCATTTTTCATCAAAAATACCATCCTCTCCCCTTAAGGCAGTGATCGCCAAAAGCTGTGTAGCGACACATGCCCCTGTCTCCACTCAAGCGTAACCATGGCATCATACCCCCACCCTCTGTTTACAGTCTTCACTTCGATATAAGTAAAGACATTTATCAACAGCGGACGTACACATGTAATGTTACAAGTGTGTAGGATAATATGTTTCGATGTCTTTTCGAAAACAGATAATAAGTAAAAACTTAATTTTAAGGAGCATGGTAGGAACAGTATTTATTTTGTGCAGTTGGCAAAAATATGAGATACTTAATTTGTTGTAAAATTTTAAATGAAGTATAAAAGAACAATGTACGTTGTCATTATTCTTCTTGTTATGAAGACTCACGCCCTTACCTGTAACTTGAATATTTCATTAATAAACGAATAGGCGTAATAAAAAGTATCGGCTTCTATGTCTTAATCAGTGTAAAATACTTCAACTTTTTTCGACGTATGTCGAATATTTCATTAATAAATAAACAATAAAAAGTATCGGCTTCTATGTCTTAATCGGAGTAAAATACTTCGTTGTTTTTTTTTTTTAATATGTAGTGTAATTTACAACTTCGTGATCAGCCTGATACGTTTTCTAATTTCAAATATCTGCTGTTGTAAAGTACACGTTCTTTCTATGGTAAATAAGAAAATACACTTATTTTATTTTATTAATAATACAAAAATAATGAATATGAGGATAAAAAATTAACATGAAAAAAGTGTGTATAGTTAAAAAGTAGAAGAATATTATATTGCTTTCGTTTTTGGTCACAGTCCGTCTCTGCACTGTTATTCACTGCATTACCTGAGGAGATACCCACTCCACACTGCGATAGTGGTGTGCGGGTTGCATTTCTATTACGTCACAATTTCGTGGTGTTTGGCAACCACTGCCTTAAGGTTTCACCACATTTCTCAAGACCTGAAAACTCGCTTACTATCTTGGTCCGTTACGCATGCCAGTCCTTGTAAAAATTGAAATTTACTTAAAAGTGCAAACATTTTATCTTTCGACGCTAGGATATGGACAGCTGTGCTGTGCACTGCCCCTCTCCCTCTACCTCAGCGAGCGTAGAAAGATAAACTGTATGCATTATATTTACTTCAAAGTGCAGACATTTTATCTTTCGACGCTAGGATATGGACAGCTGTGCTGTTCACTGCCGCTTTCCCTTTACCTCCGCTTGCGTAGAAAGATAAACTGTATGCATTATATTTACAGTTTTCTGTCCAATTACAACTTGAAGCATAGCAGTAAGCAGACTCATGTAAATGTCGACGACTGTACGAACTGACTGTGAAATTTAAGACTACAATAAAAGAGCAATAAAATGATAACAACAGTTTAAGGTGATGGGGAAAGTCTTCTGCGGCAGTTAAATGTGTTTAGCAAATAATAAAATAGATATACGCCGCAAGCAAATTATGGAAAGGAACATTTTAGCCGGAGGACTTAGCAGTAGTTGCGGGATATTGTCGAACATACGGAAAATGAAATATTGCCATTACGTCCGAGGTTTATGACGCGACAGTTTATGTCCGCTGCACGAAGCGTCTCGTGATTACGCAATATATCTTAATGGACGTCCACTCCAATTCGTTTGAAACCGTATCTTAAACCCGGCGATGATAATATCAGTCGCTTCCTACTTTATTAAGTATTTATAGTTAGGTTATTCACGCAAGAATGAATGCAGGGTTGTGAATCAATACAAACTAGAGCGTCGCTATTAAAGTTAAAAGCTCCAGTCAATTTTCATAGAAAATGTTATCTAGCGAATTCCACGTAAATCGTAGCTAATTTGTTATACCGCTTTCAGTGACTTTTAATGAGAATTAATTAAAATTTTACAATCGATTAAAAGGTTTCTGTCCAAAATATCAAGCGAAATTATTCATTTAAGCATTTTGTACTGAGACGCAAAACCACGTACGCGTTTAGTCTAATTAAACGTTGTTTATCTGTCAATAGTACGCCCTTGTTGTGATGCCCGAGTTCTTTAGAGTCTACAGTACAACCATTTGATGGTCAGAGAAAATATTCTATTATCTAAACCATACCTGCACAAACAGCGCTCAACGAGCGCCGAAACGGAGAGGAAGATACGTCAGAATGACATAGACTTGCTATAGGTAGAGGAGAGGGAAACGACCATTCAGTTACCTAGTGGAGTGCAGTGTGTAGGCCTATTCTCAGTAATTGTTTCACGTTGATTACCTACTGCTACAGTACAGTATGTAAGAATCTAAAAGACGGAACATAACATTTAACATTTTACGATTTACAGCTCGAACTTATTGGTCTTCAATGTGACCTAAGGGCTAAAGATCGTTTGAATAATACTACTAGCCCGGTTGAGTTTTACAAGACTAAACATTAACAATAATATCCACGACTACACAGGCTGGCTGTGAAAATGATTGCTATGTTTGGCTCAACACTTATATTTGTGAGCAACTGTTTTCTATAATCAACTTTAATAAAGGCAGACATCGAACATCTGTAACTGATGTTTCATTACGATCAGTAGGCTATTGTTCCTTTCAGCTGCCAACAGCATAAAACCTCGTGTTGATGTACTGATATATAAAAATATAACAAAATGATATTGTACATTTAATTAGCTATAGAATGTCTATTATTTCTGTAAAATAAATATTTCTTTATTAATTAATAATAGTCCGAGATAGTTTTGCAAACACTGGACGGGAATTCATTTCATAAACACTCGTAATAGTACTCCCTTTTGTGTATATTTTGTACGCGATCACCCCTTCTTCCAGCCCACCCTTATACAGAGAGCAGCTAATATCTGCGTTCCGCTCATGAGCTGTGAGCCGGCTCGGAGAGCGCAAATCTTGTGCAGGTCTTATCTAAACAGGTAAATGACAGAGCTTATTCAATTTGGATCCTACTCCATTTTTTTTCGGCCAATAATAATAACTTCGAAAATTGCTGACTTAAACAGCTAGTATTTCTGAAAATTTTACTTAATTATTTCTGATTCAATACTGATATTTTCTATAGTAATCTCACTAGAAGTTTTGATTTATCAAGAGAAAATCAAAACTCGAATGGGATTTAGTTGACTATTACACGATTAGAAGAAAGAATATAAAGATTTGAAGAAATAAAGTACATGTAATACAATAAAATATTAACTGATTTACTAAAATTACTGAACTGTCTTGAAAATGTATTACTGTACCATTTCATCATTACAAATATACCGCTTGATGTCAGTAGTGTGTTACGATCAACTGTTCTCTTGTTACCAATTCTGCCAACTATACAATCTTCATTTACCTCTTTGAACGATTACGAGTCAAGAAGTCTTTGTTGATTCAGTTTCATTTTTATTAAAACAGTTGCATTCCACTTCAATTCAATATTTATTAAACAATCTGTGATACGTGACTATCTATAATCGCATACAGCAGAAGCTATAACATAACCTAAAATAATATAAACAAGATAAATGATAGAAAAGTTTTAATTAAGAATGATGAAATAAACATGAATCACTTTAAAAGGTACAATTATTGAAAGTACAATGTTGGCAAAGACAGAAATGCTAAGGAGGCGATAAAAACAAAGAAATGCTAGCGCGGTGATATAAATACAAAGAAATGCTAGGGATGTGATAAAAACAAATACTAGGGAGGTGATAAAAATGTAGAATAAGCAGCCATGATTGGTTGAAACATGCCGTTCTACACCGTTTTATTGGTGAATAGTAGTATGACGTAGTAAAAGTATAATAGTCATAAAAATGACTCTCAATAACATAATCGGAGAGGGTGTGGGTGTGGATAGTTATAAAAATTGACTAAGAAAATGCTTTAAGCGAAAATTCTGGGATATAGGGCCTATTTAATTTAGTGAAAATTGCCTTCATACATGTAAATTACTCACAGAATAAAATCAGACATTATAATCAGATAATCAGAAATACTCTTAAACGTATCTACTTATGGCTTTTAAGGAACCCGGAGGTTCATTGTCGCCCTCACATAAGCCCACCATTGGTTCCTATCCTGATCAAGATTAATCCAGTTTCTATCATCATATTCCACCTCCCTCAAATCCATTTTTATATTATCTCTAATGGTAAAATTGAGTATTTCTTCTTGAGATAAATTAATGTAATATATGAAACTTTTAAAGCGATAAATGAATTATCATAAAGTGAACCGTTTCCTATCTTATAAAAATATCCTGTTCATCGTCTTACTTTAACCAGAAAAGAAGAGCTAAGCGTGTGTATATTACTTTGTAGATAAAGCTTCTATATTGCATATTTGCATTTTTACTTTTAAGTATGGTTTTATAACTCGAGAATTAATTATCTACATAAATATTACTAGCGTACTACGAAAGCAGTTTGTATTCTACTTGTGTTACAAAGGTAACAGTTTAAAATTCTGTTAGAAAATGTCGGCTGGAACTAAATACCTTAAGACTTATTAGGTTAAGGCAATTATATATTTTGTTTAATTAAGTTATTTCCTGTGTGTAGCGTACAATAACAGTATTAAATATGATGTAGTAAAATGACGTTGTAACCACGATATGCAGTACTACAATTTTCTCCCCACGAATCCAACAAAAAATAAAAAAGGACCTGATATCTACAACTAAAAAAGAAGTGGACATCTGGTTATCTTTTAGAGGAAAATGTGGAAAACATTTCGAAAACTAGTGGGGTGGGATTTGAACGAAGGAAGAGCATAATGGGACAATTATTATTCTTCAGGGAAGGGATAGCAAGGGGGACTGAGACGTCGTGACTAAATGAGGGGGTGCACAGACGGGAAGAATAAAGGATAAAGTGTTGAACTAGTAAAGGAAGAAGCTTTCTTGCTTCCTCATTAACAAGAAAGAATTACAGCGTTTTCCACAGACTACAACTCTCATGTGTCTTACAACATCCCCCGAAAGAGGATCTCCCTCTTCAAACATGCTCGACGCTCGAGGATCCAGCAAACATCGGTCACAGACCGGTAACATAAATTCCAGCAGCTGGATTCTCACCCCTTTTTCATCCCTTCTGGCAGACAATTCCTTCTCTTAGCCACACACAACCATTGACAACTACAACGACAAAAACGGAGGAGAAGAGGATCAGGTCAAAAAGACAATACAAACCTTAATTGCTGATCGTTTCCAATGATTGTGTGTTATCTTTTGCTTTAGGTAATCTATACTGGCTTGACGTGCAAGGGAAGAGGTTGTCCCATGTACGAGATGAGATTAATGGCGAGGATTTCGGTCAAGCTGTTCCCAGTCTCTAACGAGAATGTAATCAATATAGATCAGTGGAAGAATTCTTTTTAACAGTGGAACCGGTTGCGCTTTTATTAGGCGTAGCTGACTGGCTAATCGGCCGACTACTGCAGTTCAAGTGAAAAGCGACCCTTATACATAAATGATAGGCAAAGAACCATTAAGTCAATGTTTCTCAAACTTTGTTCCACTCTGAAACTCCTTTAACATACAATACAGAAGCGCGGAACATTTGTCATTCTTCTCCTCTGTTTTACTCTATTATTATTATTATTATTATTATTATTATTATTATTATTATTATTTTCATTATTATTAATATTATTATTATTATTATTATTATTATTATGTCTATAAATATGAGATTAACTGTAAATATTTTAACTGCTGCAGTTTATTTGCCAGACGTCAAGATCTTGATTATTTTTTTTTTTGTAAAGTCATTCAGGGTGATATTGATTGTGAATCATTCATAAGCAATACCAGTCTTCGTATTCCTGCTAAGGGTTTAAGATTTCATAACATTTTTATAATATAAATTCAAAATCTCTCTCTCCGGTCTGCAGATGTATAAAATACGCTAATTTGCATTGATTAAGCTTGGATCCATTTAATGTGTAGTATACAAATTTTGAGTTTATCATGATATATTCTTACTTGTTATTATTGTCAGGTATTGCTATTTATTTTGTTGGATTTGATCAAAGATTATTGATGACTATTATATTGATTGTATTCCATCTCACTGCCATTTCTATCAATCATTCTCATCACCATTTCTTCTGTTTTGTTTTGTATCTTGTGCTAAACTGTAATTGTCCTTGTGCTGTTGTCTTGCACGTTAATATTATAAATAGATAGACAGACAGACAGACAGACAGACAGACAGATAGACAGATAGATAGATAGATAGATAGATAGATAGATAGATAGATAGATAGATAGATAGATAGATAGATAGATAGATAGATAGATAGATAGATAGATAGATAGATAGATAGATAAATAGAGAGATACATAGATAGATAAAATTATTACTTACAAATGACTTTTAAAGAACCCGTACATTCATTGACGCCTTCACATAGGCCCGTCATCGGTCCCTATCCTGATCAAGATTAATCCTATCTCTATCATCATACCCCACCTCCCTCAAATCCATTTTTACATTATCCTCCCATCTACGTCTCGGCCTCCCCAGAGGTCTTTTTCCCTCCGGCCTCTCAACTAACAATTTATATGCATTTCTAGATTCGCCCATAAGTGTTACATGCCCTTCCCATCTCAAAAGTCTAGATTTATTATTATTATTATTATTATTATTATTATTATTATTATTATTATTACTACTTACAAATGGCTTTTAACGAACCCGTACATTCATTGCAGCCTTCACATAGGCCCGTCATCGGTCCCTATCCTGATCAAGATTAATCCTGTCTCTATCATCATATTCCACCTCCCTCAAATCCATTTTTACATTATCCTCCCATCTACGTTTCGGCTTCCCCAAAGTTCTTTTTCCCTCCGGCCTCTCAACTAACACTTTATATGCATTTCTGTATTCACCCATAAGTGTTACATGCCCTTCCCATCTCAAACGCCAGAAGGAGAAAACGAAATTGGCTGGGTTGGTAAGAAGTGCTTGTCTATTCAAAGATCAAAAATGGAAGGAATGGTGAACGGGAAAGAAGTTCAGGGCAGAAAAATTCAACTGACAAATTGTAAGCGGCGACGTAGAAGACAGAAAAGAGGGAAGATTGGAAAATGCTGAATTTGCAGTGAAATACCCGTTGATGATCAGAAAACTAGGAAAGAAATCAATTCATATAATAATAATAATAATAATAATAATAATAATAATAATAATAATAATAATAATAATAATAACGACTCTGTTAAGAGAGAAGTTTTATATAATATTCTTATTGAATTTGGTATTCCCAAGAAACTAGTTCGATTAATTAAAATGTGTCTTAGTGAAACTTACAGCAGAGTCCGTATAGGCCAGTTTCTATCTGACGCTTTTCCAATTCAATGCGGGCTAAAGCAGGGAGATGCACTATCACCTTTACTTTTTAACTTCGCTCTAGAACAGCCGCGGCGAAAATGCGACTCACGAGCACATTGTGGCTCGCAGTGCTTTTCTCTCGCTTCCTTCCTACAACCCCCAACCTCTTACTCACTGGAGTCAAACTCCGTTCTATTTGTATTTGTCTCGGACCTGCGAGTGGCGTATCGTCGCAATATCTCTCTCGAAACCATGTACCTCTATAAAAAACGAAAGTTTCAAGTAGGATGGGAGGATGCATTCTTTTGCTTACAATATGATGAAAATATTAAATGTATGATTTGTTCACAAATATTACTAGGAAAACGGTTGTATAACATAAAACGGCATTATAAGTTACTACATGTTACTGATGAAACATTAAAAGGTTAAGTATTATTATTATTATTATTATTATTATTATTATTATTATTATTATTATTATTATTATTATTATCATCATCATTATCATCTCTGTACGTCGATTATTTTACAGCAGATGTGCGAATAATGCGGTTAGATTTTCAATTTAAACTCACAGATTTACAATGTGACGTTAAATGAAAGCTAGATGTAAGGACTTGACAGATATCGAACTTTTCAAATCTTTGGAAAAAAATAAATATTTGAAGCTTCGTTCTTTCGCTTGCTCTGTTGAAGCCATGTTCGCTGTAACTTACGTTTGTGAAAAATTATTTTCAACAATGAAAATAGTAAAAATCAAATTTAGATCACGACTGACAGACAAATACCTTCGTGATCAACTACGATTGGCAGTAAGTGACATAATTCCTGATTTTGAAACTTTGTCGCAGAGACATTCTGAAGACAGTTAATTTTAGGTTGTGATAATGTGTCCTATGTTTTCTTGTTCATTTCTTTCTTCGTTACACGTCCTAAACATTAACTTCCCCTTCGGTTGTCCGCCTCCCTCCATAGGTGCTATGCACGTTGCAGCTTACACAGTGCTCGGCGTACCATGGCCTTTTCGCCACGGCTGCTCTAGAATATGCCATTAGGAAAGTTCAGGATAATAGACAGGGTTTGGAGTTGAATGGGTTACATCAGCTTCTTGTCTATGCGGATGACGTGAATATGCTAGGAGAAAATCCACAAACGATTAGGGAAAACGCGGAAATTCTAGTTGAAGCAAGTAAAGCAATAGGGTTGGAAGTAAATCCCGAAAAGACTAAGTGTGTGATTATATCTCGTGACCAGAATATTGTACGAAATGGAAATATAAAAATTGGAGGTTCATCTTTCGAAGAGGTGGAAAAATTCAAATATCTTGGAGCAACAGTAACAAATATAAATGACACTCGGGAGGAAATTAAACGCAGAATAAATATGGGAAATGCCTGTTATTATTCGGTTAAGAAGCTTTTGTCATCTAGTCTTCTGTCAAAAAATCTGAAAGTTAGAATTTATAAAACAGTTATATTACCGGTTGTTCTGTATGGTTGTGAAACTTGGACTCTCACTTTGAGAGAGGAACAGAGTTTAAGAGTGTTTGAGAATAAGGTTCTTAGGAAAATATTTGGG
This sequence comes from Periplaneta americana, assembly GCF_040183065.1. Classification (NCBI taxonomy): domain Eukaryota; kingdom Metazoa; phylum Arthropoda; class Insecta; order Blattodea; family Blattidae; genus Periplaneta; species Periplaneta americana. The sequence goes on from NC_091126.1 coordinate 25,295,896, forward strand.
GCTAAGAGGTATGAAGTTACAGGAGAATGGAGGAAGTCACACAACTCAGAGCTGCACGCATTGTATTCTTCACCTGACATAATTAGGAACATAAAATCCAGACGTTTGAGAGGACAGGACATGTAGCACGTATGGGCGAATCCAGAAATGCATATAGAGTGTTAGTTGGGAGGCCGGAGGGAAAAAGACCTTTGGGGAGGGCGAGACGTAGGTGGGAAGATAATATTAAAATGGATTTGAGGGAGGTGGGATATGATGGTAGAGACTGGATTAATCTTGCTCAGAATAGGGACCTATGGCGGGCTTATGTGAGGGCGGCAATGAACCTCCGGGTTCCTTAAAGGCAGTAAGTAAGTAAGTAATAATAATAATAATAATAATAATAATAATAATAATAATAATAATAATAATAATAATAATAATTGAGAATAGCGATTGCAATTTTTTTCATTATGTTATGAACCGGCTAGAAAATTAGGATTCTTTTATAACTGCTTCAGGCCATGATTCTTGATGTACAGAACGAGTGACTTGATTGTAATACAATAAAAATCGATGAAGCAGGTTCATTATATTGTGGAATAACGACTTGCACTGCTATTCGTGTTATATTTCAAAGTAGAATGGTGTAAAAAAAAAACAAGGTGTGGGAAGTCAGTAATTTCCCGACATCCTTAGCGTCACGACATGTTCCCGTGGAGTGAGAAATTATCTTGGGCTTACAGCTCAGCAGAAGGAGCAGCCTGGTTACCTGCCTATCTGTCCGCAGTATGTTTATGCATGATGGAAACCAAGCCGATGAGATCATGCGCTTCCTTAGGTCCCAACGAGTTCGTTACACGCAGTTGGAACATTTTTATCTTTCAGCTAATACAGGACTCCGCATTAGCATACCTTGTGTCGTCACCATTGCAAATGGTTATTATGACTTAGATAAATGCGGGTTCAATCCCAGGCAGAGAATTATACATAATTGAAGCTACATCCAATCGTGGTGAGTTAATCGAACAGCTAGAGCGTTGGCTTTCTACGCTAGAGACCCGGGTTCAATTAGAATTTGTGATGGACTATGATTAGCAACATCAAAGTAATAGTATGCGGATGACCTTCAAACTACCCCTGTTCTCAGGGACATAGAGTGAGTCACAACCACTCTGAATACTTTTTTACTGTAGCTGTTGCTAGGAGCAGGGTTGTGAATTTACGCGTAAAAAATTAACTTCAGCACGACGCCTGAAATATGCGTATAAATGCGAAATATATATAATAAAATAAACATATAGAAATGTGTATTGGGAATTAAATCAATAGCTCACCCAAAACACCAGAGGTCTGCATCAGACGTTTTCGCTCGAGCTCCAAGTAGTTCATAGCATAATCCGATAGGTAGCGCACATGCATGATGGGTAAAATTGTCGCGAGCGATAAATTCTCGAACGGTATAAGCCGAGCGTTATGCATTCGTTCTTGTTACAGTGATGAACTGTGTAGTAACATCATAGATGTTTATCATTTCAAAACTTTGCAGTGTTTAACTAACCTCTTCACAGAACAACTACAAAACTTGCTTTAAAATGTAATATAAATGTTGTAGGTAATTTTTTTTCCTCACACAGGAGTGATTTTGTTTTTTCCATATCTGATAGATGTTATTGGATGTAAATGTAATTATTATAAACGGAGAACACAATCACGATAATGCAAGAACCGTATCAAGTTTTCTAGTAATAATAATAATAATAATCTCTAATAATTAGTGTATCAATCTTTGCGTCTGTAACAGTTGTGCAGCATGATTATTCGTTTTATTATATTTTCTGTGACGTTATCTCTGTACTAATATTGTTATTAATCTACTGCTATATCAATAATATTTTGTAAAACGTTTCTACATTGTCGCAGTATATAGGCGGAACACTTTGTATGGACCTATCATATTATATATGTGGTAAATCAAATATTGAATAATTATTAATTAGCAATAATAATTGTATATCGAAGTTTTTCATACTATTTTATTTATAACTTCATGTTACTGTTTTGGTACGTTCCATTAGACGTTTGTCATAAACGCAGAAAGTAAAGCCTTATTTTTACCGTGTGGGCAAAACATATGTGTATCTTATCTGTCGCCTTCCATACAAGATAAGACATATCGGTGAGATGACCTTGTACTGTGCTTCTATTTATTACGAGCGTATCACGACCGATCTTATCTCGCTCGAGGGTGCGACGTTCGACCGAATTCAAGCGGGCGATTTAGCTCCAATGCAGCACTCTGCAAAACACCCTATGAAATGTTTCATATAACCCAATTTTTATCTCGAAATGGAAGCAAAAACAAGCAAAACTGAATTAAACTTTTTTGTTTGTAATATCTCGAAGAATAAAACCCCGAGAAAAGGACATTACTTACCGTTCATCCTGTATATTATTATGTTTGGAATCTCTATCATCATATTTTAAGTGCTTTTTCTTCCAAAACAACGCCAATTCTTGTCTAAAAATTTGTGTTATTGTGGGTGTCACTTGAAAACTCGCTCAGTTCGTTGACCGGTAGATAAAAGAAAAACTAGCCCAGTTCTTTCATAAAAATGGACTTAACGCATTTTGGTACCACACCCTTCAATCAGAACACACCGAATTATCCTTAGCATTAAGCTGAAGAAGTTACTGAACACTTACGCAACACTTGCAACGCTTACACAAATTTTAACCAATTTTATCAATGACGAATTATTTATTTCAAAAAATGTTCGCACCAATATACAATTCCTACAAACACAAACGAAGCATCAATAAAGGACGTACAAACAAAACAAGTGAAAATGGTAAAACAACAAATGAAAATATAACACAACCATTAAAAATTCATTACACACTCGCACTTGCATAACGTAATTTATAATTGCTCGGGATCTTATTATAGAAACCTAAGTTTTTTTTTTTTAATTTCTGGAGGAGAGGCTTCAAAAGCCGCTCCAAATAGATGGTTCAAGTCTATTATGGTCCTATTTAAAGCAAAAAATTTTTCATTCATTCATTCTTTCACATTGTTCTTCCCAAGGCAGCTTCTTCACTGCAAATCCACCATTCTCCAGTCTTTCCTATTTTCTGACTTCCTCTTATTCTCCGCATGTGATCCATATAATTATCTTACTGTCGTCTATCATCTGATATCTTCTTCTGTCCGAACTACTTCTATTCACCATTCCTTCCAGTGCATCCTTCTGTAAGCAGTTTCTTCTAAAGCAGTGACCCAGCAAATTCTTTTTTTCTCCCTCTGATCAGCATCATTCTTTCTTCCCCACTCTTTCCATCACAGCTTCGTTTCTTATTCCGTCTGTCCATTTCACACGCTCCATCCTTCGCCACATCCACATTTCAAATGCTTCTAGTCACTTCTCTTCACTTCTCCGTAATCTCCGTGTTTCTGCTCCGATATAATATTACACTCCACACAAAGCAATTCACTAGTCTTTTCCTTAGTTCTTTCTCCAGAGGTCCGCAGATGATGCTCATATCTCTATTAAAAGCTTCCTTTGCCATTCCTAACTCTCCAAATGGCTTGTCTCAAAATTGAGACGATTCAACAAGGCTCATGATAACAATCACCTCCTACATAATAGCCAAATTGGCTAGTCTCCTATACATGAGACAACTCATCTCGCCTAAGGTATTCCGTGGTTTTCCTCAGGCGTAAGACAAATGTCGGGATGAGCGCTATAAGAAATGGGCCACGGACCTATATGCCCTTCCCCATATATATTCCACCTTTATTATAAACCATGTATGCCCTAGTTCAGATAATATTAATAGTCTATTAAATATACGAGGTCACTCAATAAGTCGCAAATTGAAAGGACAGGGACCTCTCAAATTGCAGATTACATTTCACGGCGCTTCTTCCGACGGCCTTCACATGCTTTGTCATCGAACAACAGATGGCGGCGTCTTGCCATCCTAACGGCAAACACCAGCCAACTCCTCCTCGCCCCGTTCCGTGATCAATTGATCAATCTCAGCCCCCCTCGCGTATGTGGTACCTAAGAGGTTACGTCCAATTTCGGCTTCCCCTTCAAAATTTTCTACAGCTCCTTCAGGGGAGCAGCGTAACCCGGAGTGAGACTAGTGGCCAACAGGCTTGGAGCTCACATATTTAGTTTTGTACAGCCCCCAACCCCTTGCAAGGACGCGTTTTGCGTACCTTTTAAATTTTCCTCTCTATTCTCCTTCGATTTTTCGATTTTTTCGATTCCTAACTCTCCTATTTCGGTTTTCTTTGTCTACTTTTGATTTTGTGAGTTTGATATACTATGATTGATACATAATAAGCAGTCGTGGACAGCCGATAAGGGGTGGTCCTCCATCTTGGGGGTTGGGCGAAGGGCGAACAACTCATTACCGTAAAAAACAGCTTGTTACGAAACCTAACAGTAAGCCTCGGAATGACACTGATTCTCCGGCACGACCACAGCAAAGGAAAATATTGTACGAAATGGAACTATAAAAGTTGGAGATTTATCCTTCGAAGAGGTGGAAAAATTGAAATATCTTGGAGCGATAGTAACAAATATAAATTACACTCGGGAGGAAATTAAACGCAGAATGAATATGGGCAATGCCTGTTATTATTCGGTTGAGAATTTTTTGTCATCTAGTCTGCTGTCAAAAAATCTGAAAGTTAGAATTTATAAAACAGTTATATTATATAGTTCTGTATGGCTGTGAAACTTGGACTCTCACTTTGAGAGAGGAACAGAGTTTAAGGGTGTCTGGGAATAAGGTTCTTAGGAAAATATTTGGGACTAAAAGGGATGAAGTTACAGGAGAATGGAGAAAGTTACACAACGCAGAGCTGCACGCATTATATCCTTCACCTGACATAATTAGGAATATCAAATCCAGACGTTTGAGATGGGCAGGGCATGTAGCACGCATGGGCGAACCCAGAAATGCGTACAGAGTGTTAGTTGGGAGGCCAGAGGGGAAAAGACCTTTGGGGAGGCCGAGACGTAGATGGGAAGATAATATTAAAATGGATTTGAGGGAGGTGGGTATGATGATAGAGACTGGATTAATCTTGCTCAGGATAGGGACCAATGGCGGGCTTATCTGAGGGCGGCAATGAACCTCCGGGTTCCTTAAAAGCCAGTAAGTAAGTAAGTAAGTATGATTGATACACAGGTTTCTGAATTCGACGCACGTGAATATCAAAAATTCCATTCTATTCGCCGGGATACGTACTCAGTTCTCAAGCATGGATAAAATACGGCAGGAATGAAAATATTTCGAAGAAAATAATTTCTGAAAATTTTTGTGAATCACTTCTTCATGAAAAAACTATCCTGCTGAGTTGATAGTATCTGGCCAGACTTTCTCTATGAATAGAATCCATTGTGTCTGTATTCTACTTACGTAATCAAAGTCACAAAACTGTCTTCCATTCGCGGCAAATACGCTCAAAGTCAAAGGTCGGTTGAAACATGGTTCTCGGAAGCTCTGTTCCCGGTTATTCACTCCGAATTTCACACTTGGAGATGCCCGTCCTGTCATCTCCTACAGTGTTAGTAAATGTGGGAAAGTTGTGGCATCAGTACAATAGAGACAATCTTCTTGCATATCTTACAGAGAGTTACTATTGTTAGCTAATGCCAATTTGTACTATATTCATTTACGATTCAATTTTAACAGTCTTTAGGTTTAATAACGAACGCTTTAATACGGCTGACATTAACATTCCACATTACGTTTTATTTCAGTAAGTACACTTCGGTATTTCGAAAATTGTTTAGTACAATTAACGAACTCTTTAGGAATCTGAAAGTAACTTTCTTTCATAAGAACATGAAAACTTTCAACACAAATTGGCAATGCTATAATACGAGAATAAACTTATTATTTCATTTCACAAAATCCAAAAGTTAACGGCTGCTGGTATGAAACATGGCTTCAACTACGGCTTAAAAACTTTACAAAAAATTAATTTCGCAGTACCTATCCTGTTTAGTTAACGTAAGTATGATTAAATTTAAACTTAAAATCATAGAAATTATTAAGCAAACTTAACTTGTGTTAGATAATTAATTGCTAAATATGTCTTATATACTTGTGAATATTGGTTATAAACTTTTTCATACGGGGGTAAATTCTTTAATTTGTATATCTGCTTTGTTTAAATACTTCATGTTCGACCATGCCGAAATGTAGTAATTATACACCTGGTAGCAGACTTTTAATGCATGTCATTAAAGTACACCTACTCATTAAAGGTCAGGTCTTTCAGCCAATGACGACTCAGGTTACAACTGTTCAGCCAATAACAGGTCAGCTTTCTACCGTTATAAAATCGCAAGTATCGATTATTCTCGGATATGCAATCGAAAGAGAATTAGCGAAAAGTCACGGAGGCTGGAAATCCAATACTGTCGCAGGAGGTTATGTTCTGTTACTATAATAATTAGCGTGAATTGTAAATAATATTCAAATAAATTCAATTTGTCATCTCGTTTTTCAATGTCTAATTTAATTTCAATGTTATCTCTGTAGGTTCTTATGGCATAGCAAGGTCAATGTGAACATCTGTTCCTCGGAAAAAATCATACTTTCGCGTCTGCGCACATCTCACAACATACGGGACATTGGCCAAGGTCAGATACAAAGAAAATTAATAATATCAAGTTAGAAATATGGTCGAGCATAAAAAGTCGTATGAAACTCGCCTATAATGGTAATTAAGATGCTCGTATGAAAATTATGAAACTCGCTTGCGCTCGTTTCATAAATATCCATACTCGCTTCTTAATTACCTTCATTATAGGCTCGTTGCATAATGTACTATTACATGTTTATTTTTCTTTGATATATATATATATATATATATATATATATATATATAATAGCTTTTAATGTATTTTTGTTTCTATTACTATTAATATGTATTTTTGTAGTTTCCTGATTGTAATAGTAATAAATAATTTAACCGAAAAAGATTAAGAAATTTCAATTAAATAAATAAAGCTTTCATTCGTAAAAAATATATAAAAGGATCCTGAAAGATGAAGCAATACAATTAATATTTTAAGGTCTTACATACTACTTCTTTTAATACTGAATAAATTTTATCTACGAGCTTGCAATAGACAAAATATTAGTCACGCTTGTATTACATAAACATTGTTAAATTCCAATAACTTACTACCTGTGAAAGGCATAAAACATCAACCTGTGTGTGAATTCAAGAGTAAATAAAGAGCTATCTATTTAATTTATTTTATTCCGTAATGAATTTTCGACACATTGCTACATAATTAGTTACTAGAGACAAACAAGAATTTTCTCTCCCTCATTTTCAATCGCTTGCCCACCAGAGTTGGATTAATACACAATCATAAATTAATAAAGGAAATCACTTCATTTATCCATTAAGGTTTCCTCTGATTGAGATTCTGGCTGATATGTACAACTATTATCAGGCAGTTCATCTGACTTGACGATGTGTGTCAGAGGAAGAATAATCGTTTGTATGCATCTAAAGTCTGAGTACTGTAATATGTAGCTAGTCGGCGATGTATGTAGTGGAGGGGAAAAGGAACTGGCCACAATACCCCGTTATCTCCTGGCCTAGTTGCCTCATAGGTGGTCTCCTTGGTATCACTTGTGAGGTTCAGACCTGTCTTCGGACAGATGACTAAACAACATCCATCAAGGTAACACATGAAGTTTTGAAAAATATCTGTATACTAGTTTTATGTAGTGTACACCGATGTATGTCAAAATATAATATTGTAGAATTTTGCACTCATCATAATTAAAATTTATGTTGAGGCTAAAAGGACAGCACCACAGATATAACTCTCATATGTAATATGTGAGACCTATTTAATTAATGATAAATGTTTCCGGCACGTTAAAGAGCTGCAAGCCTAAATTTCTCATCTTTCGCTTCCTAGTAATGCATTAGTTGCAAACTAGCTGGCGTTTGAGGTGATGAGCTCAGAACTTGTCTCTCTGCCGCTAGTCAGCAAGTGCAACTAAATTCCTTGTAGGTACTGAAACCTCCGCTAGATGGTACCAATGTTCCGACCTAGAACTATGGAGTGAATGAATGCATGAATGAATAAATGAATGAATGAATGAAAATGGATAATGAATGAATGACTAATCTTAAATAGAAATGAAAATATTAATATGCCATAATATTTACTTGAAAAACTTATTAAATGAGTCAAAGTCATTATAGGAGAAATGTCAGAAAGAAGAGAAATAGGGAGAAGCGTATGAGAAGAATGTCTTTTATCATATACCCTGTTCAACATCTAATTGGATGTTTGAAAGGCATGTTGGTCATTTTATCTTCATCTACTTGGTTGATTTATTGAAGAACTATTTTCAGAACATGGGAGAGATGATAGTATGCGAAATAAAAATAAAGTATAAGATTTGCTGATGATATGGCGTTATTACCAGAAGAGGAGACTATACTAAGGGATATCCTACTGGAGCTAAATGAGAACTGTGAGCAGTATGGGATGAAGATAAATGCAAACAAGACGAAGTTCACGGCTGTTGGAAGAAAAATAAAGAAGATGTACGTTCGAATACTAAATGAGGCAATAGAGCAAGTGAACAGCTTCATATACTTGGGGGTGTACTGTAAGCAGTAACATGAGCTGCTGTCAGGAAGTCAGAAGGACAGCAATGGCAAAGGAAGGTTTTAATAGAAAAAAAGGAGCATCTTCTACGGACCTCTGAAGAAAGAACTAAGGAAGAGACTAGTGAGATCCTTTGTGTGGGGTGTGACATTGTATGGGGCACAAACATGGACATTACGACGAAAAAAAGAGAAGCGAATAGAAGCATTTGAAATGTGGATATGGAGAAGAATGGAACGTGTGTAGTGGACAGACATAATAAGAAATGAAGCTGTGTTGGCAAGAGTGCGTGAAGAAAGAATGATGCTGAAGCTGCTCAGGAAGAGGAAAAGGAATTGATTGTGTCACTGCCTAAGAAGAAACTGCCTACTAAATGATGGACTGGAAGGAATGGTGAACAGAGAAGAGTTTAGGACAGACGATATCAGATGATAGAAGACATAAAGATTTAAGCCTTGGTTTTTCTGAACTGACGCATGCGACGTGCGAGGTGCGAGACACGCCTCGCACAAATCCGGACTACACGAGAGATAGTGAGCAGTTTCTATAGCCTAGCTGCGAGACGCGAGGTGCGTTCCAACAAGCGGTTCATGGATCAGTTCATGTACGGTTCCTGTACCATCTTATGCGCATGCGCTAGTTGAGCATCTGCTTTGGGATTGAAACTGGACTGGACGCTGTTGGAACGCTTTCGCGGATCGTTATGTACTAAATCCAGAGATGCTATAACTGTGATCATCTTTGCTAAGAACGGGATGCTTATTATTATCGTTTTGCAGAATTTCGATCATTTTCTATAAAAAGATGACAAAAAATATGGAAGGCAAGAATTCCGTTAATTCAATGTCGTGTACTGGGGGACTCTCATCTAAAAATAGTTCTTTCTTATTATTAATGTATTTACGTTATTTATTATACTCTTAAACAAAGCTGCATGTTGAAATTGTAATTGACTATTTCAATACCCAAATAGTTTCCATTCCCTTTCTTTTTTGAGAAAATTTAAATTAAATCTCTAGTTTTATTATTCGTCTGTATTGTCACTTTTCATCTTTAACCTCACAGCCGATCATGTCTTTCTTCAGTATTCAGGAGACGTTGGAGAGCTTATGCGCATGCGCGTCTTACGTACTCTTCCGTACATGCCTCAATCCGCGGACTATTTCTGACCGTTCCGAACCCGTGTCAAAAGCTTGTTGGAACGCCCGACTGCACTACATGTTTCCGGTTCAGGACTGGTTCGGATTGTGTTGCAACGCTTTTTCTGTACTGCGCATGCTCACGATGGTTACGGACGGTTCCTGACTGCTGTTGGAACGAACCTATAGAAACCACTCACTATCTCTCGTGTAGTCCGGATTTCTCCGAGGCGTGTCTCGCACATCGCATGCGTCGGTTCAGAAAAACCAAGGTTTTATGAATCATATGCGGAGAATAAGAGAAAGAGAGAAATTATAAAAGATTGGAGAATGATGATTTTGCAGTGAAATACCTGTCCTTGTACAGAATACTTTATTTACGTATGTACTTATTAATTACTAAACGGTGCCCTTAACTTCAGTTTTTATGTAGCTGAATCATAACATGATTTCGAAATTGTGAACAAGATGTATTTGTAAGAAAGTGGTAACGTACAATTAGTCTGACAAAGATTTACCTAAAGTAGTTTTATATTAATAAAGAAAATTTATGCTACGTTTACATGACATCGTTTGTTATATTCCAAAGGGACCTCACGGCTCTAAGAGTGTGATAGATAACGCCCCAGATGGACAGTAAGACGTAAGTTATGCGCTTTGCTGGACACGAATAATGCTTGCAATTAAGTAGAATGCTGAAGAGAACTAAGTGCCAGAACCAGAACGGGGTTTCAGCGGATTTTGAATTCTGAAGCTAGATCTCTCACCGGGACATAATTTATGTGACAGATGCGAATGCTGGCTGTGGCCTAGGAGTGCAGCATAAATTACAAGGCCTTCCATGGACCGCGTCAAATGATTCATAAGATCGGATTTGTGCGACACGAGGATGGATATAACTGCGTTTTAATGGAAACCTGAGATGTCCAGGGCTCCGGTTCTCGCCCGCATATCCAATGTCGTTTTCTCAGATTCTTATCACTTCCTAAATTATACTTCGCTATAGAATCGTGTATCTTTAAGTACATCAATTACCGTTGGGTATTTATTTTATTCCTTTTTACGTTTTAATTCATTTTATTGTATTCCATAGACCTTATATCAGCATTGTAGCTTCGAGGTGTGGAACAAGTCAACATTTATACAGTAATATATTATAATAAGTAGGAAGCAGATAAATTCAATTTACAATTTACTTTTTGTTGAAATACACTGGAGATTTCGGCGTCAAACCTGCCACAATTTCTGTGGGTATTTCGTGAAATAAGCTGTAAATTCTATGGACATTTCTTGAAATAAGTTATAAATTAAATGTATTACGTTATGTCATCATGGGAGCTATGAATTTCGTACCGATCGCTATCGCCCTATGCAGAGTACGTCCAGCCAGGTGCGACGTCATCGAAACACAGCTACAGCTACTCATATGAATAGGAACGTACAGTGGAAAGGAAAACAAACTCGTCAAGGCGATATTCCCGTTTCCGGAAAGGAAAGGCCTATGGGACATTCGTAAATGCACAGCTTGTTACATAATTATAATTATGTACAACTATACAAATTGTTACATACATATAGTTTGACACTGATACAATTGCTCTTTACATATTTACATCATTTACACCTGTAAAATATAACAGAGAGTGAAACATTTACAGAAATTATGCAAAACACAGGTTAATAATAAAATAATACATAATACATTTCGTAAATATCTTGAAACGTTTTCTAAGTCAAAACCAAAGACGGAAACAAACTGGAAAAAAAGACACACACACGCCCCAATTTCCCCATAAGAGGTGTCCTGTTGGTATCACTTGTGACGATCAGACCTGTCTTCGGGCAGTTTACTGAACAACAATACAAAAGTCACTACTCGTTTCTACAAGAGTTAAGGACTTGAAAGCAATAATTTTAAACGATTTTGTAGAAACTGATTCAGATAAGACACTGCACGGAAAAATATGTTAAGTGTCTCAAAACGTATTAAGTGAATAGTTATTTTAAGTGAATTTTGGCCCAAATACTACAATTGTAAAGAATTACATGGATCATATCGGTATGATATAATTGTATATAACAATGTGAGAGATATGGTACAGGTATTTAACGTAGTCTATATGTTACCGTAAACGTACGAAGACAGGTAAATGTTAGAATTTACCGGTATAATCTAACATTTACCGTAATAGTGCGGGAAAAACCCCGAAATATCTTATTAGATTCATACATTTTGAACTTTTACCAAGAAATGTTGGTAAATCTCAGGATTTACCGATGCGAGCTGGTAAAAGCTAGATCGAAGAATCCAGAACGAAGAATCCTGCCTCCGTTGTACAGGTTCAGACATAATTACAGGATCGATAAATAAGCGGCTCCGAGAGGCTGCCAAAGAAGGTCTTGAAATGCAAGCGAAGAAAATGAAAGCAGCCACTTTTAACAAAATTCCAAAACTTTCAGTCGGACATAATTTGACAATTAAAGTACCGAATGTAGATCAGGCAAAATTGACGCAAAATCAGTAATAGCAGTGGTCATAAAAATTCAAGATGACGAATTTTGTAAACTTGGTACCAAAGCTGGCAAACTGAAGTCATGTACATTAGGAACTAGTTTACATTGTGCAAAGAAAATTTTATCATCATCGAAGAAGTAGGAAAAGAAGAAATTAGTGTATGAGAAGTGATTGGCAAACTGTCTTTTGTTGGAGGTCAAGGGTTCAAAATGTGTAATTGTTTAAAAAACTGTTGAACAAAAAAATGTTTGTGTAAGTCATCTTCCATGTTGTGTAATTTTAAATTTTATAACAGCCAACCTTGATGTAAAAAGAATTAACATTCATAATGTTTGTTTTACTTATTTGTGGACCTGGACTGTTTGAGGGAATGTAAAGGCTTTGCTAATTTTTGTACGGAATACTATAACAGACAGTGGTTAAAAATATAATATTTTTCACTACTTTTAATACGGAATATTGTTTATTATAATCACATTGGAATGTAAGAATATTTAAATAACTTCAATTTAAAATAAATATAAATTATTTCAGTCATTGCTGAAGTATTTTTATTTATGTTTTTAAATAGATCCTAAAACAATAATAAAAAGATGGGAATCGGAAATGGATATGTAAAACTGCGAAGCACGGTAAATCTTAGTAAAGATTTTTTAATTAAATTAATAAGACTTTGCCACAACTAATCGGTAAATCCTGAGATTTACCAACATCTCTTGGTAAAAGTTCAAAATGTATACATCTAATAAGAAATTTCGGGGTTTTACCACACTATAACGGTAAATGTTAGGTTATACCGATAAATTCTAAGATTTACCAGTTTTCGTACATTTACAGTAACACACACATGAATTGAATAAAATAATAATTAGGTCTATCCCTATTCGGGACCTGAATTACGAGACAGAAGAGCTGCTAGTTGACCTCAGAGGACACACAATTTTGATTGCTATGTACATTTTTTCTCCTCTCATTACAGTACAAGTTTCTCTTCACGACTTGCCCTTGGACTCCTCTACTTAGGGACATCGGCTTCAGGAAGCTTCTAGCAACATCACGAATTCTAAGTAAAATACAATAAAAAAAATCTTCTGGATTGACAGTACATGAACTTCCAACAACTTCTCTTTTGTTAGGATATTAAGTAATTTTATATCTTTTTTCATGCAAACAACGCAACTAATTTCCACAAATTATGCTATTAGAGTGGAAGACTTATGTCACAGGTCACTTATTAAACTGTCACAAAATAATTCCTCTTCGCCGGAAAATCCCCAAGGAGAGGTTGAGTGTAGACTGCAAGGATGTATTACCTTGTTTTAATATTAATATTGTGGTATTCAGCGTAATAATCAGAACTGGGAACGACAGAATACAAGTTACTGCCAACGACGTGAATAGCAAAGATTATCCCGTAATTTAAATATCATATGTCGGAAGCAAATCATTTTTACACAATAAAAGTCACTTTTGCAGTTCACGGACGACTTCCATTCCAATGACATAAGCAGTGATATTACTCTGATTTTGTGGTGAAATCAGTTATGAGTGACTTTCCAATTCTAAATATAGTTAAGGCAAACTCAGCTAATTTCGCAGTATTAAGGTTTTCCGTCTATAATTACACCAAAATTGCTTGAAAAAAATTTCGTTCATGCAGCAGTTAATCACTAGACATAATTGTATTGGTTGGTATAAAATTTTTACTTTTTAAGTGCATCTCATCAGGGAAAATTGCTCCATCTAAAACCTGAGATCATATGAAGAGTTCGCGGGAAAAACGATGAATGTCACGGTTTTCTTAAGGTTGATGTCATTATCTAATTCAATGGATTACTGCGAAATTTAATGTTGTTCGTATGAAAAATGGTAAAAAGGAGAATTATCACCACGAATATAGTAATCCTTTCCTTTATATTCTATAGAAACAGCACTACATCTTGCAGTTATAGACTCAATTAGATCATTATCTAATCCTTAACAGAAATGTGACATTCATCGTTTCTCCCGCGAACTCTTCAGATGTGTGCGTTTCAGGAACTCGTATAACTTCGCAGTACTGCTCGGGCAATTTCGCAGTAATAGGCCTACTTGTGCAATTTTAAAGAATACTGTTTTAAGCTCAAAACATGTTTTAATGTAATCTAAACATCAGTACATGTTTACACACATGAACTGAACACACATTAACAAACTAGGCAATATATAAAGAAGAACTGGGCTTCAATTACTAGATATATATTATTTTAATGAACCGAAGTACATATGATATTTTCCATGCAGATATTCTGCGTCATCATACGATGAAAGAGTAATGGAACGGAGAAAAATTCTCTCCGGCGCCGGGATTTGAACCCGGGTTTTCAGCTTTACGTGCTGATGCTTTATCCACTAAGCCACACCGGATACAACTCCGACGCCGGTTAGAATCGTCTCAGATTAAGCTCCAACTCTTGTGTTCCCTCTTGTGGCCGCCCTCTACACTACGTCATAGATGTCTATGAACGCAGGACCGAAGTCCACACATGTGCTGAGGTGCACTCGATATGAGTGACTAGTTGGCCGGGATCCGACGGAATAAGCGCCGTCTTAAATCACGAAGTGATTTACGCATATCATATATATTATTTTAATGTACCGAAGTACATATGATATTTCATGCAGATATTCTGCGTCATCATACGATGAAAGAGTAATGGAACGGAGAAAAATTCTCTCCGGCGCCGGGATTTGAACCCGGGTTTTCAGCTTTACGTGCTGATGCTTTATCCACTAAGCCACACCGGATACAACTCCGACGCCGGTTAGAATCGTCTCAGATTAAGCTCCAACTCTTGTGTTCCCTCTTGTGGCCGCCCTCTACACTACGTCATAGATGTCTATGAACGCAGGACCGAAGTCCACACATGTGCTGAGGTGCACTCGATATGAGTGACTAGTTGGCCGGGATCCGACGGAATAAGCGCCGTCTTAAATCACGAAGTGATTTACGCATATCATATATATTATTTTAATGTACCGAAGTACATATGATATTTCATGCAGATATTCTGCGTCATCATACGATGAAAGAGTAATGGAACGGAGAAAAATTCTCTCCGGCGCCGGGATTTGAACCCGGGTTTTCAGCTCTACGTGCTGATGCTTTATCCACTAAGCCACACCGGATACAACTCCGACGCCGGTTAGAATCGTCTCAGATTAAGCTCCAACTCTTGGGTTCCCTCTTGTGGCCGCCCTCTACACTACGTCATAGATGTCTATGAACGCAGGACCGAAGTCCACACATGTGCTGAGGTGCACACGATATGAGTGACTAGTTGGCCGGGATCCGACGGAATAAGTGCCGTCTTAAATCACGAAGTGATTTACGCATATCATATATATTATTTTAATGTACCGAAGTACATATGATATTTCCATGCAGATATTCTGCGTCATCATACGATCATCCCGGCGCCGGAGAGAATTTTTCTCCGTTCCATTACTCTTTCATCGTATGATGACGCAGAATATCTGCATGAAAATATCATATGTACTTCGGTACATTAAAATAATATATATGATATGCGTAAATCACTTCGTGATTTAAGACGGCACTTATTCCGTCGGATCCCGGCCAACTAGTCACTCATATCGTGTGCACCTCAGCACATGTGTGGACTTCGGTCCTGCGTTCATAGACATCTATGACGTAGTGTAGAGGGCGGCCACAAGAGGGAACCCAAGAGTTGGAGCTTAATCTGAGACGATTTTAACCGGCGTCGGAGTTGTATCCGGTGTGGCTTAGTGGATAAAGCATCAGCACGTAGAGCTGAAAACCCGGGTTCAAATCCCGGCGCCGGAGAGAATTTTTCTCCGTTCCATTACTCTTTCATCGTTCAATTATTAGCATCAATAACAGGAAAGTGCTTGCATATTAATTGTAAATTAAGGGGACACTCAACTATACTTTGGAACTTTTTTCCTATTTGACCAATCTTTTTCAAATTTGGAGAAAAAGTTTAATACACACATGGAAAGTAACATGCAAAATCTCAGCTCATTAGATTCAATACTTTTCAAAATAAAAAATATTTCAATTGTTAAACAATCATTAATTGAAATATCACTTTTAATTATCATTTTTTATTTTTTGGCTTTGTGGATTTGACTGTGACTTCTCAATGGATAGGGGAAGAATTCTGCATATTGATTTATTTCTGTCACGTAAATTAGTGTAGAAATTTATTTTTTTTTCATTTCTATGACACTTTTTCTCCAATTTTTAAGTTGAGTGTCCCCCTTAATAAATTTATCTAACACATATCTGCATTAAAGATTATGCTAAAGATAGAAAAAAAATATTATGACAACTATATAGGCCTAATCCGAATTCGCTTCCGCTGACAAGAGAATTGTTGTTTCTCCTTTCTCTGCCATTGTTTGAAGGTGGACAGACTTTGTTCCTTTCAGGGACACAATTTTGCTAGGTTTGGCAACCAATGAAAACACTGTTTAATCCAAATTCCAAATGAGATTAGGCTTGGTACTCAGTTCTGTTTTCTCGTACACTTCCTAGCAAACCATAAAAACCGTTCAAATTCGAGCGAGTTTAGGCTGCTGCTCTATGGTAGGACAGATTTTCTGGCTATCGCATACTTAGCCCATAGCGCTTCTTAAAGGAAGTTCGAATCTGCGCGCCACTCGAACTGCTCTGAGGCAACTAGCGGAAACTAGTTAAGAAATTGAGTACCGGCAAAAGCATATTACGAACAAACTATATTAGATAAAACAACAAGCAAGGATTCAAATTAACCATAAGAATGTAGAGAATTCATTAATCATAGTATGATAATTACAGTTCTGAATATCTCGACGATACACTGTCCACAAACACACCACTGCAAATTTACTCACTCTGTATCAGAAAACACACACCTACTAAAGAAGATAGTTCTGTAACTTTCGCCAGAATGCGTTGCAATAGGATCTTCCCGCATGAAACATCCCCGACATGTTCTGGCATTTATACTTATTTTTTGTAAGCTCAAACGAACACGGAATACTCCAAAATTAATGAATATATGAGATACTGCGAAATTAGACGTACTGCGAAATTATCCGAGTTTGCCTTAAGTATATATATATATATATATATATATATATATATATATATATATATATATATATATATTATTCTCCTTGAACATGTGCTACTATCGGTACGAACAAAATAAAAAATATATACATTGCATTATTATACATCTGGTAACATAGCCAAAAAATTTAATAAATCTGAACTCGACTCTGAACTCATTTCGATGGCATTATTACCTTCATTAAATTTCACTCAGATGCTAGATAACCGTCGCAGTTGATAAGGAGTCGTAAAAATATAATAATAATAATAATAATAATAATAATAATAATTACAATAATAATAAATTATATATAATATAATATATAATATGCCTATATAATATAATATATTATAATATAATATAATATAATATAATATAATATAATATTAGTACATTATGCAACGAGCCTATAATGATAGTGATTAAGACGCGAGTATGTTTGTTTATGAAACGAGCGCAAGCGAGTTTCATAATTTTCATACGAGCGTCTTAATTACCATTATAATTATAGGCAAGTTTCATACGACTTTTTATTCTCGACCATATTTCTAACTTCAAATTATTCAGAAATAATCATTTTATTCGAATCTGACTGAAGATCGGAAGTGACCTTGTGCATAGCTCGTAAATTGTGAGATGTGCGCACACGCGAAAGTATTGATTTTTTCCGAGGAACAATAATGTCATTGACCTTGATGTAATGTAACATGAACTAAATTTGATATAACCTGGAAACTGATTTAGAATTGAAAAACGAGATGACAAATTGAATTTACTTGAATATTATTTACAATTAACGCTAATTATTATAGTAACAGAACATAACCTTCTGCGACAGTATTGGATTTCCAGCCTCCGTGACGTTTCCCTCGTTGTCTTTCGATTGCATATCAGAGAATAATCGAAAACCTGAACTTTAATGGATAGGTGTACTTTAATGACATGCATTAAAGGACTGCTATCAGGTGTATAATTACTACATTTCGGCATGGTCGAGCATATAATATAATATAATATAATATAATATAATATAATATAATATAATATAATATAATATAATATAATATAATAAAAATAGTAATCATAATAAATTATATATTATTATTATTATTATTATTATTATTATTATTATTATTATTATTATTATTATTATTATCATAAATATTCTCGTACACAAATTTATATTTGATTTTGCATGTCACATCACATAGCACCCTGTTTCAATTTAATTTGTGTAAAAAAATTCTTGCAATGCGAATATTTCGCTGCAACCCTGACAATAGACGAGTGGAAAGAATTGCCGAAAAACTTAATTGCCTTATAAAAGATGCAACCTGAGAAATAAGCATGTCATTGAAATCGTCGCCGTAGCAAGAATACTGAGTTTGGAATCTTACTTTTTTACATAGATTCTAACGACTTTGGTTGCTCTATTTCAAGCATTTATACTACGGTACGTGTAGTACGAGTTAAATTTCAAAAGCTTCTTTCATCGCTGTAAATATAGATCAACCCGCCGAAGTCAGAAACGTGTGGCATAAATGAAATTAGGGTGGGGTAACAACAGCTTCACCTGCTTGGCTATCTAGCGATTCAGTATCTTCCTTCTTTGTCATGCACTTGAATAGATTGATCCCATTTATAACTGTTAACACCAGCAACTGTGCGGCGTGCTATCGGTGGCGACCGACCGAAACAAACCGACAGTTTTGCCACTCGCTTGTCCTTACATTTACTGTTCTGTCGCAATCAATTTTCTATTGAATTAGATTGGGCGACATGTCGCACACTCAGTACCAAAACCTGGTTTTGACGTTAAATATGGATAACTGGGACGCCAGCATTGCGGTTCTGATTTGACTGCCCCTCAATTTTTCCACTCTACCGATATTGTGGGAGAAGGGTGTCGCGCTTGACATAAAAGTTCAAACAATTTTAAAAGAATAAACTTTTTCTCTTATGGGAGAGAGTGAAAATGTTTAAATACTTAAACTTCTATCCTTTTGCTGTGAAATTAATTTCAATAAAGCAGAACAATTTAAAGAGACTGACATTTTTTTTTTGTTTTATCAGCAGTATTAGTACATAATTATTATTTGTTTCTTTATTTATTTATTTACTAGCCAGCCGTACCCGTGCGCTCCGCTGCGCCTGTTAGAAATAAATATAAAGTAATTACATAATTAAAATAAGACGTTTGATCCAGGGAACATTCGTGTTTGATAGAAGGATAAATCGTTTAATATGTTACTTAATTTAAATTGTATTTAAATAATTAAAATGCGATCATTTTGGTCCAGAGAGCACTCATTTGGTGCAATGAAAATTCCTTTAACATGTTTCTTATTTGTTATTACATCCAATCATAGTTTAATGAATGCATAAAATAGCCTATTAAGTTTTCTGTGCATAAGAAGTTATTTTAATCTTACCTGTCCTCGATTCACTCAGAAGTTACTGTAATAATATTGTAGCATTATGTCCATCTAGAGAAACTACACTTTCCAATGGTGAAATAATAATTAATTATACAAATCGGTTATTTTAGCATTCGATATCACTTCATACAAACACAGAAACATTCTCTGTAGGCTATGTTTAATATCTTTCGATTGTTGTTGTCCAAGGCCCCTTATAGACGAAGTCATTTTTTCTTATTTCATTGCACCGCTTTAGATGGCGTTATTTTAATTTTAAAACTCATTTATCTCATTAAATATCAATCCTATCAAAATTTTGCAAAGAGTGAAACTTATCGGAAATCATTTTTAAAAAACTTTTGTTATGTAAATTTTTTACAAAAATCAATAATAAGCGGGATATTTCGATTTATTTAATTCAGGCCCCCTTATAGCCCGCGTTTCAAATAAAGTATTTTGAATGCCATACAGCTTAAAATCTAATTTACAACAAACTTAATTTATGTTCCAATTTTCATATAAATCGGTTCAGCCATTAACGCGTGAAAAGGTAACAAACATCCAGACAGACAGACATACAAACAAAAATGTCAAAAAGGGGAATTTCGGTTTCAGGGTGGTTAATTATATATGTTAGGATCAATTATTTTTGGAAAATCGAAAATTATCAGAAAAATTTTGGCTACAGATTTATTATTGGTATAGATTTATTTACTTAACCTGGTAGAGATAAGGCCACCAGGCCTTCTCTTCCCCTCTACCAGGGGATTACAACTGCAATATTAAGAATACAATTACAATTATAATTACAATTTATATTAAATTTACAGATAAAATAAAAATCAAAGTACTAAAAGATTAACTGATTAATAAAAGCTAGACAGTTTATTGTAAAAGTTAAGAAGAGAGAAGCATTTCTCTTATTAAGTACAAATTAAACCTACTCTACTCAGTAAGAAAATGCTTAATAAGCTTGCTTTTGAACGCTACTAAATTCCGACAGTCTCTGATGTCACTCTGATGTTACTGTTAGTAACGGAGAAAAATTTGCTCCGGCACTGGGAATCGAACCCAGGATTCCCAGTGCGTAGAACTGGGACCACAAAGAAACAAAACCAAAGGAGAAAAATTCGATCCGGTGCTGTGGATTGAGCCTCGACGTAGCTCAGTGGTAGAGCACTCAGTACGTAGAACTGAGGGTCCTCGATTCGATGTACAGTGCCGGAGCGAATTTTTCTCTATTATTAACCAATAGTAATCATGACAGTTAATTCTGTAGGATTAGAAAATTAATAATACTTGAATACACAATTTAAGCATTACGAAGAATATGAAATAATTTTTCGACAAAGCAAAAATGTATTTCGAGTCAACGAAAGCACCAAATATTACGAGAAAATGTTTTTTTTTTTTAAGCCTAGGACTAAGTGAAAAGCGTTTTATTTATACATTAATCATGTTGAGAATCTAAGGTACAATTTTATGGTGCGCAGTAAAAAGAAATGTCATAAATTGCAAGTTTTCACTAGAGAAAAATCAAAGTTTGAAATGAGGACCAACATCAATATGATGGGCTGAAAGTATGGCGCTCTACAATGTATGTAGAGTCTACATCATTATGGAAGAGGATAGACAAATGCCCTTCACACCACCTGCAGAAATTCATCTCTTGTATTGACATTGAGTCATAAACTAAATCCAAATTTTATGGGCTATACATGTAAATAATATAATTATACTTAACTATTATTTTATACTTATACTTAAATAATGTAGTCCTCTAAGATTATACTTATTTTCGTAAAAGTAATTCAGTTTTGTTGAAACAGCCTTACATAATTTTCATATTTTTATGTTTACAATTCAAATGTAGTTTGATATTTGATTTACGCTTCTATTTTTCTTAAATAAGCCTACATATGCTACTTATAACAACGTACGCATATATTACATTTTACGGTTTATTATTTGAAAGCAATTAATGTTAGTACATTTCTAAGTGACATAACTAACAGGTAAAAGTATTTCATATTTTGAAAAGAAAAATCACGTAAACCAAAACATAATATTTTTATGATGTATTTTTTTAAATAAAACAAATTATTTCTACGTAATTGTAATAGTCCATTGTTTACACATATAAAAAATTGTGACTCTAAGTTGTAAAATACATATGTGTAGTGAACTTACGAATGGATCACAAATATTAAAAATTACTCTCTGAGATATGTCGGTGCGTGAAAAATAAAATGGCATTTCTAAAAAGATCACCTGAGATTTCTAAAATATTTTTTGAGATGCTTAAGAATGTTCGGTGAAACAAGATGCTTGTTGAAACTGATTTTCACTTTCCTGCGGTCTATGGGATAGTGGGCGGTAGAAGTGGGCGGTAACCCAGGGATCTATACCTATTTCATCACACTCCATAGTTTGGCGCGATGTTCTTGTAGTTGTAAAATGTACCTTAAAGGATTATTTCTCACTAAGTTTTAATATATTCTACCAAAGATTTTATTCTTTAACTTGTTAATCATTTTTGACCTGATTTTTTTTTTCACAAAGACACCATGGAGAAACAAAAAAAAAGCAATCCTCTTCCTAATAACAGCTGGCCAAGGAACTGGCTGGTGCTGCACTCTATCGATAAAGAACGAAACTATTTCTGAGGATACCAAATCAGGAAATTCACATGAGTCAGAGATTATACAAATATTTATGATTCCAAATGGACTGATTCGAGCGGAAAGGGTTAAAAAAATATTACCGACTTTGACATCCATATCTCAAATTATTCAAACACTTGAACCACATGGCTTCGTAAAATCAGTTACTAAAGTTCAGTTACACTCTGTATGAATATAATTTAAAATGTGGGAGTCTTAAATTATTATTTTTCATTGACCACTGTTTGAAAGGAAATATTCTATTCTACATGCTTTTTGATGTGACTGTATTCTGTTCGATTTATGGTAGAAGAACAATCACCGAACTTTCAGATGAACACAATGACATCCACCACAAGAAGCCGACGACGACTACGAACGAGGGGCACCTTATCGACGTTTCGTCCTTTCTTTCTCCAACTTTTCTTCATGCTTGGGTTTTAATTTTCACACTATTCTGAACACCTTCCATACATAACAGCTGGAATACATTTCCAGTGTTGAATTTTTTGTCACTGGTGTTGCCTTTTGCTTTGACACAAGATTCATATCGGCCTCATCATCTTTTTTTTGTATTTTAACAATGCGCGTCTAGTTTTGTCTGCTTCCTTAATATCCCGTCTCTTGCGGTGTTTTGGTTTCTTTCTCAAAAACGATAAATTCACCGTCCTTCCTAAATTGGTATCTGTTTAATTTTCTAAGTAACCACATAAATGATAAAATTAGATCCAATAGCATTATTATATCAGGTAACGACTTGTAGCAAAAAAAAAAAATCACTGCATTTTAATATTCCGAATTATCAAATGGTATTTCTTTTGGGCCAAATGGTTAAGAGCGTCTCTCCCCAAGATTTGCGGCTTCACGTAATATATATATATATATATATATATATATATATATATATATATATATATATATATATATATGCCAGATATTAATATAAGTATCATTATTACAATTCATATTACCATTCTATTAAATGGTTTAGAGCGTTAGACAACCGTATTTGTTTCGATACTAACAGCCTCTAGTTGACAATATAAAGTTGAGGAAATCGTATTTCATTGAATATTTGAAAGGAATAAATTTACATCTTAAAAATTAAGATTTATATATCGCACTATGAGGAATTAAAAATCTTATATTTAAAGTATTAAGTTTTAGAAATTTAAACATATATTTGTTTGGTATTTAAAGATTTTAACAATTTATATTCATTTCGTTGGATCTTTGAAGTCTTCTGTTGACTTCTTTGTTTTGAAGCAAATTTTGTGATAAATTTGGATTATTTATTTCAAAATACCATTAGCCTACTACTGTAAAAATTAAGCATTATTATTATTATTATTATTATTATTATTATTATTATTACTACTACTACTAACTGCTACTACAAGTACTACTACCACATCTACTGATCCAGTTAAATTAGAAAATGTTGAAAGAAAATTCATATCTCTATGTGCATTTAAATCTTTGCCCTACAACTCTGGAGGTAGCTATGAGGTAAAATGTGATTATTTTAATGAATTGTTAAAGCTTATACACTAGACGTCAAGAACTATCTAATTTATTCTTACGTACGGTCATCAAAGAGTTTATTACCTGCGACTCTTTCTTGAGCAATCTCACCCCAACTGAAGATTTAGGAGCACACAACCCTTTTTAAATTTACATTCAAAAATAATTTTCAATTTAAATTGTTGTCTATTAAGCTAATAGCTGAAATTTAATTAAATTGCAATCTTCTATCATTCTATTTCAATCAATATTACTGTTTATTAAACTAATAATTTTAATCACTGATATCTATTTAATTTACAATCTTTCTATTTCAATTTATATTGTTGTTTATTAAGCTATTAACTCTAATCACTGATATGTATTTAATTTACAATCATTAATCATTTTATTACAATTTATAGTGTTGTTTATTAAGCTAATAACTCTAAACACTGATATCTATTTAATTTACAATCATTAATCATTTTATTTCAATTTATATTGTTGTTTACTAAGCTATTAAATCTAATCACTGATATCTATTCAATTTACAATCATTAATCATTTTATTTCAATTTATATTGTTGTTTATTAAGCTAATAACTCTAATCACTGATATCTATTTAATTTCCAAACATTAATCATTTTATTACTATTTATATTGTTGTTTATTAAGCTAATAACGCTAATCATTGATATCTAATTAAATTCCAAACATTAATAATTTTATTACAATTTATATTGTTGTTTATTAAGCTATTAACTCTAATCAATTATATTTATTTAATTTACAATCATTAATCATTTTATTTCAATTTATAATGTTGTTTATTAAGCTATTAACTCTAATCACTGATATCTATTTAATTTACAATCACTAAAAATTTCATTTCATTCTATGTTTTTGTTTATTAAGGTAATAACTGTAATCACTAATATTTATTTAATTTGCATTCAAATTGGTATAGGGCTATGTATTAATTTTTTCTTTCTTTGCGTGTGCAGATTATCCACTAACAGTCATTAAGATACTTGAGTCATGTTAAATTGTAACACTGTGTAGCCTACCGAGAAGTATTTTGGATGGTCTGTTTTTAGCGTTTTTAAAGTAAATAGAAATTGCGAATTGTTTTTTTAACAAAGCTGGGCGCACTTGAAAACTTATTTCTTTCTGGAAATGTATTAATCTCATATCGATTCTGCTTCGAAATTTATTTATTTACTTTTATTATTTGTATTTACCTTTCAGATTATAGTGCACAAAACGTTTGATGAAATTCACGCTCAACATTCCCCTATTTGTATGCTGAGAGGAGCACAAACAACAAAATAAATTTTATTCGATACGTATACAGTACGATACAACAGACATTCTGCAAGTTAAATTTCAGACTTTGAGAATTTTCAATAAATAGGGCCTTGTTATTTCTTGCCCTGGAGTGCAGGAATCATTTCCCTTGGGACAATGTCCCCTTTCACATTCTGTATATCATGACCACATATCCTATCGAGAAGGGAGGAATCTTACAATCGATTTCCATAACGCTTCCTTGCAAACTTTAGGTCAAAATCGCCACAGTATACATACTTGTATCCACAGAGGAACCTTACGAGGGATACACATTATTAACATTAACTTAGTTTCTAAGTGAAACTCGGCATTCGTCAACGGTCCATTTGTGTGGATAGCCATTATCAATACGGAAATATGCATATGCAGTTAATTAGATTTACGAAACTCATATGAAATAGTGTGATATACGACGTGAGACGTGTTGTATTCTAGCTGAATCCTCCCAAATTACTACGCACTGATACACTCTTTCGCGGGAATGCGTTAGCACGGATAAACATATAATAGGATGCGAAACTTACTGAGTTTCCCGTAACACATGCTAGAGACGCTAATGTAGAAACTGATATTGCTGTCATCTGTTGGACGGAGGAGAGCTTATTACATCTAGCCGCGCGCCAAGTAGCCAAAACAAAAACTAATTACTTCTTGCATTAAGCAGCGCACCTGGTGACGAAAATGTTAAACTATGCAGAATTTATTTCGCCGGTTGTATACATAAAGGTATGTTACATTATGCCTATTTTTTTTCTATATTTGTATCTTTCATAAATTCTGAGAAAAATACACCCAAAATTGACTGGTTTAACATTGTAAGGTAGGCCCTATGCTAACTTTGAAACCTTTTCTCTGTACTTTATTATTTTTGTGACATTTCTGCACTTTTCTCAGAACGTTTTGTACCCAGAAGGCTGAAATTAATATTACAATATCAATGTGATGGCATTTTACACAGTAGACAAAAAAAAATTAAGATTATTTTCCTCTTCAAAAAATTAAAAAATATATATAATTTTAGTGATTCTTAAGGCAAAAAATGTTATCAATGAATTTTTTTTTTGCCAACTGCTCAGTGGAATTTTAAATTTATTTAGGCGGTTCTATATATAAAGTTATGTTACATATGCCCAATTGTTTTACATTTGTGTTTTTATAACTTCTGGAAAAAGTGCACCCAAAATTAAAGAATTTAACATTATAAGATATGGAAGTCCAGACTCCTCTTAAACTGTTTCCTACAGTAGTATACTTATGAGCCAGTACTAATAATTCACCTGCGATGAAATAAAATATGCCATTTTTATGTAACCTACGCATTTCCAGATTTAGGCGGCAGACTTCATTCCCAAACAGTTATAATTCGGGGAATTACAATGGAGATCAGAAGAAAATGTTACTAAAATTCAGAGGATAGTGATCAGAGTGCTGCATTAGAGTTAAATCGCTCGCTTGAACTCGGTCGAGTGTCGCACCCTCGAGTGAGATATGATCGGTCGTGATACGGTCGTAATAAATAGAAGCACAGTACAAGGTCATCTCACCGACATGTTCTATCTTGTACGGAAAGCAACAAATAAGATACACATATTATGTTTTGCTCACACGGTAAAAATAAGGCTTTATTTTCTGCGTTTATGACAAACGTTTAATGGAACAGTCAATGGAACGTACGAAAACAGGAACATGAAGTTATAAATAAAATAGTATGAAAAACTTCGATATACAGTTATTGTTGCTAATTAATAATTATTCAATATTTGATTTACCACATATATAATATGATAGGTCCATACATAGTGTTTCGCCTACATACTGCGACAATATAGAAACGTTTTACAAAATATTATTGATATAGCAGTAGATTAATAACTATATTAGTACAGAGATAACGTCACAGAAAATATAATAAAACGAATAATCATGCCGCACAACTGTTACAGACGCAAAGATTGATACACTAATTATTATTATTATTATTATTATTATTATTACTATTATTATTATTATTATTACTACTACTAGAAAACTTGATACAGTTCTTGCATTATCGTGATTGTGCTCTCCGTTTATAATAATTACATTTAGATCCAATAACATCTATCAGATGTGGAAAGAACAAAATCACTCCTGTGTGGGGGGAAAAAAAAATTACCTACAACATTTATATTACATTTTAAAGCAAGTTTTGTAGTTGTTCTATGGAGAGGTTAGTTAAACACTGCAAAGTTTTGAAATGATAAACATCTATGATGTTACTACACAGTTCATCACTGTAACAAGAACGAATGTCTAACGCTCGGCTTATATCGTTCGAGGATTTATCGCTCGTGACAATTTTACCCACCATGCATGTGCGCTACCTATCGGATTATGCTATGAACTACTTGGCGCTCGAGCAAAAACGTCCGATGCAGACCTCTGATAGTGACAAACTTCTTTCAAACAAAATGAAAATAGGGCAACAACAAACAGAATGGACTATCTGTCTTTTTCAATTAACTGTTTCTCCCCCCCCCACAATTACGATGGATAATCGAAGTTCTACTGTATTTCAACGTCAAAATATATCGAACAATTGCCTCAGTATTTCTGTTATCAAGAACAACACAAGGAAATGTTTCAGATAAAATCATTTTTACAACACTTCACACTGACCCAAGATCAAGAGCTTTAAAGAAACTGGGAGAAGAGGAAACCCATAGAAAACAGGGATCGAGTCTCGTTCGCTCACTCCTATCAGCTCCAGTAGCGAGATTCAATCGAAAGGAACCGAAGCTTTCTGTTCAATCACTTTGCAGCGCTTTGGATTACACGGAACAAAACGGCGCTTCGGATCAAAGGATCCGGCATATGTGGCATTCAAAGAAGGTTCAAATATGTTCACAACAAATTCTTCTACAGTCTGTAACATTTCCGAGATTCTGTCACTCATAGAATTGCTCTCAAGAAGTCTAAGAATTACTTTATTCTAGAAACAGTTGGTTGTATCTTCTGATAAACAGAAAATTGGTTAACACTTTTACCGGAAATATGAATGCCTGTGTTTACCATTTCTATAAAATATAATTGTCCTCTCTATCGGTGATACATCGGCAAAGTAAAATTCGTTACCCATTTCCAGAAATGGTATCGGTATCTGTTTTGCTGTCACCAATCATGCTGTAAGTCATGTTGGCCGTTAACATTTCTGCATTAGGTACCACACGATTATAATTTACCTTGTATTTGTTATTTCCACCTATATCATTCTGTACATATTTTAATTAATATTTAATTCATTAATAATTTTCTATAATGTCGCGTTTGAGATCCTCTCTTGAGATTGCCTACAGTAATCTCACTAAAGGTTTTGATTTATCTAGAGAAAATCAAAACTTGGGTTGGATTTACTGTAATTGACTATTACACAATTAGAAGGATGTATATAAATATTAGAAGAAATAAAGAACACTAAAACAATAAAATATTAATTGACTTACTAAAATATATACTAAACTGTCTTCAAATGTTTTATTGCACCACCTCATCATTAAAAATATTCCGCTAGGTGGCAGTAGTGTGTTATGATCAGTGTTCTCTTGTTAACAGTTGTGCCAGCTATACAATCTTCATTGAACTCTATGGGCGATTGCTAGTCAAGAAGACTTTGTTCATTGAGTTTCATTTTTATTAAACAGTTGCATTCCACTTCAATTATTGACAGATATTAAACAATCTCTGATACGTGACTATCCATAATCTCATACAGCAGAAGCTATAACATAACCTGAGTAATATAAACAAGATAAATGGTAGAAAAGCTTTAATGAAGGATGATGAAATAAACATGAATCATTTTAAAAGGTACAATTTTATTATAGAAAGTACAATGTCGGATAACAAAGAAATAATTGCTAGGGAGGTGACAAAACACAAATGATAGGGAGATAATGAAAATTCTAGGATAAGCAGCTATCATTCGTTGAAACACGTAGTTCCGTACAGTTTTATTCGTCAAAAGTAATGTGGCATAGTAAAAGTATAATAGTGTTAATAAAACACTACAGAATTCGAATGCACATTCAAAATGTCATGCAATTAGCCAAAAAAAAAAGTTGGAAAATACGATTTACAAAGTTTTAAAAACAGTTTTCAGAAAACGAACAGTAAACTTACAAATTCCTGGCTGGAAATAAGGATAAGAGTTATTTATTAGTGTTGCAATGAGTAGTAGGCCTATTGACACGGAATGCAAATTAGGTAATTAGGGGATATTGATCTTTTGTTTTTTCTTTCTTTTTTACGGATTATTTACTACAATTTTGATAAGGAAATGAATTGAAATATTTAGACAGTATATAGATATTTTTCACCGTGTTTCTCTTCATATCTTACATTTATTCCACTTTTATTATTATTTTTTTAATTATTTTTGTGAAATTTGGTATGAAATTGGATTAGTTGTTATTGTGATAATGATAATTGATGACAACAGTAATAACAATAATAATTAGTATTAGTATTTATTTATTTAACCTAGTAGAGATAAGGCCGTCAGGCCTTCTCTGCCCCTCTACGAAAAGATACCAGCTATAATATGAAGAATAAATTTACAATTAGTATTAGATTTACAGTTACAATTACAAATAAAATTACAATATTAAATTAACAATTATAATTACAATAAAAATCAAAGTACGAAAAGATTACCTGACTAATAAAAGCTAGATAATTTATCATAAAAAACACAGAATATGTTATATTTACTGAATTACAAATTAAACCTAAATTAACAAAATTGTATAGTGATGAAATTATCGGATATTGAAATATTTTGTGATAGATTAAGGAAACTATTTACAAGAAATCAATTACTGATCAAGTGTCTACGTAGTTTGTTAATAATAATAGTAGTAATAATAATAATAATAATAACAGTAACTATTATTATTATTAGTATTATTAATTATTATTATTATTATTATTATTATTATTATTATTATTATTATTATTATTACTATTGCTTTTTATTTTATTATTAGTAGTAATTCTTTTCCTGTGAGGGTAATATTCAAATGCATTTGAGGGAGGTGGAATATGATTATAAGAGACTGGAATAATCTTGCTCAAGATAGAGACCTATGGCGGGCTTATGTGAGAGCCGAAATGAAACTCCGGGTTCCTTAAAAGCCATAAGTAATAAATATTATTTTTCTTTGAAGATTCAAACTGTGCATAGTTATAACACGAATGGCGGTACAGGCTCTTGCGATACATGTGTTTGTATCTATAATATATAAATAAATGCACTTCATTCATTCATTCATTCATTCATGCCTTCATTCATTCATGCCTTCATTCATTCATTCATTCATGCCTTCATTCATTCATTCATGCCTTCATTCATTCATGCCTTCATTCATTCATTCATGCCTTCATTCATTCACTCATTCATGCCTTCATTCATTCACTCATTCATGCGTGCCTTCATTCATTCACTCATTCTTGCATGCCTTCATTCATTCATTGATTCGTTCATGCCTTCATTCATTCATTCATTCATGCCTTCATTCATTCATACATGCCTTCATTCATTCATGCCTTCATTCATTCATGCCTTCATTCATTCATTCATGCCTTCATTCATTCATTCATGCCTTCATTCATTCACCCATTCATGCCTTCATTCATTCACCCATTCATGCCTTCATTCATTCACTCATTCATGCATGCCTTCATTCATTCATTCATGCCTTCATTCATTCATTCGTTCATGCCTTCATTCATTCCTTCATGCCTTCATTCATTCATTCATGCCTTCATTCATTCATTCATGCCTTCATTCATTTATTCATGCCTTCATTCATTCATGCCTTCATTCATTCATTTCTAGCCAAATAGGCCTATAAACTGAACTCAGTGCACGCTTAAGTGAAAAATCACAAAATAAATTTTTACTGTCTCCTCCGAGATAGAGTTGGTTCAAGAATGTGGCACCGAGCATTGCAACTGTCATCTACAGCATAGGGTTGCGGACCGCTTTCCAAGCGACATGATATCGACCGTTGTTTACAAATCACCGGTAGCCGTACTAATTTCGAGCCGAGTTATTCAAACTATTAAAAAAGAATAAAATCCTATATTTATTTCTTCCCCAGAGAGGCTTTGATCTCGCGACCCCCACGGAACGTATCCAGTTAATGGCTGTGACTGCCACAGACGTCAGTTTCATTATTTCAATTATGTAATAATGCGGTTACGTCATTGTCCATGAATCTGTTCCGTCAATCGCTCTACTGAAATGTGAAACAGATATGGAACAATGGTTGTGAACTAAGGACTCATGAGAATTGGTCAGTATTATGTTCAAAATTTAGTTTACAATTTGAATGGCGTGCCCAGTCATCGAGGCGTATGTATACAAATTGCCAAATTCTCTAGGGATTGTATAGAGATATCAATTTTAGGTTGTCCGCAGCATATGCACGCTGAAGCTGCCATTACATCGTGGCTGAGGGTATCGCATTATGCTAACAGAATTATGTTATTACGCAGTGTATATAATTTCAGCCAACTGGATTGCCGGCACAAACCGTCCTCATCAACTCATAAACTCGGTAAGTAGGGCCTATTGTCCTTTTATTTGTAAACAATAACATGTTCTATATTTCAATCGCGGACTAATTTCTTATCGATGCACGGACATTCAATATAGCGTTAGAAGTAAAAAAAAAAAGTAAAAATGACGCAATTGAGCAGCTGGTAACAATAACAGCGTTAATATAAAAAAAACCACTTGTCAGAAAAAATACCTCTTCATAGAACATATTGTTATTCATCATCTTTTACAGTATTCACCTCGCGACAATTGAATTCCTTGTCACAAAATATTAGGGGCTGCAAGACAATAATAGTACATTATGCAACGAGCCTATAATGATAGTAATTAAGACGCAAGTATGGATATTTATGAAACGAGCGCAAGCGAGTTTCATAATATTCATACGAGTGTCTTAATTACCATTCTAGGCAAGTTTCATACGACTTTTTATTCTCGACCATATTTCTAACTTGAAATTATTCAGATGTATACATTTTATTTGTATCTGACAAGATCGGAAGTGACTGTCCTGGGTCGTGAATTGTGAGATGTGCGCAGATGGGAAAGTATTGATTTTTTCCGAGGAACAATAATGTCATTGACCTTGATGTAATCCCGTTAAACTTGATATAACCTTGATTATTGAATTCGACAATGAAAAACGAGATGACAAATTGAATTTATTTGAATATTATTTACAATTAACGCTAATTATTATAGTAACAGAACATAACCTTTTGCGACAGTATTGGATTTCCAGCCTCCGTGACTTTTCGCTAATTCTCTTTCGATTGCATATCTGAGAATAATCGATACTTGCGGTTTTATAACTGTACAAAGCTGACTTGTCATTGGTGGAACACCTGTAAGCTGAGTTGTGATTGGCTGAACACCTCTACTTTAATGAGTAGGTGTACTTTAATGACATGCATTAAAGGACTGCTACCAGGTGTATAATTACTACATTTCGGCATGGTCGAGCATAAACACTTTTAAATACAGCTTAAAAGATAACTTTCTGTATTTCACTCCAATCATACTGACTTAAACTATCGCTGACTACATTGTTACTTCTTCCTTTAGATATACATCCTGATAGTGCTGTATTTTCAAAATTGTCTCATAATGAACTCTTTCTATTATGCAACATTATTTGAAATATATTAACATTCTTTGTATTTTAGCTTAATTCTGCTACACAGTTCGTATTTCATTGTTTAATTAATACGTAGTTCACAGTATTTTGCTGTTCAATTAGTAAATAATGTCTTGTATACATGTAAATCTTATCTAAATCAAATTGTTGAATTCTTTGTAAGTTCATACATATGTATGTATGTATACTTTTTGCTGGTTGAGTGGAAGAGAATGCCTTACCGCCTTAACTCTGCCAGCTAAAATAAATTATTATTATTATTATTATTATTATTATTATTATTATTATTATTATTATTATTATTATTATTACTATTGTTGTTGTATATTCAATTGCCCGAAGACAGGTCTAGCCCCTTTAGAATTGCTAGGAACATAATCATTATAATATATAATATATGGTAATAATAGTATTCGCCCAATGTTTGCAGAGCTCTTATGTTATGCAATTTTAAAGGGTGGATGGTAACCTCTGCACCACATTTTAAGAGGTGATTCTACATGTTAATTGTAACAAAACTTTTCTTCGCTCAAGCACCGTTAAGCAGGGAAAAAATAGTCTTCGCCCAATGTTTGCAGCGCTCTATTGAGGTAATGGCCCGCGATAAATGGCTGATTGCTATACAAGCAGATAGGTAAAAATAATCCGAACAGTTAATAGCGTGAATCTTTTTTTGCAAATTAAACCGTTTAGCCATGAAATTAAATTGAATAGTAGCGAAAATCGTTTAAATAAATCTTGCAACGCAGCGCACGTTACGTATTATCGACTGAGTAAAGCAGAAGGGGAGGAGAAGGTAAGGAGTGGAGGCCGTGCTTGCTTAGAGTTATTGCAGCAGCCGTGATGTTGCCAGACTGCTGAAACTTAAAACTTAATTTTCTAATTAACCGTGCATTTAATCACAAAACTTAATTATAGATTTTATACTCATTTAAGTGCACCCTATCGTCCGTTTCAATCTGAAGGGTTATTTCACTTCGACTCAGCATAAAAAATTCATTTTTCAGTATCCTAATTTAGGAAATGTAAGTACGATGCAATTTTAAAACCACTAAATTGAAGCCACCGACCGATGCGACCAGTTTGCAACATTGTAGCCAGAAAGGGAGATAGGAGGTAGTTCACTAAGGTAGACAGACATGAGTTAGTTGACCTCTTGCATCTGTATTACGTACGACAAGAAAGGGCAATTTTTAAATTAAATTTACACGAAAAATGCCAATGACACTGAAATACGCCGGAGAGTTAAAATCCTTAATTGGATTTTCCAACGATATGCACAAAAATCACGATCCTACTCGCAATGCGTACCGAATAAGAGGGTGTTAAACGTTCAGGAAAAAAGAACAGTTTTACTGAGAAAACTATGGACATTCCACCAATACAATATTATACTTTTTGTTATGTAGAACATGAGTTATTCGCTCTGAAAATCTACAGGGTTATTTCACTTCCACCTTGTATTTGTATAATGGATGATATGATATGATATATTTGGTCACAGCACTTCTTTACATATAATGGTGTACCTCACATTTCTGTATCCGGTGCCACCATTAACATATTACAGTAACACATTATTTGCAGTACACGTCTACACAAATACTCCCAATTACACTATGTACCTTTTTTATTACTTGTTCAATCTCCCCTTCAGTATTTCTCCTACACTTCATTTGCTATTCTCTATTTGATCATTAATCGTAATATATCTAAAAGTATACTCGACTTTCAAATCCCCTTTTTCTTCTAACTACTATTCACTAAGATTTCAATTTCACTTTTTCCCTATAAATTATCCTATTGAATTATTTGCCCTATTTGTTCTTTGACCTTTTCTCCTATCTTTTTCTTATATTCATTTACTGTTCCAACGTTCAAATGTTAGTACTAATTTTATGCTGTCACTTGTTCATTTCTCTTAACCCCTTTTCACTATTTTCACTCATTCCTATTTGCGCTCACTTTCACTTTCTCACTATTCCACTTACACCTAATCCTTTCACACTACTCTCACTTCCTATAAATACTTACATTTATCTCTACACATCAGCTTATACACTTTCTCTCTCCCCTATACTTCTCTATCATTTACAATTTCCCTTTACTAGCACTTTTTGATCACATCCCCACATTTTTTAATCATATCTAATACCTTTGCTATATCCTCAGCTGTCGCAGGTTCTGACCTTTCTTTACTGTTCGTCTCTGCCTTATTTCTATCTCTTTCTTTCTATTTCTTTCTATTTCTTTCTTTTTCTTCTATTCCTCTTTTATTTCCCCCCCACGCTTTCACTTTGACATCTTAGATTTCCACTTACACTCGCACCCTTAGGGGAGAGTCGGGTAGTATCGGACAGTGCGTTTCTTTCATCTACCACCAGATGGTAGTACCTGAATGACATGGTTACGTTTCTCTATGCGACATCACAGAAACGTAACCATGTCAATTAGGTACTATCATCGTGTGGCAGATGGAAGAAACTCACTGTCCGATATTACCCGATGTCCGATACTACCCGACTCTCCCCTAATCTTTTCACTACTTTCTTCCCTATCACTTCCTGACTCTTGGTTTCTCGTATTTGTATAATGAAATATAAAGTACCCGAAGATAAGAATAAATAAAGTAATAAAAGAGATACAAACAGAATCATGACAAATCAAATTAAGGGACAAAAGAGAGGAAGAATGAAGGAAAGAAGAAAGTAGGTGGAGAGAGGAAAAGAAAGGAAGAAAACTGAAAGGAAAAGTAATATATACAGATACAAATGGAAGTTACAAATTAAATGGAAATAAAGCAAGAAACAGGAACGTGGGAGAGGATAAAGAAGTGGAAGAGAGGTCTTCATTATCTTACGGTCTTGTACTGTATCAGGGTAATTAAGGACGCAATGCATGCTGGACTTCCAGGTCACGCAGCGGCGCATAATGCAACTGTAGCCCGGTATTTGGTCAAAGAGGAGCTGCAGGTCGTCTGAGAACGGGGCGAATTATACACCATCAAAAATTCATACACAAGTGAAGAGCTGTTTCACACAGCACTAGCTGTAGGCTGCAAGGTTGCCAGCAAGGCATCACATCCATTCATTTCTTCGAAATTCTTTTGACTATACTGCGATTTTTGAACTGTCATATTTTATATAGCGCTTATAATCAAAAGAAAAATGGCAGCAATTTATGGCACATATACATTACAAATAAATGGTGCTTTGGCAACAACAATCTGGAAAGTATAAATTAAACCCATTGTTTATGTTATTATCAATTATCATTTCAGTTTGAGCCAGAGAATTCTCAGAAAAATAATAAAAACACAAAATCAATGGAGATTATCAAAGATATTTTCTAAAGCTTCACGTGAAAAGGAACATAACCGCCTTTGCCTATATAAAATTATAGCAAGACCAGACCCTTTGGTATGATAGAGAGCCTCCCACCAAGAGAATTAATATTAAAGTGTGTGAAGTGCGTTTTATGAGGCTGACAGTGTCTACATAAAACTCGACCAGAAGGGAAATTAGGAAATTCAGAAAGAATATGACGATGTAATCAAAATAATTGAAGAAATCATGCTGACAGCACAGTCTAGTACAGTCACGAAGCTTGAGTTGTGAGGGTGCTAGGAACAATAGACTGTGCAGGTACTATTTCGCATTGTCTGTAATGAGGCGATATTAACGATCCTAGTGGTTAGCAACTATCTACGGATGCATATTTACTATTTATTGACCTTCGTGACTGTATATACTAGACTGTGCTGATAGGATATCGAATACACGGCATCAAAAGGCAATCTTAGTGTACGCTATGTCCTAAATGAAATATGTATCTCGGCCACCCCAAAAGACTGATAGCAAACTCAAGACCAGACAGGGCTTATGGCCTAGTACTAGATGGGGCGATGATGATGATGATGATGATGATGATGATGATGATGCCGTTATATTCGCTTATTTGACGCAATATTGAGTATCGGAACAGTATCTCTTGACAGAAGTAATGTTTTCATGCAAGCATTCATCTATTATACAAGTGAGTTTATTTGTTTGTTTAAAACATTCGTTGAGTATAATGTAAATTTAATTTTGGTGATGAAAACCAACATGGAATATGTCCTTCACTTTCGTAATAATATTGAGTAAATTCAACATCAGTTTACACAGATAATATAATTTCCTTTAGAAAGCTACATTTCCAGAGCAACAATTTCAACTCAATTAAATTAATTTGAAACATAAAATATTAAAAATTGTTGTGACAATTGATTGTTGCATTTAGAAATTCTTATTCATTCCATAAGGAGCGTTCGAAGTTTTTGGGACTGCATAATGTATGTCGATGATATGGCAAGTTTCTTACCTCTTACTTTCGAAGAAAAAACTATACTTTCTCACGTCCAATGATACGCTTTCCACAGTGCACACAAAAAAAATAATATACATTTCTGACAGAATTTGACGTCATTTACATGATATTTCTTCTTTGAATATATTCAAATGAC
The DNA here is from genome assembly GCF_040183065.1 of Periplaneta americana. Taxonomy (NCBI): domain Eukaryota; kingdom Metazoa; phylum Arthropoda; class Insecta; order Blattodea; family Blattidae; genus Periplaneta; species Periplaneta americana. Next base: position 25,333,510 of record NC_091126.1, read on the forward strand.
AATCTACTGATCGTCATGAGCTACGGTAATATTAAACTAATTTATACAGAATGTTTCAAAAGTTAATGTCAATAACTTACAGATGAAAAGTAAAAACAAACACAAGGAAGAAAACTCCAGTACCCATTAGTCCACAAATTAACAGTTGTCGAGGTACTGAACATTTTCTGTTGAGATTCCTCGCTGACTAAGAGTAGAAGTCTACCTAGAGTAGGTGTTCAAAACGCTGTTCATACATCTGAACGCGACGTTGTGCTCTTCTCTGGAAGGAGCTGCGAATCGTCTCCAGCAGTTCTAACACCTTATTTGCTAAAATGTTCGTTCAATTCGAATCCACAATTCCTGAAGTGTGTTGACTTCACAAGTGTAAACCAGGCTTTACATGACCCCAAACACAGAAATCTAATGAATTTAAATCCGGTGACCTAGGAGGCCATGGTACAAATCCTCCTCTGCCTAAGGGAATATCGCATGAACGGTTAATTTATTGGAGCTTCTTTACTACTTTCAGTTGTTACTTTTCATCTGAATATTATTTACCATCACTTTTCAAACACGCTGATATATAATGAAAATGGACAATGATAAATGGAAGCTCTGGAAAACAAGAACTTCATATTTTCATGGAAGTGTATGTCATAAAAGTTACAGGGTTTCAAATTCAGTACTATTCCCTGAGAGACCCGACCTCTGTTAGTGGGAATTGGTCGTTAACTGCTAAAATCTTTGTTTTCCTACATTAAACAGCGTTTTTTTCTGGACAATTTTAGTATATAACATTTATAGTTATATTTAGATAATATTTGTATTTAATAAATGTGTTTATTCAAATCGTCACGCCATAATGACAAATAACTTTAAAAGCATTTCATTTAGACTTACGAGATTTTCAGGTTATCTTATGAGATGTGTAGTAATGCTACCATGCCAGATTTATTGAAATGTACCGCAGTAATTCAGATCTACATTTTATTGTAAGAGAAAAAATAAATGTCTAAATTATTAAACAATTGAAATCTATCCCAAGAACATAATATCTAAAGGAAACCTTATTATTTCTCGCAATGTCTTTTATTTCTTCTAAGTCTATCCAATTAAAATTTCTTCGAAATCTAAAATATAGGAAAAGAGAAAATTGTACCAGTACATGTGCATGTGATTAATAATGGTAACTTATGTTATCAATTCCATTTCAATAAGTGAAATAATGTATTAGGACGTCGAAAATATATTTAAAGTGTAGAAAGACAAGAGAATCAAAGAGATATCTTGTAGTTGTGAATATTACAACCTAAGTTATAACAAAATATAGTTATTTTTTTCATAACTTTCGCAGGATTTAAACAAGCTGCCTTAAAGGCTTTCAGATTTGCGAAGGAAAATATTCAATGGAGTTGGTTTTAACAGTCTGTCAGAATGTTTTCCAATTCCAACTATGACACTCTCAATCCTCAGTACATTCTGGTTTCATAGGAATTCAAATCTCAAATCTATCTTAGTTAAAAGGATTGTTGAGCGAACGACATCTGCAGTCTTTAGGAGGCAGTACCTGCACTGGAGCACATGTTTAAAACATAAAAATATGTAAGCGAAACGGTCACGGTTTTCACAAATTCGAAGAAGGTTTAAAGTAGGCACTAAAAGCTACGACTGACGATTTCTTAATAACAAGAACACATATGTCTCTGCTTCTGAAAGGGTAGGGCTATTCTGTTGTGTTTTTATAGTTGTACAAAATTCACGGTTTATTAGGAAAATGCGTTTTCTTTCTCTATTCCTTTTTTCGAAATACGTCGGATCGGTTTTTTTCATGGTGAAGAGAAACAACTCACTCCCAGCTGCAAAGGGGAGCGGATGTCAAGATTTATGTGCCCTAACTAATTACATGAAAGAGAGAGAGGGGGGACAGAGAGAGAGAGAGGGGGGTACATCTGCGTAATATCCAGCCCTTGTGCCTTCTCATTCAGAAAATAGCTTAGCGTTCATCCTACAAATAGGGTCCATTTAAATAGAAATTCAGTACGTAAATTCTCACCAAATACAGATTATACAGCGGTGAGACAGACAGAAAAACGGGGGCAAGGTTTGTATCAACAAACTATTTACAGCATTGACGCACTCAATTTCTCTGGTTATTTGTCTTTCACTGTCCACCAGCAGGCTTTCTTGCAAATCGAATTGGGAGACAACATGAAATACAGACGAATTTCGATACCTCGAATTGCTTTCAGAAATGGATAGCCTAAAGTTTCGAGTTATCGAAAATTCGAGCTATAGAAAATATGCAAAAAGCCCCAATTATTATTACAGTACTGTACTTAATAATTGTCTGTATGCCCTAATAATTACCTCTAAGTTTACTACCATTGCACTATAAGTTACGATGTTAATTAAGTTATTTATTTATTTTATTTATTTTTATTCAGCGAGAGGTAAGGCCACAAGCCTTTCTCTACCGCACTACCAAAAGTGACAGATATGCATACAAAATATTTATTTGTTTATTTATTTATTCGTTTATTTATTTATTTACTAATTAGTTATTTATTTATATTTGTGTACTGGTCAATAGCCGTTGGCCAATTATAGATCAGCACATTAGTACAACAGAAACAAATAATACAATAGTACATTATGCAACAAGCCTATAATGGTAGTAATTAAGACGCGAGTATGTTTATGAAACGAGCGCAAGCGTGTTTCATAATTTTCATACGAGCGTCTTAATTACCATTATAGGCAAGTTTCATACGACATTTTATGCTCGACCATATTTCTAACTTGAAATTATTCATAAGTATTCATGTTATTCTTAACTGACTGAGGCGCGGAACTGACCTTGTGCAATACCTCGTAAATTGTGAGATGTGCGCAGACGCGAAAGTATTGATTTTTTCCCAGAAACAAATGTCGACATTGACCTTGATATAATCTAGAGAGTAAAATAAACATTAATCTTGATATAACCTTGAAATTGAATTAGACATTGAAAAACGAGATGACAAATTGAAATTATTTGAATATTATTTACAATTAACGCTAATTATTATAGTAACACAACTGACTTTATTTCAAATATAGGTGATTTATTGTGCAATTGTTGAAATGAATTTGCGGGAATGTGCTTTGTGAAAGGCTGGAAGATGACGGTGAATTGATGTTAATTTGTGAGTTGTTTCTTTCGACTGAGTTGTCTTTCGATTGCATATCCGAGAATAATCGTTACTTGCGCTTTCATATTGCTACAATGGTATTTTCTGATTGGTGGAACACCTGAACTTTAATGAATATGTGTACTTTAATGAGATCCATTAAAGGGCTGCTACCAGGTGTATAATTACTAGAGTTCGGCATGGTCGAGCATAAATGTTATTAGAATGTTGAAGCTTAAATACAGATATATTAATAGAGATTAAAATGACTATTACACTCTTACTACGTCATACTACTTTTGACCAATAAAACGGTACGAAAGGACGTATTTCAACCAATCATGGCTGCTTATCGCACAATTTTATCGCGTCCCTAGCATTTGTTAAATTTTATCGCGTCCCTAGCATTTGTTTAATTTTATCGCGTCCCTAGCATTTGTTTCTTTGTTTGCCAACATTTGAAACTGCGCTGGTCTGGACGTCAAAAATATATATAAAATTACAAATCACTCCAGTCGATGCACAGCAGTTTCAAATATGACTCGCATTGGTATTCAAGAACAAGAATTAATAAAAATCACTGATCATACCTATGCATCTTCTGAAATCCGATTTACAAATAAATGAAGAGCACCATTCGGAAATCCTGAATAAGTTGAATACACCATGTAGGCCTAAATCAACGAGTTCCACTTTTATTATGCACACGTCCCATATAACATCAATTGAACCACCAACCACATTCAAATTTTAAAATTGTACATTCAATAATTATTCCTTTTAAAATTATTCATTCGGAAATTCTGAATAAGTTGAATACACCATGTAGGCCTAAACCAACGAGTTCACTTCTATTACGCAAACGTCCAATATAACATCAATTGAACCACCAATCACATTCAAATTTGAAAATTGTACATTCAATAATTATTCCTTTTAAAATTATTCATGTTTATTTTTTATGTCATCGTCGTTAATTAAAACTTTTCTAACACTTGTGTATATTAGTTAGGTTATGTTATAGCTTCTGCTCTGAGAGGATAAAAAGAACTTCTGCTATATGATATTATGGATAGTCACGTATCAGAGATTGTTTAATATTAAGATTTATTGAATAGTAATCATTACAGTGTCTGTATAAAGACACTACTGCCATCTAGCATGCATCTAGCGTAATATTTGTAATGTTGAGATGGTACAATAATACATTTGAAGACAGTTGTATTTTCGTAAGTCAATTAATATTTTATTGTATTGGAGTACTTCGTTACTTCTAATCTTTATATACTTTCTTCTAATCGTGTAATAGTCAATTAAATCCCACTCGAGTTTTGATTTTCTCTAGATAAATCAAAACGTTTAGTGAGATTACTGTTGACTATTACACTTTTACTACGTCATACTACTTTTGACCAATAAAACGGTAAGAAAGGACATCTTACAACCAATCATGACTGCTTATCGCACAATTTTATCGCGTCCCTAGCATTTGTTTGATTTTATCGCTACCCTAGCATTTGTTTCTTTGTTTGCCAACATTTAAAACTGCAAATTCTTTACGGTACTATAAAACATGTTTGCGAATGTAATTTGTTTCCGCATAGGTAGTCGACTGAAAATGGCGGCTCCGTTCAAACATTTTGGTGAAGCAAACATTAGTGAGATAGAATTTTAGTAAATCAATTAATATCTATATTATTGTATTACAGTACTTTACTTCTTCTAATCTTCATAAACTTTCGTCTGTTTTTATTACCTAGAGTTAATATACAATTTATATACGTAGTTATATTTTATACTAGGCCTAAATGACATTGTATATAAACATAGGCCTACAGAGTAACCTATAAAAACCGGCTAATACAAATGAATTCCCTGTAGAAGTATGTGATTTTTAATTCTTAATTTAAACTGGTTAACCGTTCGGCAATCCCTGACATGATGAAAGGAGTTCCATAGGTAACACATTGGCGCGGTGAGAGGACCAGAAAAAAATACAATGAAGAAGAATGTATAATAATGTGTTTTTGATCCCGAAATGTTCCAACGTATTCAAAGCGAGTTATCAGATATTATGAAGTAGAAGTGAATAATATTCTAAAGAGAATAGTTAAATAATGTACCATTGTTCCCCTCTTTTGGGCGGGCCCCACTAAAGGGTTTCGAAAGATATGGTCAAATCTACGAGTGTTGCAGATGAAGCGGACACACATTATGAATACATTGTAGTCTTTCGGTAAAATTGACAGTTGTTTTGTTAAGAGAGAAAAGCAGCAATGAAAATGAGACATCTACAACAAATAAAAAAAATCTTTTTATGGAAGAGGCTGAAAATTTCGCATATATTTTTCAGAATGAAGCAATGAAAATTCTTTCTCACAGATGTTAGTTGGTTGTTCCAATTCAAGTTTATGTCTACTAACAATCCAAGATTTTTTAGAGTTTCCCTGTACTTAGTAAGACTCAGTACTTTTTTTTCGATCAGTTGCATAGATAAACATGCGAACTAGAAATGGGGGAATAGAACAAGTGGACAGCTTTGAATACTTGGAATGTATTATAAGTAGTAACATGAGCTGCTGCTTGAAATCAAGAGGAGGATAGCAATGTCAAAGGAAGCTTTTAATACAAAAAAGAGCATCTCCTGCGGACCTCTGGAAAAAGAACTAAGGAAGAGACCAGTAAAGTGCTTTCTGTGGAGTGTGGAACCATAAATACCTACATAAAAGTAATTTAAAAGCGTCTGGTTACCACTCCTATAGTTTAAAATTTTAATACTGGTAAAGCAATCAGTAAATATTCTTGTTTTGGCTGTGGAAGTCGTTTTAGATATTTAGTTACTAGTAAGAAAAGAGCGGTAGAAGATATTTTGTAAAAATAGTGGATTTCCTTTTTCTTTTTGTTATTTTCCAGACGTTCTAGCAAAAATCTTGAGTCTTTCTTTGATTCTGGGATTCAATTTAGAGCTTGTATCAACAGCGAATTGAAATATAAACTCTTGAGTCTTTTTTTTACACCAGTAATATTCGTACTTGTTGTTCCCACTTCAAGGACATGCCGTTCGTGATCAAGATACGGTTGATACACCAGAAAATTACATCAAAACTCAACCAGCGTGAAATCTTCAATTGTAATGTAATTTGTGAGCTACTGCACTCCAGTAAGATGTCACGTGGTAGATCATGTGTACCATAACGTTTTAAACTAGCTGACATTTGATACGTCGCCGCTAAAATAAAATTGAATTCCGCTTTCAGCGGTTTTGAAACAAAGAGACGTCATGTGTGGAAAGTTGTGCGTGTGACAATGTACCCGAGGAGAACACCGCAATTTATACAAGCATTGCATCGAACGAACATTTTTTAATATGCCATATTTATGAAGAAATTTGTTTTCTGACGGACTGAAAAGTCAGTATATGTTTATTTACTAGATGCCACACTACAGCTGGATTAAGACACAATAGAAATTATGGACCAAGATTACACAATTCAGTAATGAAAAATAATCCAAACATAAGTAATTTATATATTCTAATGTTTAAAAATAAAGTAAAAATATTTGCATGATTATTGTTTCATTTTATTATTATTTTAAGTGTTACTAATATTACAGACGTGGACAAATTATTAACAAAATGGACGATTTTTATGATAATTCTGTTTACAAAATTTGACTTTTCAATTTAGACTACATTTGACAATTTTGGATATTTCCATCATTACAGTAGACAGAAATATGCAAAAATGTCAACTGTAGTTTAAATCGAAGAGTCAAGTTTTGTAAAAACATATAATAAAAGTCTTCAATTTTGCTAATAATTTGTAAATTAGCAAAATTGTCAACTGCATTGAAGAGTCAAATTTTGTAAAAATATAAAACAGAAATCTTCAGTTTTGCTAATAATTTCGAAATATCCAACTGTAGTACAAATTGAAGAATCTAATTTTGTAAAAATATACAACAAAAACCTTCAGTTTCGCTAATAATTTGTAAATATGCAAAAATATCAACTGTAGTCCAAACTGAGGAGTTGAATTTTGAAAAATATACAATAAAAACCTTCAATTTTGCTAATAATTTGGAAATACACAAAAATGTCAACTGTAGTCTAAATTGAAGAATCATATTTTGTAAAAATATATAATACAAATCTTAAATTTTGCTAATAATTTGTCCACGTCTGTATATGTTACTAATATTTATTTTATTTATCTGACACACGTAACCTATGGGAGAAATCATTGTAATGAATATAAATAGATCATTGTCTTAATTAATAACAGAGTATGTTTCCACACAAATAATTTCTTAGCATCGCTACATATTCACTTGATTATACTTGTCTCTAAAGATTTCTAAAAATTTATATTTTACTCGCCATTTTGATATGATACCTCTTGCATCAAAGGGGAGACCTATAACTGAAATGTGATTAATATATTTCAATATTATTATTGTATTTATCCTGGTAATAATGAACAGTTTGTCTCGTAGATATTTTGTTTTTCAGCATTAACTCCCTATGGTTGTATGTTAGAAGATTCGGAGAGAACGTTACGACGTATACCTTCCGCTTTCCCCTCCCCCCCAATAACGCATAACACATTATCAATACGGCGGTTGCTGTCGTCTGCGATAGAAGGAACTTATTAATTGACTTCTAGTTTGTTATTTTTTTCTTCTGGTTATTATATGCTTGTAAGTTGTGTTCACTCTCTCTAATTGGTTTTTATATTTATTTTATCACTTACAGTTATTAATTTATTATTGTTAATATTTTTATTCTATTATTAATTAATTTGTATTACTATCTTTGTATTATTTCCGTCTTCTCTTATTATTATTATTATTATTATTATTATTATTATTATTATTATTATTACTACTATTATTTCTATCATCAACATTATTATTGATGTCTGTAAAATTTATGTTTATTTTATTTTATTGGGTTATTTTACGACGCTGTATCAACATCTAGGTTATTTAGCGTCTGAATGATATGAAGGTGATAATGCCGGTGAAATGAATCCGGGGTCCAACACCGAAAGTTACCCAGCATTTGCTCGTATTGGGTTGAGGGAAAAACCCGGAAAAAACCTCAACCAGATAACTTGCCCCGACCGGGATTCGAACCCGGGCCACCTGGTTTCGCGGCCAGACGCGCTGACCGTTACTCCACAGGTGTGGACTGTAAATTTTATGTAGACTCTACTGACTGTACCCAAGCACGAGCATATGCTCATTTCGGGTATCTATTCAAATGTACCATTTCAAATTTAAATTATAAATGAATTTGAATTTATTTGTCGACGTTTTCTCAACAGCGATGTAGTGGTAATTAAATAAAATGTTAGAGATTTCTTTTATTAACGACGTTTCTAAATGAAGAGCTCAATAAGGATCACTAATGTATAGAAGAATAATTAGAAGAGATAGGTTGTAGATTATTTCCGGTTTTTTGGGGACCAATTTAATAAAACTCTACACTCTAAAGTCTTGGTTTTTCTGAACCGACGCATGCGAATTGTGAGGTGCGAGGCACAAATCCGGACTGCACGAGAGATAGTGAGTGGTTTCTAGGCTATAACTGCGAGGTACGCAGATCTCGCATCTCGCAGCTATAGAAACCACTCACTATCTCTCGTGTAGTCCGGATTTCTGAGAGGCGGGCCTCGCAACTCGCATGCGTCGGTTCAGAAAAACCAAGGTTTAAACAGGAATAAGGCTACATTTGATATCCACTTGAAAGTAATGCCACGAGGCGTATCTATTTGTTTCAAGAGTTCTACACAAACCACACAAAATGGCAGAAGGGAAATCCCCTTGAGGTCACAGCATATGGCCGGCAATGGCGGGGAAGATGTCTGCGGTGATGAGATAGAAAGAGAAACAGATGAAGACGAAGGTGGAGACAAAGGATTTGGCGAGGAAGATTGAAAGAATATGAGCAAGAAGATGAGGAATTGCGATAAGGATTAGGTGGAAAAGAAGTTATAGCTTAGAAGGAAACGTGGGAAGAGAACGAAAAGGAGAGAGGTAGATAAATAAAGTGTGGAATAGGAGAAGAGATTGAGAAGGAAAAACCTGTCAAAGAAAAGAAGACAATATGTGGGAGAAGAAAGTGAGCAGGAAAAATTTTAGGAAAGAAAACAGAAGGAGAAATTAAAGACCGGATAAAGAAGTAGGTGAGGGGGAAGAGAAGAAAAAAGAACAAAATAATGGAGCACAATATTGTGGGACAGGAATGAATGCCTTTGCTTATGTACACATTTAAGGGTCACCTAGCATAGATTTTAAAAAAAGGTTTCCATCAGATATTTTAGAAGATTTCCTTTCCATAAACATCAAATCCCCTGCTTCTATTTGAGTTGTCCTCCTATCGGTATTATTGAAAGAGATTGTTTATAATGGACAAGAATAAGATGAGAAGCGGCATTCTCGTCACCTGAACTCCCGTCATTGCACCACCTAATCACTGCAATTTTGTCACCCCGTGTTTTGGTCACTTCGACTTTTTGGTCACCCGATATTTTGGTCACCAGTACACATTTTGTTAAAAATAATATTTATTTCGACAAGTAAAATATTCATAAGGACACTGTACAAAATGTTATGTGATTAATGTTTCAAAATTGCCACACTGCATAACATGTTACATGTTTTATATTTCAAAATTTCCACCCAAATTTTGTCCGATGGCTTTGAGGTACGTAAGAACATCACCGTCTTCTTTATAATCAGGGTATCGTTCTGTGATTCTACTAATCCTTGCATTTAAATCCTAAATTTGTCCAATAAAACATTAATACATTATTAAATGTAATCGATGACGAACGCCAGTGACTAAAGTGTAAACAGTGGCCAGAACGCCGGTGACTGAAATGTAATCGGTGACAAGATGGTACAACGACATCTCCGGTGACGAGAATTGCTAGACCTGAATATGATCGGCCAGCGTTTCTCAAACTATGGTTCGCTGACCACCTGTGGTCCTCGAGGTCTGTCCTTGTGGGCCTTCAAAAAAAAGACAGAAGAAAAAATAAAATTCAAACGAACTGCATACCGAACTATAGCTTAAAATCTCAGAGTTTGGAAATGATACATGGCAATCGAATTTAACTTTTTCTCCCAGTACTGATATTTTATGAAATTTATTACCCTACCCGTCTACCGACTTCCCACTCTACTCTCAATAACAAAAGAGGGATTTAAAGCACTATGAACGTGGTGTTTCTCGTCATCTTTTCCCTGCACATCTGGCGCCGCGCCTGTAACCCAGCCAGGGACCATCCTAATTCATAACAGAGGACCAAAGTAGCGAATCTTAATTCTGTTTTAAAATATAAGTATACTGGTATTAAAATATGCTACAAAAATGATAAATTTGCTTTCGAAGGGAACAAGAGTAAGGTGGTCCGCGGAACTGTTCTAACTTTAAAAAGTGGTCCCCACTTCAAAAAAGTTTGAGAAACGCTGTGATAGGCTATAATTATAAATTTTATCTGCATATTAAGTAACACTAACCGAATGGAATTTACCTGGCATTCACTCCTGCTCTCTTAATATCTCTCATGCATGAGGGCATACCTTTTTTGGATTCGAAACGAAAACATTTCACTTGCAATATCAGCTGTACACATTAGGTTGTTGATGCAATTTATTCGAGAAGTTAGGACCGTGGTACTGTTTTCAAGATATTAACTTCCGGTTTGGAAGGGAACAAGATTCTTCCATTGACCGACGGAACACAGTTCGCAACAGTGAACTTGGGACTGGAACGGGGCTACAAAAACTTGCCTTTTACTTGTTTTACACATAATGTGAAGCAGATGCGGTCTCTCATCCCACTCTCCTGATGCATATAGTTACTCAACGAACATCTAACAATCTCCCAACTTAGACTTCTCCTTGCCTCGTCCTCATCCCCTTCCTCTCCCCGACATAAATTCCCCAGTAACGACTCCCTGGGGCATGCGTTGGTCTCTTTCCCGATGTACTTGCTCCTGCATTACCTTGATAAACTTGTGATCGGATGGCTGCTTTATTAGAAAATTTGCTACCAGTTGAACGCCTACTACTTCCAGATCGCTGGAGTAATAAATACATAAAACTACCATCTGTTGTGACATAAAGCGTCCCCTAAAATTTCGAGGGGAGAATTCAAAATATGATTCCTTTATTAACATTGATTCCCCATACAGTTTACGTCCCCTCTGAATAATTACTTACAGAAAGTAGTCTTTGCCTTGATTCTCCATTACAGAACATACTAATTCACCATTAAAATGGGACACACTCACGGACAGGAGAACGCGAATTCGATTATGCTCAATGTTCGAAACATTCAGAGGTGAGCCTGCCTGGAGAGAAATAAAAAATAGGTTGCAGCCGTCGAATTACTCTTCAAGGAACGACCACTCATATAAATTGAGGGAAAGAAGACAGAAGACGGACACTGGAAAGTTTTCTTTTCTCAATCGTACTATCAGGGACTGGAATGCTTTACCTGCAGACTTACCAATAACCAAAAATGTATTTAAAATAGGCTTAAGGGCTTTACTAATAGACGATAATACATTATACACACTATTTAAAGGGTGTAATTGATATTTGTTATTGAAGTGTTGTATCAGTGAAGTGTGAAGTGTGGTGTGTCAGTGAAGCTTGTTGTGTAAGTGAAGTGTGTTTCTGTCAGTGAAGCTTTAAAGTTTATTGTGGCAGTGCAAAGTATTTGAACAGTGAAATGTTTTTGAAGTGTTAGTGAAGCCAGGGTAGAATTAGTGAAATGTGTCCTAGTTCCATTGGAGTGAGTGAGTTGTCAACGAAATAATTGTATTGCTGAAAGGTATTTTTGCATGTATGAACATTTCATAGTCGTGGGTTTTAGTTCGAACTTAGGGTTAAGATACAAATTAGATTTACTTTAAATGTTACTTTAAGTGATCGTGCGTTATTTAATTTAGGATGCTCACCACCACCACCACCACCACCACCACCACTATTAATATAAATTGGGCACAAGTATCTTAGGTCTGCCTTAACCGCAATCTGCTCGGAGTTCTTATAGGCGTCTCTTGTAAGATATAAACAATATTCAGGAATAAGTTGTATCATATTGAATTTTTCGGACTTAATACAATTGGTGATAATCCTGTAAGACTGTCTTGTCATTAATTACGGCTATACAATATTTTACACATACAGACTTTTAATTTATCTTCAAATTCATGGAAATTCTTACAAGCTTTGTTTCTCATATTTGCCGTGTTTTCCATTACGCCATAAATATTAGACTAGAATACAGAGCTGAAATGGACTCGGGGCCTGTTGCAAGAAAACTGTCAAAGAGTGTCTTCCGATTTAAAAAAAAGACACTGTCTGGAAAAAAAGTATGAAAAATATATATTGTAAACATGTAAAAGGAAACAACATGTAGCCTAATTTCGCCCTTTCGAATTTTTTATGTAGTCTAGAGAGCGAAATGGCGACTTAACAACTTTATTACTCGCCGATTGCACCTCTCATGTAGCCAAAATTGCGATAAATTACCCAAACTGGCAAACCTGGTGTGGAGTTGGGTTATTTCGTTACAGGAAACTGTTTCAAGTAGATTTGGGGCTTTTTCGGTCGGGAATAGGTGTGCATCATGGACTGTAATGATCGAAATAACGAAAATCGAAAATATATGGATTTGTGACTTTCATTAGAAATAAGTGTCTAACATCATGGCCTATAATAACTTATACAAAGAACGGAAAGAAAGTAGTTTTGGGTCATTTTCATGTTGCATGAATCAATTCATTATTTTGTTGCCTCTGATCTCAATGACCTATTTATTTCACCTTTACCTGTGCGGATACTGCGATGGGCTGAGATATTAAGAACTGTTAGGCACACTTATAGTACAGAATATACATTTTTTTCACCATGTGACTCATTGGCAGGATTACTTTAGCAGCAGCTGTACTTTTGATCCGATCCTAATATGTGTATATTGCTTATTACGAAATTCCATTTCGTTACAAGATGACTCCTCGTCTGTGGTACAATGACCCACTTTTAAACTCACTTCGATAACGCTGTCGCGCTAATCCCAGTTCAAGTGAGTCCCAGCACGTGCCTGTGGGGTTTAAAGTTTCAAACTTCAAGAATAAAGCCCCGAAAGGGTTTCCAAAGTCCTCGATGGTTATGAAATTTACACTCTTCTTTCTGCTTAACTAGCTTCTGACCCAAAGTGTTTTAAATGGGAGAATTGTAAATTACGTCGACTCTCTCCTAATTACGCCTTAACTGCAGCAGTGATGCTTTTTTAAAAAATGCATATTAATGCACGTCTTTCTGAATACAGAAAATGAGGCGGGGCTTTACTCCTTTAAATACATATGGCTCGTCTATTCGAATTAGCAAGCCAACTCCCCTCCCCTTGGCGCCAACCAACCCTTCATCAAGAAGTCTGCAACCCCCTCCCGCTGTGCTAAGATTTGTGCAGTTGAGAGAGAGATCTTCTTGCATTAACCGAATTACTTGGTATTTCCTCGACTTTCTCCCTCAAACACCTCAGCAGGGGATGAAATTGCTCCCTTGTTGTACCAGGATATGTTGTGCTTTCAGTATATATACAATAAATCTAAATACATGACTACAATGATACTGTATAACGTGTTTCAATGTTTCGATGAGGCATTCTGAATCACCTATCATGTTTAATTCATTACAAAACTCTGGGAGATTAGCACGAAAAGAAAAAAAAAAGGCTTAACGAAATGAATTCGAGGCTCCACAATCGTCTGAAAAAGATTAACCTAGTTTCAGGACTTAACAACTTGTTTTGTAAAACAGAATAATACATTTGTGGCATGGTATTTTCTGTTTGTACACTGGCGTTCAAAGATATCTAACCTACAATTTTCTGATCGTGTAAGTGAACTTTCTAACCATGGTATAAGCACAGTCTAGTATATACAGCCACGAAGCTCAATACGTAGTAAATGTGCATCCATAGATAGTTGCTAACCACTAGGGTCGCTACTATCGCCTCATTACAGACAATGCGAAATAGTACCTGCACAGTCTATTGTTCCTAGCACCCTCATAAACTCAAGCTTCGTGACTGTATGTACTAGACTGTGGTATAAGTCAGAACCAAAGATATTAACAAATTGACAAAGTTTGAAATAGTTCCAGCTAGTTCTCAACAGATGGCCCTATTATTGGGACGGGTGAAATGTATTTGGGAAAATGTTGTAGATTAATTATAAATTATTCACATAATTGATGGTATCAGCAGTTTTCCGCTAGATCTAGTTTTTTTTTCTACAATCAACATGGGGAGATGAAATTTTGAATATTTACTATTGGCGACATCTACTCATAGAAGTAATAGATAAAGAAGCCATACTTACACGAACAAATTATCGATCGCTATCGATTAATAGGGGTCAGGTATCTTTGAACGCCAATGTGCCGTGCCCCAGAGAAACAGTACTAGTCAAGAAATTCTAACAAGGCCCTCTACTCTGCGTCTCTCTTCTTATAAAAAAAAAAAAAGAATTACGTTAATGCACTTTTGATAACTCTGCACACTGACACAGTAGAATGTTTGATTACGTAGGTCAACATTCTCTGAAAGTAAATATCGTAAGCAAGCAAATCAATATAAAACTATGGGATATAAACAGAGACCCGTGGCCTCACGGGGATATAGGCCTACAGTGAAACCTTAGCGAACGATCAGTGTTAGTTCCATGTAAAATTTGGCCTTTAGAGGGCTGACTGCGTAGTAGGGGATTATATTTACACAAATGATAAGCTGAACTACTGCACGTATACAAAATAAAAGTCCTAAAAATTATTGTTAATTACAATAAATTGTGTACAGAAATTTTATCCTGTAACTCATTATTCTCTCCTTATACCGAATTTTGCACACCTCTACTCCCTCTTACTTATCTGTCCGATTCCACAGTCATTCTCGGTATCATAACTTAAATACTCGGTCACAATATGATAACACGCTAGAAATACCACTGCACACATCATCTCTTTATTCTTCATCTTTCACTGTTGCTACTTCCCGTCACTGGAATTCTCTGCCACCTGAAGTCAAGGGCTGCCGAACTTTAATTTCCTTTAAATTTAAATTAGAAAAATATCTTATGATGAGTTGCCAGATCTAACGCGTCGCAAATATTTAATGGAATATGTTCCACTGTATTTATTTTTATTTATTTTTATTTTTATTGTGTAATCATGTAAATCGTGTTTATCACTTAACGCCAATATGCATGCATTAACTCCCTATGGTTATATGTTAGAAGATTCGAAGAGAACGTTAGGACGCAAGATTAATACAGTCCCTACCATCATATCGGACCTCTCTCAAATCCATTTTAATATTACCTTCCCATCTACGTCTCGGCCTACCCAAAGGTCTTATTCCCTCCGGCCTCCCAATTAACACTCTATATGCATTTCTGGATTCGCTCATACGTGCTATATGCCCTGCCCATCTCAAACGTCTGGACTTAATGTTCCTAATTATGTCAGGTGAAGAGTACAATGCGTGCAGTTCTGCGTTGTGTAACTTTCTCCATTCTCCTCTAACTTCATCCTTCTTAGCCCCAAATATTTTCCTAAGAACCTTATTCTCAAACACCCTTAATCTCTGTTCCTCTCTCAAAGTGAGAGTCCAAGTTTCACAACCATGCAGAACAACCGGTAATATAACTTATTTTTATAAATTCTAACTTTCAGATTTTTTGACAGCAGACTAGACGACAAAAGCTTCTCAACCGAATAATGACAGGCATTTCCCTTATTTATTCTGCGTTTAATTTCTTCCCGAGTGTAATTTACATTTGTTACTGTTGCTCCAAGGTATTTGAATTTTTCCACCTCATCAAAAGATAAATTTCAAATTTTTATATTTCCATTTCGTACAATATTCTGGTCACGAGACATAATCATATACTTTGTCTTTTCGGAATTTAGTTCCAAACCTATCGTTTTACTTGTTTCAGGTAAAATTTCCGTGTTTTCTCTAATCGTTTGTGGAATTTCTCCTAACATATTCATGTCATCCGCATAGACAAGAAGCTGATGTAACCCGTTCAATTCCAAAACCTGTCCGTTATCCTCAACTTTCCTAATGGCATAGTCTAGAGCGAAGTTAAAAAGTGAAGGTGATAGTGCATCTAGTAAGGAAATCGAAAATATGCTCTTTTATTCTCTCCTATTAAGAACGCCGGCGTCACTCTAAGAACATAGGCCTATATATTGCTACACAGAAAAAAAAATATCACAATTACATTCAAACAATCTAGACATCAGGATTAAACTGTCACAGGAAGGCATTGAAGATTTCACGTTATCAGCATTGAAAACGGAGATGTGATGACATAGTAAACAGCAGTGGATTACAAATGTATGCCAAGCGAATACTGGGGGGTTAAGTTGATTTTATTAATTTTTCACCGTTATTTCACCAGAGCGTCCTTTTAAATGAACACGCTGTATATTTATATGCTGACTTCCTTGTGCAGTTTATTTAACCTCGTTTTGCTATCTCAGAAAAGCTTCGACTTAAGTACATGCATGTTACAACCATTATTATGGAGCAGAAGTAAGAATTAAAAAAAGAAGTAATGAATATTATGACCGTACTGTGCACAGAAAATAATGGACACCCGCTGTAAATACAAAAAGAGGAATACGTAGCGTTGTTGTGCGGTTAATGCAATGGATATAGCGTGAAATACCACATACATTCCGCTGTTGAAGAAAGTACGGCCGAAGAGAATTATGAATAAGCCAGAAACAGAACAGCTTTGTGCTCTGCGGGTGTGCATCAGAGGAACATAGGGGACAGGATGACTACATAACTAATGGAGCTTGTTACGTTTCGGTCGAAATAATGCAAAGGGTTCCGTGGACCATTGAATCCGCAAATCTCCCCACGTCTTACTACCATCATCAATCAAAGGGGATGCTTCCTCTTCGCACGTCCTGTATGTTGCTGTTATTCAGATTCGCTAAATTTTCGCTTTTATGTATTTCACACTTAGATAAAAATTCAGTGGGCTTTCGACATATTTAACTTGAGGAGCTTTAGATTTTCCAAAAATAGCGTCAAGTCTGAAAAAATAAGGCAAAAGTCTCAGAATGAATTTCCTGAAAGATCTTCATATCATGCGAGGGTATAAGATGTAAGTCGAAAGAAAAAAAAATGACTCGAGAAGGCAATGAATAAATAATTGAGATATGCTGCATATAATAATAATAATAATAATAATAATAATAATAATAATAATAATAATAATAATAATAATAATAATAATACTTACTGGCTTTTAAGGAAACCGGAGGTTCATAGCCGCCCTCACATAAGCCAGCCATTGGTCCCTATCCTGAGCAAGATTAATCCAGTCTCTATCATCTTATCCCACCTCCATCAAATCCATTTTAATATTATCTTCCCATCTACGTCTCGGCCTCCCCAAAGGTCTTTTTCCCTCCGGCCTCCCAACTAACACTCTAAATGCATTTCTGGATTCGCCCATACGTGCTACATGCCCTGCCCATCTCAAACGTCTGGATTTAATGTTCCTAATTATGTCAGGTGAAGAATACAATGCGTGCAGTTCTGTGTTGTGTAACTTTCTCCGTTCTCCTGTAACTTCATCCCTCTTAGCCCCAAATATTTTGCTAAGCACTTTATTCTCAAACACTCTTAAACTTTGTTCGTCTCTCTCAGTGACAGTCCAAGTTTCACAACCATAGAGAACAACCGGTAATATAACTGTTTTTTAAATTCTCACTTTCAAATATATAAATAAATAGTGAAACAATTGTAGTGTATGTGTATGTGTATGTGTATATATGGTTCTTTCTTTTTCTTGTTATAGATGTAAAATTATGCATGGAAGAAAGTAACAAGTGTAGATGTATGGAGAAATACGAGGAAAGTCAACATCCCTTAATAATAAACAAATACACGGAAAATAAAATACCGGAGAGGATTGCAAAATTAAAGAACAGAAGGAAGGAAGCATTAAGGGAAAGTACAGTTACTGAGCTGACTAATAAATTCAAGTTTGGAAGGTACGCTTTGTCTAGACTCACAGGTAATAACATATTTGACTTAGTCAGAAATTATTTGGCTATCTTTTTTATTTCTAAATTTAATAGTTTTGAAGGTACGTCAAAAGAATATTATGAAATAAAATTAAGGAATGAAGGCTTACCTACGAGAGAGAGCTTGTATGAACTGTATAAATACTTTTGTAAGGAAAGAGGTATGGAAGAAACTAGAATTAGAGATGATTTAGATACGCTAGCTGCACATTGCAGAGTGAAGAGGGAAGTACATCTTAGGAAGGTAAACCAATACTGATGGTACCAATATTCTAGAATGAGTTGAGTCTTGCACAATAACTGAAAGCTAGTGCAAGACAAAACAAATATGTTAATAGGTAAAACGTAGAAATTGTATTTATATAATAATATATCTTTGTGTAAAATTGTTGTATGTAATGTGTCTGTGATCTATTATATATAATAAACCAATACTTAAACCAAATTCTCACTTTCAGATTTTTTGACAACAGACTGGATGATAAAAGCTTCTCAACCGAATAATAACAGGCATTAATAATAATAATAATAATAATAATAATAATAATAATAATAATAATAATAATACTAATAATAATAATAATAATAATAATAATAATAATAATAATAGTAATAATAATTTTATTGAGCTCTTTAACACAGAATTTGAAACTTCATTATTTATAATTAGCTCAATCCCGAAGATGTCAAAGTTTATGCTCGCTAGTATTATCGTCGTTCGTGGAAACTTAAAATTAAAATATTAAGCACTTTAAAATAATATATATATATATATATATATATATATATATATATATATATACATATATAAACATTAAACAGCGTGCATTACAAAATTAAATACGATTAATTACAATATAAAAATGCAGGATTTATTCTTAAATAGTCCAGTTTTGTGTCAGAATGGCCTAAATCTTTGTGAAAAGAATTTGCACACTTCTTTTTACAGCCCAAAATCATTCATTAAATGCTAGGTAATGATAATTATTAATAAGTAATTTTACAGCCTTGGGCCTAAATTAGATTCCGAACAAATGTAACATTTTAAAATTCAATTTCAGAATGAAAAGTTAAATTGGTTCGGATCGAATTTCTGCACATTTAAAGGACAAAACTAAAATTCTTTCACTCATCTATTATCATAATACACTGCTCTCTGAAATTGACTGAGCATATTGGGAATTAAATCAATAGCTTTCCCAAAAGACGCTAATGAATGTTTGATAGAAAGCAATTTTTATCTTCAAAAGGAAGCAAAAGCGAGCATTAAATTTTTGTTTGAAAATCACGAAGAATAAACCCCTGAAATTAATGGCAATGCTTACGGTTCATCATGTATTTATTAGTACTACAATTTGACTAATGGAGGATACAAGTTTATTCAAGTATTGAATTCAATTATTATTTCTTGCAAACAAATCCTTAACAGTTTGATGTTACATCCTTTATCAGGGAGATCGTCAATTATGCATGAACTTTGTAAAGTAAGATGTAAAAATAAAATTATATTGGGGAAACACGTATGAATTAAATATTACATGATATTAAGGGAAGACTCCACTGAAAATCATGAAAATTTTTCCAAATTTTTTTAGCTATTTCGCTTATTCAGAATTTATATTTTCATACCCCAAATGGATTCAGCTCAATTCTGATTACAAATACAAGAAAAATGTTAATAAAATAAACTAGCAGCACTAAGAAAAATATAAATAAAACAAACTTGCAGCATTTCTCACTAAATAAATGAAAATAAACATGCAGCTACCTCATAAATACTTGCAGTAAAAATTTCATCCAGATAGATTAATATTTGGCATAAGAAAGTTGGTGTTGAATCAACAAAAATGAAACAGAAAAATAGATTTGAAAATAAAATTAATATTTATGTAAATGAATATTCTCCTCCGCTACATTCATCTAGTAACTTCAGGGAGCCAACAAAAAGCTACTAGATTTGTAATCAGAAATTTTAAAAAAGAATTTTTCGTTGAAAAACAATTTTGACATCTCTTTAAATTCCACGCCCCCTTCCAGCCTTAATTTAAAAAGTGTAAACATACGAGTATTTGTAATCAGAATTGAGCTGAATCCATTTGGGGTATGAAAATATAAATTCTGAATAAGTGAAATAGCTAAAAAAAATTGGAAAAATTTTCATGATTTTCAGTGGAGTCTTCCCTTAAAGCAAAGAGCAAAATTGGTCGTCTAAATTTAATGAAATTCTTTGCTTGTTATTATACTTCGTTCCATAATGTCTGACAGGCGACGTAAATAATGCCGACTGAGAGGGAGAGAAGTATAATTGCTATTCAACCAATGGCAGAAGTTCATTCCAAGCTTTTCTTGAAGTTGGGCGGTCTGAAGCGTTCTATCCCCTCTCAACTTCAAGATAAGAGTGAAATAAGGCCTCTGCCATTGGTTTAATAACAATTATACTTCTCTCTTCTGCCGGCAATATTTACGTCACCTGTCAGACATTATGTAACGAAGTATAGGTCCTGTACCCATTCCCCAAAGATTTTCCTCATACTGGTTAACGCTATGTAAGGTTATGAAGCAGACAACATAAACTTTACAGAAATATTAGAACAGTGTAGCGTACTTATATCACAGTACCAATAAATTACCCACGAGGAGCCCTTTAATTATAATATCTACATTTGTTCTAGTTGAGGAAGGTGTCTCATCTACAGAACAATGTTATGTAGACTGCATGCACACACAAAAACCGTCCCCATATATTCATAAAACATAAGCCACAAAGACTTTTAGCTGTTACTATGTTAATACCCGGGATTTTCAAAGCACACGGTCTCATAAACCCGCTTTTGCATTGCATATGTACTTTCACGTCAAACACTTTTAGTATAAAGTTTAAATTATTTAAAAATATTCACATTAATATAATTATCAGCAGGAAGCCTTGAGACTTATTGCATTTTGGTGCTGCTGATAATTATATTAATGTAAACTGGACTCTGTTCACTATGTGAAGACGGTTGTGCACCACTCAATGACAGTGACCTGGAATTAATTTTTTTAAGTTTTGTGGTAATGAGTAGGGACCGGATTTGTAGGTTTTTACCTATTTTTTCCCTTCCTTTTAAACTCATAATTTCTTAAACAATTTTCCGAATCATGTTCACAATAGTCATATATGTAAATTTTGTTTAACCTAAAAAAAAACCTAAATTGGACCTCAAGAACTAACAAAAAAAACGAAATCATAATTAATATGTATTTTTCTATAATTACTGCGTTTTATACTCGTATAATATATTTAAACATGTCAATATAATGTATAATTTTTGTTCTCTTCTGCATTGGAGGAAGCAACCCAATATGCGGTCTTTAATCCCTTCAGTCTTTTGTTACTTTGTATAAAATGGTTAACAGGGAATTCCGTCTTTCTTTGCATAGCGGGCCGTTCTTCGGAGACTTCAACCTCTCAAGGGCACTGATTGGGACTGTATGTACAGGGCTACTACAAAGGCATTACCCGATTCCATAGCCTTGTATTATGAAAAGTATGAGACTACATTATTGAAAGTTATACCAATAAAAAGAGAAACTCATCAAGTTTTTGGTCCATCAACTGCTACAAGTGTTCGATGTGACCTCCTCGACAAACATCCACTCGGTGGTCTAACTCCTGCCACACCCGCTGGAGCATATCACGATCAACTCTAGCCACTGCCGCACGGATCCGGTTATTAAGTTATTCAACATTAACTGGCAAAGGAGGTACATGCACTTGATCTTTGACAAACCCCCATAGAAAAAAATCACAGGGAGTCAGATCTGGTGACCGAGGAGGCCAACGGAGAACACACCGATCGTTGTTAGAACCCCGTCCACACCAACGTTGTGGTAGATGCTCATTAAGATATTCACGCACTTCCAGATGGAAATGTGGTGGAGCCCCATCTTGTTGAAATAAAAACCCTAGTTTATCTTCATGTAACTGAGGCATCAACCACATCAACGGGCTTCTAACAACGATCGGTGTGTTCTCCGTTGGCCTCCTCGGTCGCCAGATCTGACTCCCTGTGATTTTTTTTCTATGGGGGTTTGTCAAAGATCAAGTGTATGTACCTCCTTTGCCAGTTAATCTTGAAGAACTTAATAACCGGATCCGTGTGGCAGTGGCTAGAGTTGATCGTGATATGCTCCAGCGGGTGTAGCAGGAGTTAGACTACCGAGTGGATGTTTGTCGAGGAGGTCACATCGAGCACTTGTAGGAGTTGATGGACCAAAAACTTGATGAGTTTCTCTTTTTATTGGTATAACTTTCAATAACGTATGTCTCGTACTTTTCATAATACAAGGCTATGGAATCGGGTAAAGCCTTTGTAGTAGCCCTATATTTTGGAATTCCCACTGATCGTAGATATGATATGCCAGTATAAGGGTATGAAGTGACTAAACTATCTCTTGAGATGAGTGAACTGTGAAAAGCCGCATTGTTGAAATACGTTAAGTTTCCGGGCATGCTCGCTAATAGAAAACTCTGATCTTGTGTGTGCGGGTACGAGTTGTACTTTTCTGAGGTCTCTGTGCAGTCTGTCTTATTCCAGTGCTTCTGGTGTTAACATTGAATTTTTATATTTTGTGTTTTGTTATGCTATGCCAAAATAACTGAACTCACATTTAACAGGACAGTCGATTGGAAATGATTCCATCTTTACCACATTTTTAACCATCAGACAATTTTTGCGAGTCTTTTCACAGTTTGGACAAAAAACATAAAAAAACATATTTCACTAATTCCAATAACCTAAAATAGACTTCTTAAAAAGCTAAAAATTCGCTCCCTAAAAATGAATATTTAGACTTTTTTGTTGTTTCTAATAATTTATAGTCGTTTAATTCTACAAAATAATCTTACATTTGTCACTTTTGCTTATAAACATGTTTCTTTGTTGTAAAAAATAAGTGGTGTTATTACCTTCACTTCAGGTAATAGCGGCAGTATGCGTCACATTTTTATTTTCTTGTTTTGTTGTAAAATCTTCTCACAATTACAACTTTTGAAGCGTTCATTTCACAGGAAAGGCTACAAATGATCAATATCTAAAAAATCAATATTACTATCCGTATTTCTGGTCAGTTGTAACCCATTTTTTTAATTGATGGTGTTAATACCAGGGTTTAAACCACAATCACATTTTGCTACTCGATTTCTAAAAATGTAAATGTGCAAAAACGCGACAACCACATTGGACCTCAAAAACGAGGGCATGGAGAACATGAAATCAGATGTGTATGAACTAATCAATTCTGGAGAATCTGAATTTAATTGAAATGCTATTGGAATGGGCAATGTTCGAAAAGGTATTGAGCAATAGATGTTCAGAAATGGATTTCAAAGAGTTGGTGCAATTCATGTAAGGTAAGTGAACAATTTCTTCTAATTGATTTATATAATTCCATCGTATACTGTAAATTGTGAGCGAAGATTTAGTTGCATGAATCTTGTAAAAATTGGAATTAGAAACCGCCTTTAAGTAACAATAGTTAGCACTTTGCTAACAATAAATCTTGAAGGGTCTGCTCGGTAAAGAATTTCAATGTTCAGAATACCCATAAAACAAGGTATTTTTAATGTGATGTAAATTCAGCAATAATTGATTTTTTTTATTTTGTAGGTTATTTTACGACGCTTTATCAACAGCTTAGGTTATTTAGCGTCTGAATGAGATGAAGGTGATAATGCCGGTGAAATGAGTCCGGGGTCCAGCACCGAAAGTTACCCAGCATTTGCTCATATTGGGTTGAGTGTAATCCCCGGAAAAAACCTCAAGCAGGCAACTTGCCCCGACCGGAAATCGAACCAGAGCCACCTGGTTTCGCGGCCAGACGCGCTAACCGTTACTCCACAGGTGTGGACGCAGTAATTGATTCTAAAGATACCTACATCCAATATTTACTTACATAAGTATATCTAGAGCGTTGTAAGATGGATTGAAAGTAATACAACTCCAAGAAACAAATTACGTAACTTTTTGTTTCTGCATACTTCGTTAATTTTATCTATCTGTATAATTATTTAGCCTATGATATTGTATAAGATTTTCGCAGTTTGCACAAATATAATTTTTAATTTGTGCATTTTTGCGACAATTATTTACTTTATGCTCGACCATGCCGAAATCTAGTAATTATACACCTGGTAGAAGTCCTTTAATGCATGTCATTAAAGTACACCTATTCATTAAAGTTCAGGTTTTCGATTATTCTTGGATATGCAATCGAAAGAGGAGGGAAACGTCACGGAGGCTGGAAATCCAATACTGTCGCAGGTTATGTTCTGTTACTATAATAATTAGCGTTAATTGTAAATAATATTCAAATAAATTCAATTTGTCAACTCGTTTTTCAATTCTAAATCAATTTCCAGGTTATACATTCTCTGCATTACATCAAGGTCAATGACATTATTGTTCCTCGGAAAAAAATCAATACTTTCGCGTCTGCGCACATCTCACAATTCACGAGCTATGAACAAGGTCACTTCCGATTTTCTGTCAGATACAAATAAAGTGAATACTTATGAATAATTTGAAGTTAGAAATATGATCGAGCATAAAAAGTCGTATGAGACTTGCCTATAATGGTAATTAAGACGCTCGTATGAAAATTATGAAACGAGCGCAAGCGCTCGTTTCATAAACAAACATACTCGCGTCTTAATTACTATCATTATAGGCTCGTTGCATAATGTACTATTCTACCTTAAACCCTGGTTAATACTAATACCTTCACTTACCCTATATCAAACTAAGTTCATGTTTTCGACCTTCTGTCGTGAAACAGCAGCAGAAGGAAGTGTGCGTCGTGCGTAAGTAATTATTGAAAAATGGTTAGCTCTCAAGTGGAGCTTGAAAAAATCAACATCCCTCCAATATATATCCTACCCTCCGAGATATTAAGTTTACAAGTACTTGTGCTAAGCTACCATCTACTCATTACTTGCTACATTAAAAACTAACTAATTACAGCTCATGTTACATCTTCCTACTCACAGCATGTAAGAGCACTTTGTGGCCCACTTGTGGTCCCTGATCTTCCACCCCTCCCCCTCTCAAGACAAGCACTTGCATCGCACTAATCAGGTCGTACAGCCAGCGTAATGATACTTCTCCAAGTAACTAAATTATTTCTATTATCTTGTTGATGTTCTTTGAGAATTATGAAAGTTCTAAGTGTCTCATTTGGCTCACTACTGAGAAGAAGACGTTTTGGTTAAGTATGTCATACGGAACGAATCCCTTCCAAGCTCTCCAAAAGCTCGTCTAAATTGCTCAAATGCAGTTGAGTGCATGGAATGTTTTCAGCTGCATTCAAAAAAAAAAATTCGCGTTTAAAACATGGCTTGCAAAATAGCAGCAATATCATAACAGAATATCTCTCTCACCCCCGACCACTAAGCTCAAGAATAGAGTTCTACTGTGAGAGTAGTCAAAAGGAGGATATGCTTTGTTACACAGCCCAAAAGTAGGCCAGACAAATATTTCCCTGCCTCCCACACACCCTCGTCTTAGCACCATAAACGTTCCCTCCCCGAAAGTCCCTATATAAGAGGCACTGAAAGCAACCGCGAGGTGTTCGCGTTATCATGAAACGGAGGAGAAACACTTCCTAACACATTTATTTCGAATGGACACGAGTCACATTTCCACGACAATATATTTGCAGAGAATATTTAAGGCTTGCATTTCCATGTATATAGAGCGACACCGGAAGGCAAGAATGGACACTGCAAATGCCTACGACTCCATTTCCAACTCAGGATATGTCGCCATCGACATGAAATATTCCCACAGAAATCATCGACTGTTGTTATTCATATATTCTGCGCAACACTGTTTAACACCGCGCTTCGCGTTTCACGAATAATGATTCAATAAAGGTCTAAAATATTTTTTTGATGCTGTGCGGAAAGTTTTGCGTTATGAAGATGTAATTACAGGGATTCATAACGTAGTTTACAATATCTGTGTAGATACAAAAGTATGTATACACAATATTTGTAATTATTACATTAAATACAAGCACAGATTTCATTCGTTTTTCTTTAAATAATACAATAGTACATTATGCAACGTAATGGTAGTCATTAAGACGCGAGTATGTTTATGAAACGAGCGCGAGTTTCATAATTTTCATACGAGCGTCTTAATTACCATTATAATAATAATAATGATTTATTTAACCTGGCAGAGTTAAGGCCATACGGCCTTCTCTTAAACTCAACCAGGAGTAAAAACTGCGTTACAAAAACACTACAAATTTACAAATTACACTACAATTTTACACACAAAACTGAACAAGATAATAATAATAATAATAATAATAATAATAATAATAATAATAATAATAATAAAATGTAAACAACAAGTAAGAAGAAATCAGACATAATATAAAACATAGAGAAAGAAAGAAAAAAAGCATAATAAAATGTGAACAACAGGTCAAAAATACATGAGGCATACAAAGTATAAAAAATAAGACAATTAATAATAATAATAATAATAATAATAATAATAAATAAGAATAGTAACAATGATAATAATAATAATAATAATAATAATAATAATAATAATAATAATAATAATAATAATAATAATAATAATAATAATAATAACAGGCCTAATAGTAATAATAATACTAATAATAGTAATAAAATAGTGCAGTACAAAGCATACAATGAATACAATATTTTTAAGTACACACAGTAAGGAAAATTATGATTATATGCAGCTCAACTTATCACATTAGAGATATACCGTTATCGGAAAATATGAAAACAAAAATATAAAATAAGTTAAATATCACTAGAACAATAAAAAAAATGTGAATACGTGGAAACATGCAATACAACACTTGTCATAATAGTAAGTTAGTTTGGCAACTCGTCATAAGATAATTTTCTAATTTGGATTTGAATGATTTCAATGTTCGGCAGCCCTTGACTTCAGGCGGCAGAGAGTTCCAGTGACGAGAGGTAGCAACA
This sequence comes from Periplaneta americana, assembly GCF_040183065.1. Lineage (NCBI taxonomy): Eukaryota > Metazoa > Arthropoda > Insecta > Blattodea > Blattidae > Periplaneta > Periplaneta americana. The sequence goes on from NC_091126.1 coordinate 25,360,819, forward strand.
GTGAAAGATGAGTCAAGTTTCATACGACTTTTTATGCTCGACCATATTTCTAACTTGAAATTATTCATAAGTATTCATGTTATTCTTATCTGACTGATGAGCGGAACTGACCTTGTGCAATACCTCGTAAATTGTGAGATGTGCGCAGACGCAAAAGTATTGATTTTTTCCGAGAAACAAATGTCGACATTGACCTTGATATTGATTTATTGTGCAATTAGTGAAATGAATTTGCGGGAATGTGCTTTGTGAAAGGCTGGAAGATGACGGTGAATTGATGTTGATTTGTGTGTTGTTTTTTTCCACTGAGTGTCATATTGTATTCGAGATTTCAATTTTATTTTGGATCGATTCTTCAACATAACCTTCTGCGACAGTATTGCATTTCCAGCCTCCGTGATGTTTCAATGAATAGAATAGAATGAATAGAATAGAATAATCGATACTTCCGCTTTCATATTGCTACAATGTTGTTTTCTGATTGGTGGAACACCTGAACTTTAATGAATAGGTGTACTTTAATGAGGTCCATTAAAGGGCTGCTACCAGGTGTATAATTACTACATTTCTGCATGGTCGAGCATAAAATTTATAAGCGATTTAATTTTTTTATTCTCTTTTTTATGCGTACATACTCGCTATTTAATTAACATTGCTGGCTGCGAAACCAGGTGGCCCGGGTTCGAATCCCGGTCGGAGCAAGTTACCTGGTTGAGGTTTTTTCCGGGGTTTTCCCTCAACCCAATACGAGCAAATGCTGGGTAACTTTCGGTGCTGGACCCCGGAATCATTTCACCGGCATTATCACCTTCATTTCATTCAGACGCTAAATAACCTAGATGTTGATAGAGCGTTGTAAAATAACCCAATAAAAAAATTAAAATTGTTGTTGCGCTCCGATTGAGGTTCTGGCTGATATCTACAGTCTTAGAAAAAGAAATATGCTAAGTCATCTTCAGAAGACTTCGATTGATTCCGTGAGACATTAGTAGGTTTCGAGACTTTGGACTCGATACAATAAGTTTACTGTGCGTGTAGCCTACTATAGGTTGTTGACTCGCTGCAGGTAGTGAAAGGTAGAGATGTGTTGAGGTAACAACATTGCTGTTTAGAGTAGAGTACGGTAGTATGGGGAAACACACATATTTACATTCTGAAAGTAACTACACATTACACAATGACAATGTCAAAAGAATGTGAAAAGCAATTATTCTCCTGTCTTTTATAAGCATTTGTCTTTAATTATACACAGTGTTAATGGTGGAAATAAGCATGTAGCAATTTTAATTTATGAGAAAGAGAGAGAATCCACTATATGAGGAACGAAGTTGATAACTTACAAGAATCACTATTGCTTTATTAAGGAAACGAAAACGTCGCAATCAGTTTATATATACATGTTTATCGCTAGCAAAACCAAGGCGTAGGCCTACTGGTTAATCGGTGAAACCCAAAACGTAACAAAATGTGGGGAACATAACTTACAAAGAAGTATTGATAAATGGAAAGGAAATGGCAGCCAATTTTACAGGTGGAAGTAGCTATAAATTATGATCCATTTAAATATCAATTCTAAATTTGCAGACTATAAATGTGAACAATGTTAAAGGAATACAAACTTATAAATAACCTTTCAGTTACTTTACTAAACATTTTATTAACAATAAATTTGGTGGCATTTGTGATGTATATGTTAACTTAAATACAAACTTCCACGCTTCGAAGAAATTTTATAAATCCTCTCTCACATTTCACTCTACGGAAATGTTTTAACAATATGAACGGTAATTTGTCATTTACATGGTACTTTCTCAATTTTTCTTTTAAACGTGCGCCACATATTTTTATTGCGTGCTGAAACAATTGTAATTCTTCACACGTCGAAAGCTATGAATTGTTTATTTCACTTTAATACTTCTCAGGTGTCAGTTTAGAACTTTATTTAACCCATAAGAATCAATACTACTGAAGAAGGAAGTTTTTATTTGAAATAAGCTCTATTCTACGCTTTGAGTGTCGGGGAGTTTCCAAATGAAATCTTCATGAGGTAATGTTTATTACCTTCATTACCTCGGCGCACATAACAATACTTTTTTAATAGCGTGAGGTTTCATGTAAACCACAGTAAACTAAAAATTTATAAGAAAGCAACAGTTTGCTAGGGGATAGTAAAAATTTATACTCGTTCAACAGTTTGGCTCTGTAATTAAATATAGCGTAATCTGCCCCTGTGTCCACAGCGCAAACTACATGGGACTCATCTACGTAACTTAGGATTACGTACAGTCATTCATACTTCATAAAATTACTTGAGTGGGATTGTACGTGAACAAGTGGAAATTATCATTATTAATTCGTAGACGCAAAAAAAAAAAAACCTGCAGCCATACTTTTATGCAATTTTTGCAGACTTATAACGGATCATTTAGGAATATTTTAAAGTGTGAGACGTAATTTTTTATACATAGATTTTACTTGACTCAACATTGAATTCGAAGTGAAAAAAAAATGTCAGGTAACTGAAATTTTGTGTGGAATTTCAGAACTGAAGTAGGTAAAAAGTAGACTACGAGTATAATATTAATGGAAGTATTCAGTAATGAAAGTTTGAAATCCATAATGAAAAACTCATATGACACATTTTTCTCCATTTATGTATGACGTATTTTAAAGCATTGTTTTCCTTCTCTAGGTATGTTATTCCTCTAAATTATCTTAGTTACTAAATCGATATTATTTACTACTACTACTACTACTATTACTTTACTATTACCACTACGACTACTGCTGCTACTGACGCCGCCAACACTAATGCTACTGCTACTACTCCTACTAATGCCACTTCTATCACTGCTACTGCTCTTTCTGCTACTACTACTATTCCTACTACTGCTACTGTTCCTGCTACTATTACTGTTGGTACTGCTCCTGCTACTACTAGTACTGCTACTATTACTGATCTTACTACTACTGCGACTTCTTCTGCTACTAATACTACTGCTGCGACTACTGCTACTTCTTCTGCTGCTACTACTACTGCTGCTGCGACTACTGCTACTTCTGCTGCTACTACTACTGCTGTGACTACTGCTATTTCTTCTGCTGCTACTACTACTGCTGCTGCTGCGACTACTGCTACTTCTTCTGCTGCGACTACTGCTATTTATTCTGCTGCTACTACTACTGCTGCTGCGACTACTGCTACTTCTTCTGCTGCTGCTACTACTACTGCTGCTGCGACTACTGCTATTTATTCTGCTGCTACTACTACTGCTGCTGCGACTACTGCTACTTCTTCTGCTGCTACTACTACTGCTGCTGCGACTACTGCTATTTCTTCTGCTGCTGCGACTATTGCTACTTCTTCTGCTGCTACTACTACTGCTGCGACTAGTGCTATTTCTTCTGCTGCTACTTCTTCTGCTGCTACTACTACTACTGCTGCTGCGACTACTCCTACTTCTTCTGCTGCTGCGACTACTGCTACTTCTTCTGCTGCTACTACTACTGCTGCTGCAACTACCGCTACTTCTTCTGTTGCTACTACTACTGCTACTTCTTCTGCTGCTACTACTACTGCTGCGACTAATGCTACTTCTTCTGCTGCTGCGACTACTGCTACTACTACCATTGCTGCGACTACTGATACTTCTTCTGCTGCTACCACTACTATTGCTGCGACTACTGCTACTTCTTCTGCTGCTACTACTACTGCTGCGACTTCTTCTGCTGCTGCTACTACTACTACTGCGACTACTGCTACTTCTGCTTCTACTACTTGTACTTGTACTACTACTACTGCTGCTACCACTACCCCTATCACTACTACCGCTCCTGCTCCTAATAATATTGCTCCTGCTACTACTCGTACTACTGCTACTGTGAGTACTGCTACTTCTCCAGCTACTGCTACTGCTACTACTACTGCTCCTGATGCTGCTACTGCCACTACTACCACCACTACTATTGCTAAATAATAATAATAATAATAATAATAATAATAATAATAATAATAATAATAATAATAATAGTTATGCTCTCAACAATGTGAATATCATCCTTTCCTTCACTCTGAAATTATTATAGGCCTACATTGTTTTAATTATTAACACTAGGCCTATTTGTTATTGATTTTTTTATTTTATGTACTTCTTAATAATCTCATTCTGGTGGTAAAATGTTAGTCTACAAAACGTGTGCATTTGTGAATTATGTATGTTATTATCTACCTAGTACCCTTAAGAATCTGATCCAAGTATTGAAATTTTAAATTTCAGTTTAGAAACAACACATACATAGTCAGAAATTATGTATAATTTGTGTAATACTCATATTTTCCTACCAAAACGGAACAGTCCCCGAACACGAGCTTAACTGTTTCGCGATGCTTATACGCAAAATTTATGTAACTTTTCCTTTATTAAATAAAACCGAAATAGAGATTGAAAATATTTTTTTTTACAGAAATCAAATTTCAATTCCATTAGAATGCACTTAATAATGAAACATGTTTAAATAACTGTTTACAGCAACACTAGGCCTACTGTAATATATTAGTGTAATACGAAGATGATATGATTAAGAACTACCAATAAAATTCAAACCCCCAACAAACAAACTGTTTTCAAAATATGTGTATTCAGAATCATACAAACAAAATTTATATATATTTTGTCACGTAGTATGCAATTGTAAGTAAGGAATAAACTCTACCCATAATAGGCCTAGTTATGTCTCACACCGTAAAACATTCTAGAATGGTAAATTATGAGTCTGTAAAATTAGCATCAAATTATTGTTACAACTTTTAATGCAGCTGCAGTTTATTTGTATTAGCTAATTTGTAATTAATTTCTGCATTTGCTGATGTACAAGTCCCCTTAAAACCAAAAACGTTCCGTCATAATAAAATGACAAATTACTTTATGGAGAAATATATATAGGCCTACGTATATGAGTTCAAGAAGAGCTAATTGTGGTACTACATTAACTGAAGTTTCTTGTAGGTAATGTACAGTCTAACCAGGTAGCGAGGTAATTCAAACAAGCGCATTTTGCTAAGTATATTACTTCATTATAGCTCTAGACACAATTCTATTCACGAATGACAGTCCCTCAATTAACGATATAAATTTGGCTAACCAATAGCTAACATTCCAAGTTCTGATATAACAATTCAAAGATAGTCACATCTTCATTTAAATGCACTTAGGTCTCTATGTCAATGTAGATACCAATATATGACTCTTACACCCAGAAAAGACAAACAAACTACCCATTAATACTAAAGGTGTTTTAAATTTTGAGAAACTTTTAAGAGAAATAGCGCTTGCTACTTACCGCAGGGTTCCTGAGATCCCAGCTGAGGACGTCTCGAGGCAGGGGCTCTTCTAAGTTGACCCTCTCCATGAGGTACAGACTGCGGGCCCCCCGCTGATTGGATCCGTGGTACGACAGGATCCTCATTTCGGAGCCGGTGCGTGGGCCCTCAGGGTCGTCGCTGTGATACGCATACAGCAATCGCATTGTGTCGTTCTGCGGGATAATAACATAAATAAAATTAACGCTCAACCTTGGACGATTACCATATTATATTATATTATATTATATTATATTATATTATATTACACAATATAAACACTACACAATAAAATTACAATACACAATACAATTATACAATACACAATACAGTTTAACACAATAATAATACAGTTTAACACAATAATAGTTAAAGATACTGTGCTTCTCTCTTAATTATCTTAGCAAATTTTAAACAAGTATTTGATACTCATCGTGCTTTTATTCTGCGGCAATATGATGTAATATGGTATGATATGATATGATATGATATGATATGATATGATATGATATGATATGATATGATATGATATATGATATGATATATATGGTATGATATGATATGATATATATGATATGATATATGATATGATATGATATATATTATATGATATGATATGATATATGATATATATGGTATGATATGATATGATATGATATATATGATATGATATGATATATATGATATGATATGATATGATATGAGATATGATATGATGATATTCTGTCTGACATCTATTATCAGGTAGTATTATCAGGCAGTATATCTCACTTGGCGATATGTGTCAGAGGAAGAAACGTTATTTGTATAATACATCTGAAGTCTGACTGGTGTAATATGTTATTAGTTAGCGATGTCTGCAATGGAGGGAAAAGAAACTGGCCAACCTACCCCATTATCTCACGGCTTACTGATGCCTTATTGGTGTCACTTATGAGGTTCAGACCTGTCTTCGTGCAGTTGACTAAACAACAAAAGGTGAATGTTACTTATGTCCCGCCCACTATAGGAGACATAGGCCAGTTTTACAGTAATCCTAAACATCTTGACGGGATAATAAAAGCCTAAACTAACCTAACCTAACCTAAGTGCGTCGGTGTCTATTCCAAAATCGGCGGAAGACGCTCAACGCTCGTTTAACCAATATTCGTTCCGTGGGCGGTGGATACTCTACATTGACCCAAAGGACCAAAATCCCAATTTGCTGCCCCTATAGTAAGCGCGTCCTAAACCTTTCCTATTGTTCACTTTTTCAGCAAAATATACACACTTCACATTGTAACAATATTTACACTGCATAAATTCAATTACTGCATTAGACAACAGTTCAATATCAACGAACTGAAATCCACTTCTCACTCTATTACTACTGTTACCGCTATATACAATGAACAATTCTTCTGAAGATGACAGTTTTCTTGCAGAAGCACTAGATATATTTACATTACCCAATGAAGAAGCATTATTTATATGTTGTAGGCCTATAACCTCATCACCAAATGGACCTACATCACTAGAACTTACGCTAATATTATTTACAGAAATATCTACATTATTATTTACACAACTCTCCACAACATTCTTTAACTTACTATGTTGATTTGGAAGGAATTTCCGCTGACCAAACTTCTTTTTATTCTTCCCATTTCGTATCACAACACAAATCAACCATAACAAAACAATGAAAGATACCAACTTCTGGAAGTAAACCCACCACGCAGGTAGTACCAATAGAAAGAGCGAAAAAATTCCCTTTCATATATGGGTACGTTTAGAAATTTATTTGAAAAATATTTGGCGAGACAGACACAAATTATAAGCACTGCCACAGAGAGGGGGCGTGGCAATGTTTGACATTTACATGCAACTACAGAAAATTAAAAATAAGGCATTTGCAGTCCGGTATCGAGATTTAACTTCTGTATTTTCATTCCTCACATATCACAGTATATAAATGTGTAATACATTTTTTTTTTATAATTTTGACCAATTAGGTTACCTGCTTCCCTAAGTTATCTTCATCGTTGTAAACTCTGTTTAGCACGTGATTGAGGAATATGACATATTTGGGACGAACTTTAATGTCTATTTCATGTTTGCATTGAATCTTGTAAAGACACAATTACATCCTTTTCTTATAGTCAAGAAGACCTAATCTAACAACCATAGATTAATTATTCATGTAAGATTAGTAATATTCCGCTTTTAAGGGAGTGTTAATGACGCGACAGTAGGGAAAACTTTGTAAGATTATTCGTAGAATGATATGATATGATATGATATATGATATGATATGATGATGATAATGATAATAATAATAATAATAATGATAATAATGATAATAATAATAATAATAATAATAATGTTTTATTTTCGCTGGCAGAGTTAAGGCCATAAGGCCCTCTCTTCCACTCAACCAGCCTTAATCAATACAATACATATTTTAATTACGAATATTTACACTACACTTAAAAGGTTCTCCAGCAATAGTCTTCAGATAAGTTTTAACGACTAGTAGATATATGATATGATATGATATGATATGATATGATATGATATGATATGATATGATATGATATGATATGATATGATATGATATGATATATTTCACTTATATCGGACATTTGGAGAGTGTGATCACAGTCTACTACTGTATATAGAGTCACGAAGCTTGAGTTTTGAGGGTGCTAGAAACAATAGACTGTGACGGTACTATTTTGCATTGCCTGTAATGACGCGATCTTAGCGATCCTAGTGATGAGCAACTATCTAATGTTTGCATATTTACTACGTATTGAGCTTCGCAACTGTATATACTAGACTGTGGTGTGATCCCAACACTTCCTCAATCCATTTCGCCGTTTTTATGATTTATACTTGTTATATGATTATCAGGCTTCGCATTTTTGTCACGCTGAATTTATCGAGGAATATAGCCTTGTACGGAGGGAGTTCAAATATCTGGCGCTCACTGCATAAGTGGCGGTACAGTAGGCCTACGGTGAATGTCAAATATAATGGCGCATATCATTACAACAATACAACTTAATTTTAAAGGCATGCAAAATCGAAACGTTTGAACAAATATGTTTGCCACGTCATACAACAATTTTATTTCAAAATTAATAACCCGATAATAAATATACTACAGAAGTTTTATATATATATATATATATATATATATATATATATATATACAAACAATTTACGCCTATTTATTGAAATAACTAATATTACAATGTCAAAAAATATACATTCTAAGAATATGTTACCATTCCTTATATAAAAATAATAATTTCTAAATTCCGAAATAAAGAATTGCAGTGTAGATATTGATGGCGGTATTTGTCTCCTGGTGCACCTTCTGTATGACTGAACAGGATTACAATGAACTCGTAGACATACAAACATACGTAACAACGTGCACTTCTATACTGGGTGTTCAATTCAAAGTGTGTCATGCCGTCACTGTTGGTGAGTCAGCGATTTCAAGCGAGTTTCAGCTTTTATGTCAGAGAAGTTGCCTATTAATCAAGGCGTTCAATCTGAACTTGAGAACGTGTACGGTATAACTTGAACGTCGTAGCAACAGATGGCGGTATGTACGGTCTGTGTGCTACCATAACCTCTTTCGATCTGTGTTTTGCGCGGGCAAGTTGTACCCAGAGTATTTGTTATCATCGGTTGCGTACGGCAACATTCCACGACACAAATCAAACGCTCCGTGTCCATGTTGACCGTCGAAGTTAATGTCAACAAATACTGTACTTAACTAATCGTCTTAACCCTCTCCCCATATCCCGACAGTAAGGAAAAAACTCACTTCAGTACGTGTTTCCAAACAGTTCACATTTCTGCCACTACCTGCGTTACCGTACGTATCGGTAAGTACTCTTCAGAATGAACGCCGTACTTGCTAGGCAACTTCTCTGCCACATAGGTTATACGCCTCTGCGGAAGTGTAGGAAGATTGAATTCTCTAGACTCATCGGCTAGCCTCATGACGACATACAGCGAGTCATGACACACTTTGAACTGAACACGCAGTATAATACAAGTCAGAACTCATAGAGGTCTTGTAACCTGCTTGTGCCTTTAACTGACGTCATTAATGTACCCGGAGAAACTACTCCATCCAATATAGCTCTTGTGACAAAACTGCGAAGCTTGACGATTATGTTTGAGCTCTTTGTTGTAATATTTTATGCAGGTTTTCTTAAAAAAAAAAAACAACACCAATCCTTGTCTAAAAGTTTGTGTTATTGTGCATGTCACTTCAAATATCGCTGTCTTAGGAAGCTAGATAAAAAAAAACTAGCCCAAATCTTCATAAAAATACACTTAACACGTTTTGGTATCACACTCTTAAATTATTTTGATAATTACTTTGCACGATTTCTCGGACACTTTTATTGATAACCCTGTATAGTACACTCCTTGTTCTTATGATAAAGTGGTAGATCGTGTAAAAGCTGTTCTTCACGTTGGAGTGGCCACTGTGAAAAGAGCTACAACGGCAGAAAGAAGTGCTCAGCTCTTCAGGTAGGTCAAATTACAACCAGACTTTTCAAATCTCTGTTCAACAAGGCATCCGAGTGCTTTAGTTCAAAGTTTCCGCGGCGTTGAGTTATTCCGTCATGGATAAACTCTCGCTTGTCCCACTCTAGCTATTAACTTAACAGTGCGTCTTTAACATTGGATACAGTCTGAAATATGTATGGACTTGCTACTGCTAGCTTCAAGGCGCTCATGAACTAATATAATTTTACAAAAGGTTTAAATAACCTCAAACATTTTGACGATGTACTTAGTGAAATATAAAATTAAAAGTTCAGAACATAATATACTATTTATTACTAATCCGTCATTTCAGTTGTCACGGATGCTACATTTTTACTATTTTCAAACTCCATATTTTGAAAATGAAATGACTTTTGTCAACTTTTATTATTAGAATCAATTTAGAAGATCAGTATCAGTTTACAGAAAAAAGTTGTTTGAATAAAGAAAAGCTTCCGTTACGGATGTGACATGAATTGTGAACTCACTTCACACCTTATTAACAAAAAAGTGTAAAACAGGTATCTGCCCCAAGCAAAAAGAGATTCATTCTCATAAAGTTCATATGAAAGCTATGCAAATCTTATGGCATCCAATTAATTCAGAAAAAGATAATCGGTAAATAAGTTATAGATGTTTCTTCCATGCCACGGATGTTACACATATTTTGTCACGGATTTTACAAATGAGTTAATGTCCTTTATTTTTTCAGTTTCAAAACAACTATGACATTTCTAAGTCAAAATGTTCACTTGAACTGTAGATTGCCAATTGTTATTTATCAAAACTACTTAAAATAAATGGCAGAAAGTATACAGTACAGAGTAAAAAGCTCCTTGATCCTGGAGCTTTGGAATTAACAGTGCCGGTTCTCAAGGTATTTCTTCAACAATAGTTCCTTGAAAAACATCCATTAACAGTCGATCTCTCTATGATTAAGTGTTCCAAACTTTAGAGAAACAAAAAGTACCTATTGCCTACTCAAGACCACTTAGATTCAATGCCCATAAAACTTGTAAAATATGTTCCTTTTGAAAATAAAACATTAGGATATTTAAATTTAGACCCTTCCCTAGTCACGTTTGTTAAGCACTATTACCATACCAAATTTGTCCCCGATTAAAATATACTGCACCGAAATTCCGTTCAGTGAACCAGTAAAGAATCTAGGTATTTACATGGATAAAAGTTTAAATTGGAACATTCAAGTTGCAGAAACCTGCAAAAAAGTATTCTCATTAATCCACTCGTTTAGGCGATTGAAGAATTTTCTACCCTTTTCCATGAAAAAAAAAATGTTAGTGCAAACACTCGTGATGCCCCACTTCGATTACTGTGATATTCTACTTACTGACCTAAGCGTTACTTCGGCGCAGAGACTATAACGTGTTCATAATATGTGCGTCCGTTTCGTCTGCAATATTCGCCGGGCTGATCACGTAACACCATCCCTCGAAATGTTGTCCTGGCTCCGTCTAGAAGATCGTAGGAAAATCCACTGTCTTTCCCTTCTCTTTCACATATTACATTTCTCCACTCCTGTCTATCTTGCGTCTCGTTTTCGAAATTTGTCCCCCCATCATAACCTAGACACACGATCACAACACTCTTCAATATTATCCATTCCCTCCCACCGAACATCCTCATATTCATCTTCTTTCACCGTGGCTGTTCCTCGACTTTGGAATTCCCTACCGAGTAAACCAATTTAAGAATAGGCTAACGAATTATTTGTCTAACAATTCTTGTTAACAATAATAGCTGTTTCAGGTTTCTCAATGTTTAATGGTTATATATATATATATATATATATATATATATATATATATATCACAGATAAATATCTAAATTATCTCATTATTATTATTATTATTATTATTATTATTATTATTATTATTATTATTATTATTATTATTATTATAACTATTTCTTACCAATGTTTATTATTGTCACACTAACATTATTTATCCAACTTTCATTATTTACTTTCATGTTGTTTTATGGTCTAGATATTAATGTAATAACTATGTAAGCAATTGTATTCAATTAGAATTAGAGTCTGGCTGGACGGAAGAGAGGGCCTACTGGCCTTAGCTCTGCCAGATTAAATAAATATATTATTATTATTATTATTATTATTATTATTATTATTATTATTATTATTATTATTATTATATCTTACACTAAGAATAAATAAATATTTCTGAAAAAGACTTTTTCATTGGAATTCCTAGTTTTCCTGCAATGGCTGTAATACCTTAAAGCAGTGGTCGTCAGCACTCACTGAAATGGGTAACTGGTAAGCAGTGCATCGTAATATGCCCCGTCATGCAGCAAGAAGAGAGAGAGAGAGCATACCCGCCATCAGCCAAGGTTGCACCATAGTGCAGTAAAGCCTTGGTTTTTCTGAACCGCGCAGACCTCGCATCTCGCAGTTATAGAAACCACTCACTATCTCTTCTGTAGACTGGACATGTGCGAGGCGGGCCTCACACCTCGCACGTCGCATGCGTCGGTTCAGAAAAACCAAGGCTTTAAAGACGCTAGCCCGAGGGTGCACTGTGCTGATAACCGCTGGCTTAAAGCATGGAATCACTTGTACTGTATTCCAACCACGAGAAAGTCTCTGCGGAATTAGACGAAGCGGGGTAATGCTGTGAATGAATGTTGATGTCATAAGATGTCATAAGGTTACACACGTGGGTACTCGTATCTCTATTGGCTAGCTCTCACAGCACAAACAATAACATTGATACACACATATTTATACTACCCTAGTTACAAAATTAGATCACTGTTAATCTCCTGGTCTTTTAATCCCTCCATAGAGGAAATAACATAATGCAGGAGAGCGCATGGTTTTTAAACTGACGTTATAACGATAATATTATCTATCTACTTCGCTCCAATAGATGACGCATTAGTAAGCACATTCCTTTCACGGTTGATCTCCTGGTTGGAAAACAGTATGTTACGCTTTTGTGAGTGCGTTTCTCAATACCGGCTAGGGCTATTCGGTAAGAAAACTCTACAAAATCGAGCATTCAAGTACTACAATTCGTATCTTTCTTAAAACTTGTAATTTATTATAGAAGAGCAGAAAATTAAACAAACAAAACATTGAATAAAATAAACAATTATCAAAAGTCGAATCAATTCCTTAGGAAAAACGACTTGCAGAGTGGAAGAAGAAGGCAATAGGTGAAAACTGAAACGAGCATGACGTCACAGGAAGTTGAGTGTAATTCTAAGAAATTCTGGCACAAGTTCCAAAACGTTAAAGATAATTATCGTTTTATATATAAAAAAACTTGCGCGAAACTAATTTGCATTTCATTGCCAATTGCTTCTGCTTTAACTGTTTCTCGTCGTGTAAGAGTTCCGCCGGGTCGCAATAGGCTTCTTATCCTCATTTGAATACATTTTTATTTCTTTAAAAGAAGTCAAATGCATGCTTGGCAATGGATCTGGAAACCGTGAATGGGAAGAAACTCCTACGATTATTTTAAAACTGTCCTCACTTTGTACAAAGTTTCACACTTAAAACGAAGAACTGCCAAATATTATTTGCCGTCAGGACGAAATATATTTATTTATGGAGTGCAATATTATTCAGCTTCCTTCCCCTTACATTATTATTATTATTATTATTATTATTATTATTATTATTATTATTATTATTATTATTATTATTACAATCTACAGAGTGTTCTGAAAAAAGGTCCAATATTTTTAGAGGAGGTAGTACGCATCAAAACAATAAATAAAGGTCCTACAAACATGGGTCCTAAAATTAATATCCTCTGAGAAATTAGCAAATGTTTACCATCACTGTACAGTAAGATCAGCATATCTTCCACTGTGAGCTCTCTGGCAAGAAGAAACAGAATGCAACCGTGTATCACAACGTATCACACAACAAACCTTTGTTTGTGTTTGTATCGAGAGGACTCTCAATTTTTTTGGGGGTTATTTTACGACTCTATATCAACATCTAGGTTATTTAGCGTCTGAATGAAATGAAGGTGGTAATGCCGGTGAAATGAGTCCGGGTCCAACACCGAAAGTATGCTGGGTAACTTTCGGTGCTGGACCCCGGACTCATTTCACCGGCATTATCACCTTCATTTCATTCAGACGCTAAATAACCTATACACCGTCGTAAAATAACCCAATAAAAAAACACCGAAAGTTACCCAGCATTTGCTCGTATTGGATTGAGGGAAAACCCCGGAAAAAACCTAAACCAAGTAACTTGAACCGATAGGGTTTCGAACCCGGGCCACCTGGTTTCGCTGCCAGACGCGCTGACCGTTACTCCACAGGTGTGGACGAGAGGACTCTTAAGTAGAGTACGTTACAGTTCGTAATCGTACTATTGCAGTATTTATTTATTTAACCTGGTAGAGATAAGGCCGTCAGACCTTCTCTGCCCCTCTACCATGAGATTCCAACTATAATATGAACAATAAATTACAATTAGTATTAAATTTACAATTACAATTACAATAAAATCAAAGTACGAAAAGATTACCTGACTAATTAAAGCTAGATAATTTATCATAGAGAAACAAAGAATATTTTATATTTACTGAATTACAAATATGTGGTGTTTGGGTAAAGGGAGATAAGTCATAAAAATGAGTTCAGAGAAAAATGAAAATGAAACTTGGAACCCTTATTGCAAATAATTTTCTACACAAATAAAACCCATCAACTGCTAGTATTCTTTGATTTTTGCACATCCACTTGTATAATTTAACTTGTGTGTTCATCTGGGGAACAAAATTCCACCTGGACAAAAAAAAATGACTTATACCCCTTTACCCGAACACCACAGAAATTAAATCTAGAATAACAAAATTGTATAGCGATTAAATTACTGGATATTGAAATATTTTGTGATAGATTAAGGAAACCATTTACAAGAAATCAATTACTGACCAAGTGCCTAGTAACTTTGCGTTTGAATTCCATCGGTAGTATTACTGTACCAATCAGGTATTGTTCTCGCCAAACATAAGATGACCTCACTCACACCACTCTACATACTGGTGCCTTACCCAAAACAATAAATCATACGGTGCATGCCTGTTAGTTATGCAGTGTTGTCACATTATGACTCTGAATTAGCCCAGCCGCTAGGCTGAGGCAGTACGATGTTCTTTTCTTTTTTTTTTTAAAGAGAAGTTAGTAGTCTCTTGCGGCAAGATAAGCTGACCTCTCTACTCGGGCTGAGGCCGTCTATGTTTGGCAACGCTGTTATAAAGCAATTCAGTTATCGGAAGCGGCCAACTGCATAACATAAACATCGAGAGCATGTTGATGTGACTTCTTTGACTTCTTTCCTCTGAGCTGGGGTCGTCTAAATTTTGGCGAGTACACTAAGTTAGTTTCGTATGTGTTAAATAGAAGCGATGTTTTGTTTCTTGCCCAAGATAATATAAGCTGCCCTTACAACACAGGAAAAGAGAAACACCCGTTCCTATGACATCAAGATAAATTTCTTCACTAACCACGCCCAGATTCGAACACAGACCACCTGTGTCAGAAAGCACGAACATCACTACTGATTCACCACGGCGGAAAAAATCAACACAGAGTGTAAATTTCCCTGAGTGGGTGTGATAGTGTGTCTTTAAATATGACATCAATTAACCAGCTCACTTTTCCTACGTCCTTTTTCCCAGTACCTGTCCATTCATTTTTACGTACAAGGGATTATTTGTACCCTCTTTCTACAATGATTATAAGGGTGGGAAAAGCGAAGGGTGGTACGGTAAAAGATCTCACAGCAAGACAAAGTGGTGGAGATAGGCCTGCTAACAGGATCAGAAATAATGGAAACGTCAATTAAGGCAGTAAAGCTTAAAGAGGTAATTATTGGGAAGGAAAAAGAATTGGACGCAGTATTTATCTGAAGGAGATACCGTCAACGTCATATGTATGAGGGGAGGACACCACCGGAAGATTTTTTGTTGACCTTTAAGATTACGGAGTACAAATAAATAATAGCCAGGTAACTGAGAAAACCTACCGGAGTGTTTTATGAAGACTGCAAATGACCAGATATATGAAATGAGATAAAATAACAATAAACAGTATCATCAAGGTGATATGATTCCTCAGTATAGGATACAATTCGTATATTCGGAAAGAATTTAGTTTCCCATGTTATCTGCTACATTTCTTTCTGCGTTATATAACCTCATTCTTGCAATACAAATATGGTCGTTGATTTTATAAAATTTCCTATGTGACTTTACAGAATAGTAATATGCGTTACAAGAGCGGTATGTTGAAGTTTTCATGTTCGAGGAAAAGTTTGAAAAAGCGAAACGTAGTTGAGCTTTTTTAATTTCCGAGAATTGAAAGAAAACATACCGCTCGTGTATCGTATATTATTTTGTGCGAAGATCGTTTATTACATACCTGAAAGAGGAATTTCTAATTAGTTGCAATGAAATCTCCATCTTGGTTTCTGTTCAATGACGGCAAATTTGCAAAACAAAAATATCTATCTTCAACATTGTTGCTTTGAAATGTTTTCTGTGTTTACTATACTCCAGCAGGCCCTGATATACGTCTGTCTTTTTTTTTCCCCCTCACTCTATGATGAGTCTGGAATCTTGTTGATTTTTTCACGGCTTCCTTAATGTTACTTGCATCACGAATGCAGTAACTTTAGTGGAGTTGTAGAGTTTACTTAATTTTTGCAAATATTTAAAAACAATAATTAACAGTGAAATTTAGATTAAATTGCAGTGGTAAGTTTCCAATTTATAATTATTACTATATTGAACGTCTCTAAAAATAATATGTTAAAAGCCTAAAGCAGTAAAATGAATATGTCACTTAAGCGGTAAGAAGAGGGAAATTGTTATGTGTGTTAGGTTGGGAATTCTGAATGTGGAATTTTAGACTTTCCGCGGATTGGTTTTGTGCGGAAACCAAGCAAATACGCACGATCTCGCACAAAATAATTTTTCAGGAGGAAGATAAAATTAATTAAAAATCAATAGATCTACATAAGAATATAAAGTAATTCGGCAGAAAATATCGGTTACGATGATGAACATAAATGACATCATGGAGTATCAGGGTAGGCCAAATGATTTTCAATTAATGTTATCTTCCTCCTGAAAAATTATTTTCTGTAAAGTCACAGAGGATCTTTCATAAAATCAACGACGACATACTTACATTCGGTGTCTGTAGGGTAAAGTTTGGTAATATTATGATACTAATATTTTGAGAACTTTTTACAATTTTACTGAGCGAGAGAAGGGCCGGTTTTGTGCACAAACATGTCTACGAACATCCCCTTAATACGATGATGCAAAAAAAAAAATAAATAAATAAAAATAAAAAAAAAATAAAAAAAAAAACGATCTTCCTCTCGCTCAGTAAAGTTGTAAAAGATTCTCAAAAAGAACTATCATAATATTATTAGTATCACAATATTGCCAACCTTTACCCTAAATTGGTTGAAACGGGAGAATCCAGGGGAAAACTTCAACTGTGTTTCCTTTTCGCCAAAAGTTTCACATTCATAATTCCAAACTACACCAGACTCAAATCTGGGTGACACAGCAGGGTTTGAGGGAAGGTTGCGACATAAGTACATTAACAATGCCATTGTAAATATGGAGACAGCAAGTAGCTTTTGTCTTCAAAATGAGACATTTTGTTTTAAGAGTTCAATTCTGCTACAATTACAGTCAAATTGTGTAGGGACTATTTGAGTTTGGATCAACTTTAGTTAACACGCCGGACAAAATTCTGGAAAGTTAGGTTAACAGGTTAAAAGTTCAGGTCAGGTCAATTCGTGTAGCCGCAAAATTGATTTCAAAAATTGAGTTAACCGGTCGAATGGGGATGACAAATGCCTATCGGTTCGGACTGGTGAGTTATTGAAAAATTTGTTTTCACGTTTTAATTATGATACAATTAGGCTTATACTCGGCGAACAGAATCTGTTTCTAGCAGATCCGATTAGGTTAGTAATAATTCGTGAGATTCGAAAAAGGGAAAACAAATGGTGTAATTTTTTTAAACAGGTTCAGTTTATCGGATGTCATGCTGAACTGCTGGCAAACTCCACCAAGTGTCTTTAAACCCACGGACCCCAGCTTCAACGGCAGGCATGCTATCCGCTAGGTTACCGAAGACGATGCCAACATGTCGGAAGCATCGGAAAACCTAAGTTAATGTTATTTTTATCGGTGGAAATTGCGTTAACTCTTAAGATACGAAAGTCAATTTGATTGCATTGCCGCGTCATCCAGGGCAATGGGCATTAGGCACCGCCCAAATATGCGATTTCTTTTTTGGTAGTTCTTTCTAAAAATTACTTTCGTGTTGGAAAAAAAAAACTGCGCCAATACATCACAAAAGTATACAAGGTTAGGTTAAATTGAATTCATTCATTCAGTTTTCTGCCCAAGTGCAGGTCTTTCACTGCAAACCCAGCTTTCTCCAATGTTTCCTATTTTCTGGTTTCCTTTTTGTCTCATATGATCCATATATCTTAATGTCGTCTGTCACTTGATATTTTCTTCTCCCCCGAACTCTTCTCCCGTTCACCATTCCTTCCAGTTCATCCCTCAGTAGGCAGTTTCTTCTCAGCCAGTGACCCAACCAATTCCTTTTCCCCTTCGTGATCAGTTTCAGCATATTCTTTCTTCACCCGCTCTTTCCAACACAGCTTCATTTCTTATTGTCTGTCCACTTCACACGTTCCATTCTTCTCCATATCCACATTTCAAATGCTTATTTTCGTTTCTCTTCACTTCGTCGTAATGTACTCGTTTCTGCCCCATACAATGCCACACTCCATACAAAGAACTTAATGAGTCCCTTCGTTAGTTCTCTTTCCAGAGATCCGCAGAAGATGCTCCTTTTTCTATTAAAAGCTTCTTTGGCCATTGCTATCCTCCTTTTGACTTCCTGGCAGCAGCTTATGTTACTGCTTATAGTAGGGTAAAGTTGCCTATTTCCGTGATACCCCTAATCCCGTGATACTTTTTTTAAAATTGAATGTCAGTCAAATCTTTGCCGTTCGACCATAGCGCCAGATATCTTTCTCGAAAGAGTGCATCTTTTGCCTATTTTTGAGACATGATACCCAATCTCGTGACATTCAGTGAAAAATCGTATCACGGAATTAGGCAAGTTTACCCTATACCCCAAGCATTTGAAGCTGTCTACTTGCTTTACAATTCGTAAGTTTATCTTCGGTATTTTTCTTCCTATAACCGTATCAGGTTCAAATCAGTTTGGGCACCATTGCTGCATTAGTTTTTCCCCTTATGTGATATCTATTATGTTACGTATGACGTAACGGTAAAAAATGGTGTGAGACAAATGGCCAACAGGCTTGGAGTTCACATAGATTTTTCTTCACAGAAAAAAATTCCGTTGTAAAGACATGCGATCGCGTACTTTTCAATTATGTTTCCTCTCATTTCTCCCCTTCTATCATCATCATCATCATCATCATCATCATCATCATCATCATCATCATCGCAAGTTTGATCGGCGATTGTACACGAAGTATAAGTTTATTTTGTTAATGGACCGAACCCGGAGCAATATTTAATCCGTACTATCTATTGGCATGGCTCGAGTAACAAATGCAGACTAGATCAATGAGCGAGCAAAACTACACTTTTTGTCGAGACAAACGTCTGGAAGGAATAAACTCGTCGAGACAATGCTTTCAAATTAAATCCCAGAAATAAATTTAGAATCTGATTAACTATATAAAATACAGTAAAACCTGAACTACAGTACTTTACATAATTAGCAAGTAAACACTATTTTGTGTACCAGACGATCTTCGAAGAACAAATGACACCTCCAGAATAAATGTGACCCACTTTTCACTGTCTTATGTCGCACGTTTATTTTACATCTTCCTGTGAAATCATCTTCTACTGAAGTGAAGTTTCGATACTAGAAAAATTAAACACGATCATATTATCGTAATCCCGGCAAGAAAAGGCAAGTAGTAGCATCACGTTCGGGTTGCCATTTTATTTCAAATGCTCTTTGTTGTGGGTTCTAATTTCTTCTCAGATTGTTACGAAAATTTCTCGAATGAGTGTGGAATTGATCATCCTAGTTAGTCAATCTCTTGAAATAAATTACATTTATTATTATTATTATTTTTATTTTCATCACCATCATTATTATTATTTCAGGACCGATATTCCGAGGTTTTCTCAAAACTTACCCCTTTGTATTCCCATTGAGAACAATATTAGTCATTTAGCATGATAATTACGGACAGATGGTATCATTCGCGAAATGTGGCTGACAATATCTGCAGTGCTCGGGAAAAGTGACACAAGTCAGTGTCCACAAACCTTTTTTGATAATTTATTGACAACTTACGGAACATCTGCTCGCTTGGAAAAAAATACATAAGTATTTCTCCCATTACAATAGTTCATACAGAAAAAAATCAAATCGACATAAACCAGTGTAAGTTGTCAATAAATTATCAAAAAAGGTTTGTGGAAACTGACTTATGTCATTTTTCCCAAGCACTGCAGATATATCGAAGCGTGGTGATCAGAATTGGCCACGTAAATTACGTGAAAAATATTTTACGTAAATTACACATAACTAATATCGCATATAAAACTGACATTTTACACAATTTCCTACGCGGCGTAATGAAAAATTATTTACGTGGAAGTAGGCTAAATTAATAAGTTACATGCTAGACTATGTGCTTGAAAGCGTTGTGTTGTTTCAAAATTTTATTTTTCCTACCCCAAAAACTGTCGACATAATTTAGAGACACGTTATATACAAACGCTATATCTGAATAAAACAACGCTTGTAGTATTTTATAATTCGACCCTAACAAACTTCAATAAAGCATTACAATGAGGATTTAGTACACGTTATTTATTTGGGAAAAAATGTTTTTTAAGGAAAAACCATATCTGAAAAGTTCACGTTTCTTTAATTACGTACGATTGACTTATATTATGGATATCATAACGGCCCTGAATTTAACCCTTCATTGGTCTATTGTACTAATGCCAAGTAGGCCCATTATCACCCACACATGTCGACTCTGCTGAGGTCCGTTCTGTATTTAGATTACATTGATACAGCTCCATATGCGTCTGAATTAGCTTTCTCCCCAAGACGCTGGCGGTGATAGGAAAAACCCTGTGTATAGGCTAAGACAAAATGAATGTAGAGATGTTTTGAAGGAATGACGATGTCTACAGAGGGGAAACGGTAGAACCACGAATTCACCACAACTGTAAGGCCCAATTGTATAAAACTCCCTGACTAAAGATCAACTTTGATCGAAGATCGGAAAGTGAACCGAGTTCAGATACTTCTTCTATTGTATAAAACTTTTCTGCGATCAAATTACCTTGGTTCAAATGCAACCTAAGTTCACGTGAAAAGGATTTGGCAACATCGCATAAACAGATGAAGTATGTGTTGCGCGGATCATGTTGTACAGGTTTGCTCAGTGTTGCCAATCTAGCGACTTTAACTCTTTTTCAACGACAATTTTTTTAACTTTCATATTGCTTAAATAGGGATTTAGCGATCTTTTTAGCACCCCATAGTGACAAAATTTAATCTTTCTTTGTTGATAATGAGAAATCTAGCTACTTTCCAACTACTTTTTGGCGACTTTCCGTACACTCTGTTGGAGACACTGGTTTGTTTTGTGCAATGTAAATAATGGCAGACAATAAGAAGGAGGTTGACCGTTCTCCAAATTGTTATCATGTTATGGTGTTTGATACTGCTAAACATAATAAAGCTTTATAAAACGACAATTTTCGTTTAGTAATACAGTTAATTGAAAAATTATGAAAGTACCTATCATATCCATTAATAATTAATGGTTGTTATAAACATAACATAATTATAGGTTATGTTATTTGTTACTGCTGAACACGATAGCGCCTTATAAAATATAAGAATGTGTATTAAGGCAAGAAATTGAATATATACTGTATATGTACCTTCCATACGTACTAATATTAATAGTAATAATGGATATTTTATTTGCACAATCTGCCACTCGTATACTTAAAACAGAAAAGAAATAACTGAACTTGGATCATCTAACTTAATCGGAGAAATTTCTTCAGTCAAAGTTGACTTTAGTTTGAGACAAATTAATCTCAGATTAGACTTTATACAACACAAAATTCAAAGTTCAGCTAGAACGAAGATCAATTTAACCTCTGATCTAAGATTAAATGGTTTATACAATCGGCCCTAAACGTTTCCTCTACAAATGTCATTTTCAAATGAAAATTTCCAGATCTTACTGGTACTGCATGATGATCTACTCCACGCAACCAACACAGAGGTTAGAAATATGAGTAGACAACGAAGAACAACCAGCTGAGGTATAGTGAATAGTCACCCCAGGATTGATGAAGGCAGGTCATACTTTCAAATTTCATGCCTTTCGGATTTATTTGCAGAAACTGAATATTATTAAGAAATCCCTCCTGAGAATGGACTATACATTTCATTTCGCTTTCAATAACGCTTCGTTAATATAATTTAATTATTGTCTTCATATAATTAGAGGCAAGGGAGTTATTTAACAATTAAAACCCTCTAGTTATAATATCTGAAATGAATACATCTCCCATGAAGCGCACCTCAAAATCAATAGAGGATTCTGCTACGCTTTTAAGATAATTTGAGATAAATCTCATCATTATAAAAAAAATGGCAATTGAAGTGTTAATTTCAGAGGTTCCTTAATGAGGTCCCTATCGTCTCTATTCCACTATATCTGTGTGATTCCGGTAGGGATAATCATTTAGTTGAAGGATAGACGCGCTAAAAATACATCTACAAGCGTTTTGAAGCGAATGCCTCACATTTTATTAGTACAGGAATCTCACTGTAGTAACTAGTCACAAAAGACATATCAGATCCCAAAAATAAAAGGTAAGAGTATAGTTAAAAGTTATCTGAAACTCTCATAAAAGTGCACTAAAGCGTTCCACAAGCAGCTTATTTTATAGTTATCTATGATACAAGTTCGTAAAGATTCTCCTTTTGGCACGAGGGTCAAGTTAGTGAAGCGAGTGGAAGCACATAATTTACATTAAATAAATATTTCAAGTAGAAGAAGTTATAAGATCACGGCCGTCTAAACTCAGAACCGTTCAGAAATAAGTATCCATGGAATTACAGCAGGATTTATTCATGATCACGATTTCATGGCCGTCTGAACAGGTCACATAAGCCTAATCAAGAAAGCTATTAGGAAAAGATGAATGCTATATCTTGTTGCAATGAGTATTACAGTTGTAAATTCAGAACAATACGGGCTAAAATGTAAATATGAATGTTAAATTTGTTACTTATTTGTGTTACGTGTAATATTTGTCATGTAATATCTATGTAATACAGTGGTCGCCAGCATTCTCTGAAATGGGTAACGGGTAAGCAATGTATTTGAATATGCACCGTCGTGCAGAAGGGATAGGGAGAAAGAATATCCGCCTGCAGCCACGGATGCACGACAGTGCAGTCTCTTATCCGTGGGTAAGAAACGCTAGCCCGAGGGTGCACTGTGCTGATGACCGCTGATGTAATACATGAATTTCTTATTGAATTAAATTTGTATATTGAATATTGCATTTTCTTTGGTAGTGTGTAAAATAAATCGTAATACGTAAGGTAATTATTTACTTTTTTACGCCCTAGTATTTTAAAGGTTCACTTTAAGCACTGATAACTGTGGGTAAACTGAAACTTTACGCACTGTCGTAGAAAAAATATTTAGT
The DNA here is from genome assembly GCF_040183065.1 of Periplaneta americana. Classification (NCBI taxonomy): domain Eukaryota; kingdom Metazoa; phylum Arthropoda; class Insecta; order Blattodea; family Blattidae; genus Periplaneta; species Periplaneta americana. The sequence goes on from NC_091126.1 coordinate 25,384,543, forward strand.
GGATATTTGTAAGGTTTTAGTGCATAGTTTCATACACATTTTGGAAGGTTCAGTGCATATAAATTTTCTGCCTACTGACACCTGACCTGATACGTAACTCCAAATCGTTTGAGGTTTCTCTGTATCTCATAGAGACCAGAAATAGTACAGTGGATTTAAATATGTTTATGCTCGACCATGCCGAAATGTAGTAATTATACACCTGGTAGCAGTCCTTTAATGCATGTCATTAAAGTACATCTATTCATTAAAGTTCAGGTTTTCGATTATTTTCGGATATGCAATCGAAAGACGAGGGAAACGTCACGGAGGCTGGAAATCAAATACTGTCGCAGAAGGTTATGTTCTGTTACTATAATAATTAGCGTTAATTGTAAATAATATTCAAATAAATTCAATTTGTCATCTCGTTTTTCAATTCTAAATCAATTTCCAGGTTATATCAAAATTAGTTCATGTTACATTACATCAAGGTCAATGATATTACTGTTCCTCGGAAAAAATCAATACTTTCGCGTCTGCGCACATCTCACAATTTCGAGCTATGAACAAGGTCACTTCCGATCTTCTGTCAGATACAAATAAAATGAATATTTCTGAATAATTTCAAGTTAGAAATATGGTCGAGCACAAAAATTCGTATGAAACTTACCTATAATGGTAATTAAGACGCTCGTATGAAAATTATGAAACTCGCTTGCGCTCGTTTCATAAACAAACATACTTGCGTCTTAATTACTATCATTATAGGCTCGTTGCATAATGTACTATATTATTTTCGGTATAAATAATATTTTTAAAATTCCCCAGAATAAGCAACTTTTAGCAACGACATATCTTTTAACTACAGCATGTAAATAATTAATGTGCTGAGATGTGGGTAATTTTTTCAGTAATCTCATTCTATTAATGTGTTAATAGTGCTCCAGTTTATCCTACAGCGTTAAAATTTACTTTTAAATAAACAATTCTAATAAGTAGTTTTGGAAATCAGTTTAACTCTTTTTCTGGATTATCAAGTATTGTTAGTTGATGGGATTAGCGAAATTAATTCTGTCAAAAACAACACGGGTATCTAGATTCAGTCTGGGGCACAGAAGCGCTATTGTTTACTCGCAGAGCCACAAGTTTGCGGAGTTATTGAGCAAAAGGTGTCATATTTCGTTTGGTTCATAGGTCCGTCCTGCGCCCCGCCCCGGATGGAACTCTCCAGTGACACATACATTAATCAACCATCCACCCCAGGAGAGCCATCTGTATTGGCTTGCAACTGCGGAATGGGGTTGCACAGGGTGAGCACTTCTAACCCCTGGCTTAGCTGCATTCCATCGACCTAATTCCGTAAAGAATCGCAAGATGATGCTCCACGGCACTCTGGTTACATTGTAGAGGACGCAGAGGGTTCACGACTAATAATTTAGTAAATAAGATATTCAGTCATTCATTTATTTTATTCCATAGATCTTACATGAGCAATGAAGCTTCAAGTTGTGGAACAAGTCAAAATTTTACAATATTACAATTACAATTTTTACAAATTTTTACAGTTTTACAATTTAGTAATTTTCTACAATTTTTTACAATATTTTGGCGAGATGTAGTGAGATGAGATGAGGTCCAAGGATTCGCCAAAATATTACCCGGCATATGCCTTTTGGTTGGGGAAAACCTCGGAAAAACCCAACCAGGTAATCAAATCAAAGGGAGGTAATCAAAGCAAAGGGGTTGATGCCGAGGACTCGCCATAGACTATCCGGCTTCAGTCCCACGGCTGGGGAAAACCTCGGAAGAAACCATTCAATGAGATGAAAGGGGGATCCAACCCAAGCCCGAATGCAGCTCCGGATCAGCAGTCCAGCGAGTCTGCCGACTGAGCTACATCGATGGCTCTACTAAAAATATACAATATATAGCCAATCAGATTATTAAATTTACAAACGCAAACGATCATTCATCAGTTGAGCTATATGTCTAATACAAAACAAGTTAATTAAATTTAAGGCATAAACAATTCAATCAGTTGTGATATACAGAAATTGATAATACATATCATGCAAACTACTTCAAATTACAAACACAAACAATTTATCAATAGAGCTATACAGATTACTATTCAATTTAAAGCGTATAGGCCTACAATTCATCGGCCAAAACTATATAAATATATAGAATACAAAGTAAGCAGATTAATTCAATTTACAAGCCTACTTTCATTAAGCTATACAAATTTGTGCAATTAATATCAAGTAGATTAATTCAATTTATAATCATAAACAATTCATCAGTAGAGCTACACAGACTAGTATTCAGTTTAAAAGCATATACAATTCATCAGCCAAACTATACAAACATATACAATCAAATTAATTCAAGTTGCAAACTTATTTTCGTTAAGCTATACTAAATTGTACAGTTCATATGAAGTAGATTAATTCAATTTATAAGCTTAAATAATTCATCGGTTGACCTATACAGTATACTATTCAATTTACAGCACATAAAATTCATCAGTTATGCTAAACAAAAATATACCATGCATAGTAAACAAATTAAGTGAATATAAAAACATATTTTAGTTGAGCTATATAAAATTGTACATGTCATTTTCAGTAGAATAGGACACACATTTTAAATCCACTACACCACCACCAGCAGTCGACAAATCTCCATTTAAAAGAGACCATTTTCGATTAAAAACTTCCTTAATCCCTGTAAAGTTGTCTTCTGCAAAATTTGGGAAACTGCAGCGGTCCCTGGTGCCGAGAAATGAAAATTACAGTGTGTCTAGAAATTATGGAAGTGGTTTCATGATTGTTTTTTTATGGTCGTATTATTAGACATATGGTGATCTCGTTCGGTATTATAAGTATCTCAAAATTTTGTTTGAATTACACGGCAAGCATGTCGTCGTCGTTCCTGCAACAACTCCTATGTGCAAAATATACAATTTTTCAGTAGGAGGAAAAAACACGTTTATTCATCCTATGGCAGCCGTACATAGGAGACTGTGAATTCTTACATTTTCGAAAGAAAGGAATATATAATGACATATAGGAGATTTTATTGTTTGCTGTATCACTATTTTAAGTTATTCAATAGAAATAAAATCTGAAAATCGACAAATATGTCACATAGGAGTTATTGCAGGAACAACGACGATGTGTTTCTTTCTGCAGCCGCGAGATCGCAACAATTGTAACATGGCGACAAACAATAAGAAAGCATACGCTAGTCCCGACTTTCATTAAAGTTAATCTGTCACAAAGGTTCGGCGAAATTTTAGAACGAAGTTCCATAAATATCCACCCAGCGGCAAGTCTATTCGGCTTTGGTACAAACATTTTAATTCTACGGGATGTCTCTGTAAAGGAAAATCAACGGGTCGTCCTCCTATGACTGAAAGAACAGTCGAGCGCTTACATTCGTGACTTATACACCATACTGCGAAAGCGATGGAATGGCTATATCGTAAATGATAACCACGAACTGCTATCATGGCCACCACGCTCTCCCGACTTAACCCCTTGTGAATTTTTTGTACGGATATATGGAAAAGATTCAGTGTTTCTGCCACCATTTTCGGCTGACATAATACAATTCCAGGCGTCTTTCCTCGAATTTACGGAAACATGTCACATCGAGTGTGGGACGAAATTGATTACAGAGTTAATATCTGCATGGTCATTTGAGAGGCACGTATTGAGCACCAGTAACATGTCAAAAAAACTTGGTGATGTTTTCTATGTAAATGTAAAGTTCTGTGTTCATACTATGTTAAATATTATACCTACAGCGATTTTTGAAACCGCTTCAATCATTTATAGACATCCGGTATATAAATGACTTCGCAGTATAATAGTAAAACCTTCAATTTTTTCTTCCAAAATTTCAACTTCAATCGTAACAGTAATTATCGGAGTGAGACAAGTGGTCAACGGACTTTGAGCTCACATATATATTTTCTCACAAAACCAAATTCCCTTCGAAAAACTCACGATCACAATACAGCAGTAGAGGACGAAATGGATAATATTATTTCTATATAAGAAGAAACAACATTCATCAGGATCCCAGGTACGGTATGTCCTATAGAGATGGATTTGCAGTCTGATGCTGCTCTCGGGTGTGTATTCGAATCCTGTTTGATATCATTAGCTTTTCCTAGGTTTTGACGTAGAATACATCTTTACCTAAACCGAGTGTGGGCACCAGCTCCGAAATTCGTGGTAAAACAACACTATGAACCAAATCCGAACGTTAATGTTATTAGTAGTTAGACCGTGAACCGATATAAGTTGTGTGGTCGCGCCCAATCAAAGATGATGATCATTACAGACCGATTATTTAGTCCTGACAGCTCAGCGACGCGAAAGAGGGGAAGTAATAGGAGTAGTGGGGAGAGTTCCGGAGTAGAGATAAGAGCGAGCGGTCAGTAAAGGAATGCAGTACAGCTTAACAGTACTGGTAACACATCGCTCTACCGCACGGGTGACATCCGATCGCTCTGAATGCAAGCGACTGACTAACCCGAGCACTCCTTGGCGTAACTTAATGGACTCGCCTGACCCAGGCGCACATTGTCGGCGACTGTCGAGACTAAATAATCGTACTGTACATCATTGTTTCATCAAATCTCCAGAATATATCTACGCATATTAAAAATTTTATTTTTTAATTGTAAATTACTATTTGCACAATTTTATAAATAAATAAATAAATTTATTTATTTATTTATTTATTATTTTGCTAATAATTGTAACATAAAATATAATATATACAGAACATTTTTAGCTCGCCCCTGAAAGAGTAGAACTCGTGCTCAGGGGCGGATTCCTGAATTGAAATTAATAATTACACAATACAATTTATCTTACTTTTTTTATTTTAGTAGGTTATTTTGCGACGCTTTATCAATATCTTAGGTTATTTAGCGTCTGAATGAGATGAAGGTAATAATGCCGGTGAAATGAGTCCGGGGTCCAGCACCGAAAGTTACCCAGCATTTGCTCATATTGGGTTCAGGGAAAACCCCGGAAAAAACCTCAACCAGGCAACTTGCCCCGACAGGGAATCGAACAATCGAACCCGGGCCACCTGGTTTTCGTAGCCAGACGCGCTGACTGTTACTCCACAGGTGTGGACCAATTTGTGTTATGTCTACTGTGCAATTATAGTATATAAATTTAAATTTACAATTTTTCAATTTTTATAAAATCCATACATAACTTTTTTAATTTAATACTAGAACTATTAGAATTAATAAAATGAAAATTGTTCGGTTTTAGAATTGGATGTTAAAAATTAAAAAAAGAAAAAAACTTAACCAAGTTCAAAAATGCTTTCTTTTTTTTTAGAGATCCTACCAGTAAATTAATTATGTAACTGTAACCGAAAGTTCTTGTTGCAGAGCAGCTATGTCTTTCCGAATTCTCGTTCTCTCTCTAAAAAAATAATAAAATATCCGTATTTTCATTCGACCTAAGACCGCAAGCAGTTCGTCTAGTTCCTTCTTCATTACATAATAATCCAGCACACAGAATATTTGACCAACCACAGGAAGCAAAGAAGAGAAGTGGCAGAAGAAAAGAGACAAAAGTAAACATTTCTAAAAATCTGTGGGAATGAGATCGCTTTAACAGTATTTTCATTCCCCAGCCTTCTGTGTTTCTCGAACTCTCGCGTTCACCCTCTTGTGTTCTCTTATTTCCACTCCCATCCCCCCCCCCGGGGCGGTTGTTACAGGTTTCCAGGCCGTTATAGTTTTTCTCTATCTGTTGACGACGCACCGAAATCTAATCTTCGCTTAGTGCAGGTAAAGTGTAACATGCAATTGAGATTGGATCATTTTTTTAAGGCATTAACAGTCGCTGTACTTATTGCATTGGATTTTCTAGACTAAAGCTCAAATGAAAATAGCATCCCGAAAGAGAGCCAATTTTCTGTACAAACTTGCCGGCTGAAACTGGGTCTGCCGCGTTCCTTGTTACTTGGATGAGCGGATTTTAACGACTCCTTTTAGTGATTCAACGACAGAAAACTTCCACAGAACTCATTCCAAATGCTGTGGAAGCCGATATCAATGGCTGTAAGATGTTGAGTACACATTGTTCCTGGAATTAAATAATAAACACGTCCTGAAACAAAGCTCTGTCTTCACCAAATATTTTCTCTCTTTCTTCTTACAGAATAAACAAATCACCGACATGCTTATCTTGCAGATCATCTCAATATCATTATTGTTATGGGATATTTTTACTTTCTGTCTCCGATCAGAATTGTTCTCTAAACCTATGAATATCGTAGCCTTAATGGAAGTGTGTGATATGTTGCAAACAGAGGTCTGCATCGGACGTTTTCGCTCCAGCGCCAAGTAGTTCATAGCACAATCCGATAGGTAGCGCACATGCATGATGGGTAAAATTGTCGCGAGCGATAAATACTCGAACGGTATAAGCCGAGCGTTAGACATTCGTTCTTGTTACAGTGATGAACTGTGTAGTAACATCATAGATGTTTACCATTTCAAAACTTTGCAGTGTTTAATTAACCTCTCCATAGTACAACTACAAAACTTGCTTTAAAATGTAATATAAATGTTGTAGGTATATGGTTTTTTTTTTTCACACAGGAGTGATTTTGTTTTTGCCACATCTGACAGATATTGTTGGATGTAAATTTAATTATTATTAACGGAGAACACAATCACGATAATGCACGAACCGTATCAAGTAATAATAATAATAATAATAATAATAATAATAATAATAATAATAATAATAATAATAATCTCTAATATTTATTGCATCAATCTTTGCGTCTGTAACAGTTGTGCAGCATCATTATTCGTTTTATTATATTTTCTGTGACGTTATCTCTGTACTAATATTGTTATTAATCTACTGCTATATCAACAATATTTAGTAAAACGTTTCTACATTGTCGCAGTATATAGGCGGAACACTATGTATGGACCTATCATATTATATATGTGGTAAATCAAATATTGAATAATTATTAATTAGCAATAATAACTGTATATAGAAGATTTTCATACTATTTTATTTATAACTTCATGTTACTATTTTGGTACGTTCCATTAGACGTTTGTCATAAATGCAGAAAATAAAGCCTTATTTTCACCGTGTGAGCAAAACATATGTGTATCTTATCTGTCGCCTTCCATATAAGATAAGACATGTCGGTGAGATGACCTTGTACTGTGCTTCTATTTATTACGAGCGTATCACGACCGATCGTATCTCACTAGAGGGTGCGACACTCGACCGAGTTCACGCGAGCGATTTAACTCCAATGCAGCACTCTGCTGTGTGTGTGTGTGTGTGTGTGTGTGTGTGTGTGTGTGTGTGTGTGTGTGTATATATATATATATATATATATATATATATATATACACAGTAAAATCCCGCTAGTCCAAACCCGAACATCGCTAATCCGAAATTCCGTACAATCCGAACATGCGAAAAAAAAAGAAAGAGAGGGAGGGGGAGAAGAAGAAGGAAAGGTTAAAAATAAAGCATATTTGAACTGATAGTAGAGGCGTGCTAACCGTTAATTCACTACAGTGAACTTACTAATGCTGCTCAAGCACTTTTCATGTAATAACTAACCCAACAATGACAATTAAGTTGAAATATATATATATATATATATATATATATATATATATATATCATGAGAGCGTGAGAGAGAGAGAATATTTGCCTAACGTTAATTTAAATCGTCACTAAAAGAGGCTATACCGCAGTAGATAGGCTACCTAGCCTATCTACCCATGTAAAAATTATAAAAGTAAAAGAAACTGTACGTCAAAGGAACTTTCATAAGACGCATAGAACTATGCTCCCACTGGCCACACACAGGGCGTTCAGTTCGGCATCCGACATAAAAATCTCGCATTGGACGCACTTGTTTGGTCGGCGCAGACTTCGTCATTATTGATATGCAACCTCGCGTGTATTTCTGTTCGTATAGCTTTGACTGATAATACCATTCACGGTTATATTTTTAATTTTATAAAAAGAATTAAGGAGAGAGGATTGTGTAAGATCAGTGAACGAAAAAATGTTTTAAAGTATACTTTGGTATGTGAAAAATATGTTACATAAAATTTATGGTGCATTTAAGCCCACATCCGCTCCTACGACGCTATTTATAAAACTCTAACGTTCGGGGCTTTCAAGGGGAAGAACGGTTATATATGGTGGAGAAACTAGTAAATTTTCAAAATACTGCATATATTATTTTTGCTATAAAATAACCTTTGATTTGTAAAAATACACACATCAAAATTGTCTAAGGAAGAACTAAAAAATTTGAAATATTAAGAAAATTGACCAAGTTACTAAACTGAAAGGAAGTGAATATTAAAGTTCTAGTCATTTGTCATTCTACCAGTTTACCATAGTAACTAACGTTGTTATTTTGTATTGTTACATTGGACAGAATTAAATTAGTGTGTTTTAACAGGGGGCATATGAATATAAAAACCGTCTAAAATCGTAATAAACAGTTAGGAATAGTTTTAATGATGGAAGAACGTCATTTAAACCATCATTAAATGTTTAAGGCGATTGGCATAATTGAAAGTGGCGGAACACAAGCTGATGCTGCAAGAGCTCTAAATACGGGAAGAGGTGTAATTTCAAGAATGTGGAGTCGTTATGAACAATTTGGCAGTCCAGAAGAAAGACACCAAGGAAAACCAAGGGTTACCATTGCAGGACAAGGCAGATTTCTGTACCTTAGAGCCCTGATGGAAAGAACTTCAACTGCCACAATGTTAAGAACTGCCTTGCAAAATGTAAGTACCGTAATTGTTTCAACTCAAACTATCAGAAATGGACTGCATGAAAGAGGTCTTCATGCCCGTCGACCTTTAAGGTGTCCAGCTATTCGCCATGGAAATCCAGCACGTCGTGTTTTGTGGTGCCAACAACATCAAAACTGGACAGTGAATCAATGGGGACAGGTCCTCTTTACAGATGAATCACGCTTCGGTTTGCACCCAGACTCAAGAAGAGTGATCATATGGAGGCCACCAGGTGACGCAGAAAGGTTCAGGAACTTACAGGAGATCCACAAATTTCAAGGAGCTTCATGGTCTGGAGAGGAATAACGGACAGTGAATCAATGGGGACAGGTATTCTTTGCAAATGAATCACGCTTCGGTTTGCACCCAGACTCGAGAAAAGTGCTCATATAGAGGCCACCAGGTGACGCAGAAAGACTCAGGAACTTACAGGAGACCCACAAATTTCAAGGAGCTTCTATCATGGTCCGGGGAGGAATAATGACCAATAGAAAGACGGACCTCGTTCTTGTGAGAGGAACACAGCGAGCAAATGTTTATATTCAAAACATTTTGCAAACTTTGGTGCTTCCGATCGCTTGTTAACTGCTGTAACGGCTTATTTGAAGCTGTGGTGCAATGACTGGGTCTATACATTGATTGCAATTTCCCGTAACTTTATAGACTATCCTTTTTTCTTCTCATACAATTATAATTCGAATATGCGTTCTAGTGCAACGTCTATTTCAGGAACGGAATTTGTAATGTTGACGGAGGAGAGAGTAATTCTTCATCATTTTCTCAACAAATGTCACGCCAATCAAGATCTGGGTTCGAAACTTAGCTCGTTAAATAAATCCGCGCCCTAGCTCTGAGCTGAAGGAGAAGCATCCCATGTTAAATGGAAGGACGGTATACGCGAATGCGTTTCTCCCTAGAACCAGGTCCACGACGCATGATCAAGGAATAAAGCGATCCGAGAAAGAATCTTGACAGAGCTATCAGCCCGCAATGCGGTCCCAGTAATTAACTCGTTCATTAAAACTCTTTCCCCCCGTATTTTTATTATTATTATTTTGGCCTCCACCACTGTCATATCTGGCAGACGTGGGCACTATTATCATTCCACATTGCCTCGACTCCGCTCCGTAAGAAAACTTTATATACGGTAAAAGTGGGATAGGGTGTTACATAAATCTACAAGTTAATTCTGATAAAGATGGGATGAGATGGAGAGGGGGAAGAGAGAATGGAGAAGGGTGGGAAAGGGGGGACCAATCCCATACGTTGATGCCACTTTATGTGCAACGAAACTTTGAACGCATCCGAGGTTCCGACATTGGCAAAAGCTGAATATAGACTCCAGCTCTCCAAGTTCTACGTACACAAAGTTTTCTTGGACGAAATCATAGCTCGCACGAGATGTATTAGAATCCCAACCTTTTCCATGCTGCAGATATAGCAAAACTCGTTAAGGGGAAAGGATGGTGAAATCTGAAATGTTTTCTTAATTGATGGATTATTTTCATCAATTGTACGTATTTAGAAATGTAATTGCTGTAGCTCAAATTCGAAATTAGTTTAAAAAATATTTAGGACCCAAAACAAAAAATCCAGGATACAGCAATTCACTAAAATTAATAAATCGCAACAAATTTTAAAGATAAATTCAAAATGTCTATTACATTTTACTCTCAAAGCGCATTGTATAAAATATCTTTAGCACATATTATTAACGATCCTCTCCGCTTATATAAGTTAGAGAATAATCACAGAATTGGCTGAATTGAAAAATTTGTAGTGACACTTATGGCGGGCAAGGATGCAAATACGGGTTTTCTCGGGGTTCTTCTGTTTCCCCATGTTAGGCATCAACATTATTCCATGCCATCTTCATTATATTATCATTCCATAGCAATTTTAGATCCCCGATCTCGACGCACGGTAGGGGTTGGTCTATGGACGAAATCTCCCCGAAAACTGCACGCTCAGCGAAACTTATTGCAGTCAGCCGGTGTAGGAACGGATCTTGCTGGTGGGTAAGAGTAATAGAATTACCAAATATTAGCTCTGGATCGTAGTAACCCTACATGCATGCATGCATGCATGCATGCATACATACATACATAATACATACATACAGTGCGTTCGTAGCTCGGCCGGACCTGACTGGCGCGTCAGCGGTAGCTACAGAGCTACTCTGCCGGCAGGCGCGCCAATCTTCATCCAGTCCAAGGCCGCGGAACGGTCCGGCCGAGCTACGAACGCACTATACATACATACATGCATGCATACACACATACATGCATACATACACATACATACATACATTAGGGTTGCCAAATTTTTGGAGGAAATGCAGGAGACTAAGGAATCAACGAAATTTCATAAAGAAAATTGGCAAATTATTCCGTTCAGTTAAATTGGAAAATATTCAAAGAAAATTGATTTCCTTATGTGCTTTTCGATTTATACCCAATTCCTCTGACTTGAACTATGAGATTACCTGTAAATATTTTAACTGTTCTAGCCTTTATTCTAGACATCAAAATCTTGATTATCAATTTTTTTGCAAAGTGATCAAGGGTGATATTGATTGTGAGTCTATCATAAACAATTTCAGCCTTCGTATTCCTACAAAAGGTTCAAGATTTCAAAAAAAATTTTATAACAGAAATTCAAAATCACTTTCTCCAGTCTGTAGATGCATAAAATATGCCAATTTGCAGGGGCACAATTTAGATCCTTTTAAGGTATAGTTTCGTTTGGATTATTAGTATTTACTGTTCTTGTTCTCAATTTTGTTTATGTATGTTTTTGTTTATTTAAGATATTATTTATTTTGTTTTTGCACCTTTGTATCTTCTGTTTGTGTATTGTGCTGAACTATAATTGGCCTCTGGCTGTTGTTCAGCACACAAATATTAATAATAAATAAATAAATAAAACTACTCTATTATATATTTCGGCACTTAGGTTTAAATTAAGAGTATTTTGAGACAGATTTTGTTTCGTGTAATAGTTGAAGTCGACTGCAGTTTGCAGCTCTGATTTCTATATATGTGTCGTGCTGCTGTTTCGAACGTCGGTCCAATTATTGTTCATGAGGTGAAACACCTTCTTTCTATGAGCATTACTACTTGATATGCTTAGAACAAAACTAGGCAGTTTTTACAAATGTATAATATTCATATTGTTTGATTTTAAACAGGTGTGGACTAAAACCCATTACTGGCATGCATTACCTTCTACAAAGACTGCACATTTTAAAGCATCTCTTGAACAACAAAATTACTATTTATATAAACCATCATCATTCATGGTAAAATCAAAATAAATTTTTTGAATAATGATTTTTACATTATACAAAAATAAGGGAGAAAATTGCTCGAAGAGAAGAAAAATACGAGAGCTGGGAGACTGTTAAAATTAAGGGAAAATACGCGAGATTCCAGGAAATACAGTATGGGTTGGCAACCCTAACATATATATAGATTACAACTCGGTAATTCATTCGATTGACTGATTGATTGATTGATTGATTCATTCATTCATTCATTAGGACTCGGCAATTAACAGGCATTCGATTATGATTTAAACAAATTAGTTTCAAATTATTCGAGATAATTATTTTAATAGTATATTAAAGCGAACATCTAAAATATTGAGTATGGCTAGAGACTCTTCCGATATTCAACTCGGTACGAAATTTATGATCACATTATTCATGATCAGGAAAGGCAAGAAATGGAGAAATCTATGTTTTTTTGTGTGTTTTCCCAAGAGGTACCCTCTAGGACTGGACGTAGCTAAACTAAAATACGAGGAAGAGTCAAAAAGTAACCTTAATAATTGAATTGGTTATTGTTGAAAGGAACTAGGACTCTTTTTAAAGTTTTGAGATAATCCCAAAATAAACTGTTTTGTGAATAATTTATCGAAGATTAAACCAAAATATATTGTACACATAGGGGAGAGTCGGGTAGTATCGGACATCGGGTAATATCGGACAGTGAGTTTCTTTCATCTACCACACGATGATAGTACCTGATTGACATGGTTACGTTTCTGTGATGTCGCATAGAGAAACGTAACCATGTCATTCAGGTACTACCATATGGTGGTAGATGAAAGAAACGCACTGTCCGATATTACCCGATGTCCGATACTACCCGACTCTCCCCTATATTTTATGTGTTCAATATATTTTGGTTTAACCTTCGATAGATTATTCACAAAACAGTTTTTTTTCGATTATCTCAAAACTTTAAAAAGTGGACTTTGTTCCTTTCAACAATAACCGATTCAATTGTTTTATTTCTTGAATATGTTCAATAAGACTACAAACACTTCATCACTTTTAACATAGTATAACAGAACACTTGCATTGAACGTATTGGGGACTATGTCGAAAAGTGATGAAGTGTTTGTAATATTATTGTACATATTCAATTAGTAAAACAATTATTAAGGTAATTTTTTTACTCTCTCTCTCGTATTTAATGAATTTGCGGAGAGAATCTGAGATCCCATACAAATAAATCCAGAATAAGAATATCTAAATTTACCGCTTCGCTCTTCTTAACGGGAAAAATCAGCGGGGGAAGAGGAATTGTTACACTCACAAACAAGAATGCCATGCAGGAGTCACGACATCTCCCTAAAATACGGTTCTTGACTCCCCTATAATTACAGGCATTCGTGATGTTGTTGGTTATTCTAAACAATGATGGTGCACTGGATTACTTGCTCCGATGCCAGTATCATTACACAAATACAAGCTCCAGTCTCAACAAATCTCTGTTCATTACTCTGTGCATATATTTTTTAATCTTTTTATTTAATCCTTCGGTGATGAACACGTTGAAATTATCCGAACCTTCCCATGGAAAAGAACTACAATTAAAAGGGGGTTAATATTCCAAACGGAAGTCGCGTAACTGAAACGTGACTTTGTTACGAGCCTAAGCGATTATCGCAATTTAAATTCACTCTTTGGAATGAGTCATGAACGAACTAAATAAACGTTCCCAGAAATTCATGAAACTTTCAGACATAAAGCTTGCCTTGCTCTTGCTGCACCACGACCAGAAGTCATGCTTGTTTCTCTTACATTTGCATTTATACCTGTATGGAAACGAACGGGCGGAATTTCTGACAAATATCGACTCCAGGGGCCTGTTTCTCAAAAATACTAGTTTAGCAGTCCACCAGTTACTAGTTACCAGAGTATATTTCACCAGCTCTAGTAGATTCTGTTTCTCAAACTATTTCACCAGTCTAGTAACTTGTGACAATTTTTCACTAGTCACATGATCTTTTTCACTAGTCAGCTGATTGAGTTCATTTGTTTATAGCCATTGGTAAGTATTGTTATTTGAGGTTAGGAGGCTAAGTTGTTTGTGTTTTGGTTCTTACTTCTCTCTTCTCTTGAAATTCCATCAATTGAAAGCAAATTAACTATACTCAATATGATTAATGACTCAAAGGATATATCATTCGGTGCGTTTTCAAGCATAATAACAAAAATGATAAAGTAAACGACTGGACAAAACAATTTGTAATAAGTGAGACTATGGAACTGATACTTAAGAACAGAGATTATGCATACGTTAGGGACACTTATTGGCCCAACATTAAGAAAGCAAATTTGACGAGTACCAATTCAAGTTCACAGTATCATAATATGAACACATTATGTAGCAAGTGAGTCTACTGGCGACATGGATGCCACTTATGACTTGAAAAAAATCGCTATTTTTTTCAGTTTTACGTTTGATCTATTCATAAATTAGTGTCGTTTTGTATTTAATTTGTAGGCTAAAGTTGACAATGTCAGAAGAACTGGCAGTGGAGAAGGAAAGCCAGCAAAAATTACTGCAGTTGATGAATTGGTATCAGATTATTAGGAAAAAAATCTGCATGTGTTGCTGGTCTAGGGCAGAAAAACCAGATGGCATTGGAAAATAATCAACATCCTGATTTGTAGAGCAATTTGTATTTGAAACTTTGCTGATAATGCATGACTTCTATTTGTTTGTCTTGTCATGGCAGGTCCCACTATATTTAACAACTCTCCAAGCTTTTCAGCACTTTATTTAAACCGTTCATTATATTTAAACAATGCTCCCGTAAAGGAATAATAATTGTTCCTTCTGGATATAGTTTTAGCTCTTCTCACAACAACTTCTTTACTACTTCAATCGAAATCACTAAACCACATTTATTAAAAAAATAACTACAATATTTTGTTTTGATTATCTGAGAAAGATTGCCACTGGTAACTGATAATATAGAAATCACCAGTCTTTAGAGTCTTGTAGGAATATTCCTGTTAAATACTAGTATAATCAACTAGATTAGCATTTTGAGAAACAGAATCATTTTTGAACTGGTGAAATCGACCAATATTACTAGTCTGTGAACTGGTAACTACTACTTTACCCTTGTAGTTTCTAGAAACACAGACTTGTAAAATAAACTAATATTACTACTGTACAGACTAGTATTACTAGTCTGTGAGTTTTGAGGAACAGGCCCCTGGAAACAGAACTTAGTAGAATATGATACGCCCTAATACTTTCTTATCACTCTGCAAACGAAAGATTTGTGACTACTAGAAAAGTCTGAAATAAACTATATTAATTATCTTCTAAAGTTTTCCATGCAAAACTCTTACTCCCAAACATTCACTACAGAGCCCTACTCCACAAAATAAAATACCATTTTTATAGTGAATAACTATTATTTACAACTGCTTCTCAGCGTTGTCTAGAAGCTGTCATTATTCCGATTTTATGTTGGTACGTAGATATCCTGTTGATGATGATGATGGTGATTACTATTATTATTATTATTATTATTATTATTATCATTATTAAAGTTAGAATTAATAAAACAATTATATTACTGATTATTCTGTATGGTTGTGAAATCTGGACTCTCATTTTGAGAGAGGAACAGAGGCTAAGGGTGCAAATTTAGTTTTTTTTTTCAGATAAAGCTCCCTGTAAAGCAGACTTCAATAATTTAAAGGGAAAAATTGTTCAGGGGCGGGTATCAATCCCGGGACCTCTGGTTGAAAGCACTAGCGCTCTACCAACTGAGCTAACCAGGAACTCTACCTGACACCGTCTCAATTCTTCTGAAATTATTCACAGGCTAGGGGTGTTTGAAAATAAAGTGATTAGAAATATATTTGGGGTTAAGGGGAGTTGGTCGTCATCGCTTGCAAAATAATGGTAAAAATAAGCCTATCTTCAAGAAGTCATAAATATAATACTATTTGCCATAGCTCTTTCATTTTTTAGTGATGTGTGTACACACATTAAGCTTTAAAACAAAAAAAGATTTGTGAAGCTAGAGTAAATATTTCGCCTTAAAATAATTTTTGAATTTAAACAATTTTTTTTATAAATTCACTACATTCATGTGATTAGGTGCACTGTATTCACTTATTACTGGCCACATTGAATTGAAATTTTAGCCACTTACTGCTAATTGATACTGAAACACACCCTACAAAAAGTATTAATATATCTGCAATATTATGGGCATAGAGCTTATACCAAGCTTCACCGTAAAAAAAAAGAATAATTTTCACCTCTAAAAAATATTATACATTCACTATATAAAGGAATTATTTTATAATATTTGCAAGACAGTTTTGTAATGTGGAGATAAACAAGCCCTGAAAGTTTCATTGATCTATGTTAAATAGTTGTTGAGGGATGAAGTTACAGGAGAATGAAGAAAGTTATACAATGCAGAACTGCACGCATTGTATTCTTCACCTGACATAATTATGAACATTAAATCCAGACGCTTCAGATGGGCAAGGCATATAGCACGTATGGACGAATCCAGACTTGCATATAAGGCGCTAGGAGAAAAAACCTTTGGGGAGACCGAGATGTAAGCTTCCTTGGGACCGTTTATAGAAAAACTACACAATATACAGAATACAGAATATAATTACAACTATAGAAATATAAATAAAATAATACACTCAATATAAAAAAGGGAGATACAGTAATATTAACAAAATTTGAGGACCGAATGAGCAGCGCTCGTGTTCGGTCGCAGTTCAGATATAGTATTAATAAGCATATAAGAGAATATACAAAGTAAAATAAAATAGGAACTAAAATTAAAACTACAGCTACAGTGAAATTATATAATATAATAGGCCTATATTAATATAAGAGGACTATAGAAAATGAAATAAAATAAAATAGGAAATAGAAATTAAAATAACAGCGGCAATGAATTTATATAATATAATATTAACATAGAGAAGAATAATATCGTACGTGAATAAAGTAGGACAATTTATAAAAGAAATATATAAATTCCAAAATTATAGAATACAAATATAATATAGGTTGATTAATTCGTACACATAGGCTATAAATTTATTTAATCAAATTGAAGACATTAAGACGTTTCTAATTTTCTTGTTATATTTTAGTGGATTACATGTTAGAAGTTCTGGGGGTAATTTAGCTAAAGAATTACACAAACGAGGGCCAAAATTAATGCTATGCTTTAGACCAGTAGATATGAAACATTTAGGTTCTACTAATGTTGAATTATTATTATCATCACGGAAAGATTTATTGGAACAGACACGGCAATTCAGGACTTAACATTCTAAATGTGCTATGTGCCAAAAAACAACTTTCTGAGATATTGATGAGAAACACTGTGAAATGCATGCTGAGACAAGCACAACACCGTTTTTGGCGTACGAATGTGCAGTTAAGTTACGACTAAGATAATTTAGCATGATTTTCTCTTAAGGATATTCCTTCCTTAGATTGAAGAAAACGAAATTAAAAAAATTGGCACTTAGCACATTGATAATGTTAGGTCTTAAATTGTTGAGCTATTTTTTCAACACATTCACCACCGGACTTGAGACATTTTTCGTACAGTGGGATCAACTTTTGTATCCCTGTGTCGTAGAAGTCTGTCGCCTTGAATCGGAATAAGTTTGCTCCCAGCCGTATGTGGCCGAGGGATTACCATTGTTTCTTACACGTCACAAAATTCCTGTCCGGACAGCTTTTCCACAATGACAGAGAGGTTCAGACGGCTGTCACACACTGGTTCCAGACTTCCACGACACAGGAATACAAAAAGTTGATCCTACGGTATGACAATTGCCTCAATTCCAGTGGGAAATATGTTGAAAAATATCTCAACAATAGCTGTATCTGTTCCAATAAATCCTTCCATAAAATTGTTTTTTTCTTTCCGTAAACGTCCACAGGGAAACTTACTTTCTGGACGCGCCTCGTACGTAATATTTAAACGATATGACAGTGAATCTAAATTCCACACAAATTCGACTACGTATTTGTGAAGTATCAGAGATTACAAACGTTTTTAAATTATAATAACATTTCGATGGACCTGGGGAGACATGTGGCGAGATTACATCAGACAAGATCGGCCCATGCAGTCACGATGTGGGACCCCTACGTCGGAAAGAGAGGACAGGGAAGACCACGGCTCAGATGGTCTGACATGTTTACCAAAGAGGCGGGGAAACAATGGTCGAGGACGGCAAAGAACAGAGTTTTGTGGAAAGAACTAGGTAAGGTCATTGTAAATAGATAACGTAATCATGTTAAGATATTGTAAATAGTAAAGTCAGTATTAATGAAAGTGTAAGACAAGTTTTGTAAATAGTAAAGACAGTATGGAGAAAGTGTCAGGTAAATAGTGTAAATAGCAATCAGTGTTTGTCAAAGTGTTTGTCAGTATAATGTGTATAGTGCAAGAAAAAAAATGGACAAAGGACAGCGTGCTGAAAGTAGTTAAAGTTGAACAGGGTTATTAACCATGTCACAAAAGTAGTATACACGACAAGCTCACCTGGATTGGCTCACCAAGCGAGTACACTTGAGCCATCCCTGTCGAGGGGGCTCTAACCCCATCACAGGAGGCCTGTGCCCAACATGGGACATCATGGCTAACATTCATTCATTCATTCATTCATTCAATCCTTAAGTTTTTATTCGTCAACATGCGTTCGTTAATTGTAGTTGGTAAAACCAGCCGTTCGTTGTTTGTTCGAGAATAGTGTGTTCAAATACGACTCATTTTGTACGAAGGATTCAACTAGAGCGTTGTTATTTTTTTATTTGTTTCAACTCTCGAGACAAGCGAATGAAAATCAGATATCAGAGGTCCACGAAACATTTCGAAACACACGCAATATGTATTAGGGCACAAATGCAAGAGAACATGTTGAGCACGGTTATATTTTGAAAAGCCGAGCAAATCCAAGATATGAATTCCTACACGAAATAAAGAGAGAAAGCAAAGGGATCTGTGCAGCATTCCTGTAAAGCGAAGGGATTCCAAACTCTGCCAACTGAAATGTCTGCACGGGGTTTCTTTCTCCGGTATTCCAACTCGCGTTTTCATATTCTTTTTGCGTCGAACAACACGCGATAAAATCAATAGCTGCTATAAATCTGAGATAAATAACTGTTCGACATTAATGTCAGTGAAATGCTAGCTGAATAGCTAATATATGGGCTTTCCACACTGACGACCCGTGTTCGAAATGAGAGGAGTGCGAATGGAAATGTAGGCTATGTTAAAGAAGTGCTGAAGCAGGTTTTTCCGGGACTATTACACTCTTACTACGTCATACTACTTTTGACCAATAAAACGGTAGGAAAGGACGTATTTCAACCAATCATGGCTGCTTATCGCACAATTTTATCGCGTCCCTAGCATTTGTTTAATTTTATCGCGTCCCTAGCATTTGTTTAATTTTATCGCGCCCCTAGCATTTGTTTCTTTGTTTGCCAACATTTGAAACTGCGCTGGTCTGGACGTCAAAAATATATATAAAATTACAAACCACTCCAGTCGATGCACAGCAGTTTCAAATATGACTCGCATTGGCATTCAAGAACAAGAATTAATAAAAATCACTGATCATACCTATGCATCTTCTGAAATCCGATTTACAAATAAATGAAGAGCACCATTCAGAAATCCTTAATAAGTTGAATACACCATGTAGGCCTAAATCAACGAGTTCCACTTCTATTACGCACACGTCCAATATAACATCAATTGAACCACCAACCACATTCAAATTTGAAAATTGTACATTCAATAATTATTCCTTTTAAAATTATTCATGTTTATTTTTTATGTCATCGTCGTTAATTAAAACTTTTCTAACACTTGTGTATATTAGTTAGGTTATGTTATAGCTTCTGCTCTGAGAGGATAAAAAGAACTTCTGCTATATGATATTATGGATAGTCACGTATCAGAGATTGTTTAATATTAAGATTTATTGAATAGTAATCATTACAGTGTGCGTATAAAGACACTACTGCCATCTAGCATGCATCTAGAGTAATATTTGTAATGTTGAGATGATACAATAATACTTTTGAAGACAGTTGTATTTTCGTAAGCCAATTAATATTTTATTGTATTGGAGTACTTCGTTACTTCTAATCTTTATATACTTTCTTCTAATCGTGTAATAGTCAATTAAATCCCACTCGAGTTTTGATTTTCTCTAGATAAATCAAAACATCTAGTGAGATTACTGTTGAAAATCCAGATACCATTCCATTATTACAGACGCATAAGGAAGCGTTACAATATACCCGGACAGACATTGTAATGGCTCTTCATCTTACCGACCAGTTCACTACGTACAGGGAATACGGTAAGAAAATATCAATGACCTATATCAATTTCACTTCTGTAGCCTACTATTCATTGTATTTCCTTCTTAAACAATACATTCTTTTATAGGGTAAGTGAAGGCATTAACACCATGCTGGTTACAACGCAATCTAACATTTTATAATTAGTTCCGTAAAAATGTGCAATGGCAATCCTAGTCAGAGAACTGAGGTGTTTAGAAGAACCTTTCTTAAACATCTGGAACCAAGAATGAAACGACTGCTGTCTTTAGTGCGAGTTTAACAACCTTTAACTGAAGAAATTTGCGCTTGAACCTCAATCAAGTAACTTGTCCCGTACGGGAATCGAATCTGGGCCACCTGGTTTTGCGGCCAGTCGCGCTAACCGTTACTCTACCGGTGTGGGCTTATTACAAATATGTTTAATTGTTTTTTTTAATTAAGGGTGTAAGAGGACGTGGCATTTAAAGAGTTTTCAAAATTATTTTTTCATCAAAGAATTCTGTTTTAGAAATTTCTGATTACAAATCTAGCAAATCTAGTAACTTTTTGTTCTAAAGTTGGCTCCATGAAGTTACTAGATGAATGTAGCGGACGAGAACTTTAATAGGTATGTGTTACATAAATATTCATTTTACTTTCAAATCCATTTTTCCGTAAGTTTATTTTTCTTGTTTCAACACCAACTTTTTTATGTAAATTTTACTGCAAGTATTTACGAGGTATCTGCAGGCTTCTATGCATTCATTTTGTAAGAAATGTTGCTGGTTTGTTTTATCAATTTTTTTTCATGAATTATACAAAAAATTACATTTTCAAAATTATAAAAAATTAAAAGTGAATAAATGACATATTCCATACAATTAATTTTACTGCAAGTATTTACGAGGTATCTGCAGGCTTCTATGCATTCATTTTGTAAGAAATGTTTCTGGTTTGTTTTATCAATATTTTTTCATGAATTATACAAAAAATAACATTTTCAAAATTATAAAAAATTAAAAGTGAATAAATGAGATATTCCATACAATTAATGCACAGAAATGTTTCTCCATGACTTGTGAATGTAACCAAACAAAATTGAAGCTTAAACCTTAAGCTCTTCTACTAAAAACTTGGGTGTGAAAATGTTTCTAAAAATAGAAAACGATGAAAAATCAAATATAAAAAAAATTTGGGAGTTCAAAATTTGGATTCTGTTAGTCTTTTACACAGTAAACATGTTCTCAAAATTTGGTTGAAAAAAAGATTAGAAAAAAAGTTGTCACTTTTAGTGGATCATCTCCTTAACCCGTTTTATTGAAACATGATTTCTATGATTTTATACGGTCGTTCAGACTTGAAATGCTCGCAGCAAAAAACTGCAAGAAATGTCATATCATATTTTACCTTGGAATCACAGAATTTACTACAGGCTTACAACGAAATTAGGGCCGGTTTAAAGCGTTTGAACCGAGATGAAGGGTTAAAGTGGCAAGCAATCAAGTTGAATCCAGATTTTCTGTTGCATAAACGCTAATCTAAGTTCATGCTTTCTCAATCTAAGTTCATATTTAACTTTGGAATTTTATCCGTTTAATCTCCTTGAACCCGGATCACAAGTATTCATATTTAACATTTAGCCGATTCTGAAGAATTTTCATGTACCCTAAATGTAAACAACAACTTCATTGAGGTGAATTAAGTCTATTTTGAATGATAGTTATTTAAATAATATTGTTTGAAGGTTGTGGAGTTTATTATTTAGCAGAAGTGAGGTTATGGATGTCAGTAATGAGGAATATTAGTCTACATTCGAAATAGAAACAACTGACTAACTAGTTAAAAGAACCCGATGTCTTCTATGAGAGTATTTCCCAAACTACCAGCAATACCTTACTTCTGGGAAACCCTATACTGTGGAGAGACCCAACAGTTTTTCTTCAGTTCACAGTTGACTCGAAATTGAAACACTGGATGACAGACGCACATATAAACAGAGACGTTACAAAGATCAATCACTTTCTCTGCTGTTACAGAGCACAATCTTTCACGTCATCAAAAGGTTCACATTTAAACCAACAAAAGTTCGGTGAGTGCAGATAAAGTCTCGTACCGTCTCTAATTTTGTTTCGTGCACACTTCTACAATTTCAGTTCTATGTACTTTCGATATTCTAATAAGAAAACTGTTAATGAGATTAAAACCTCCCATCAAACTGCGCAAATGTTTAAAGTCCCACAACGGACACAAATATACAGAGTTTCAAAATTATGGCAATGCTTAATTATTAATATCATCATTAAGTAAATATTAATGATACAATAACTTAGTGCATATAATTAGTTTAAGAAATTATTCAAAATTGTAATGACTCGTTGTAACACGCAATGTGAAGGCCCCTTTTTACACGGAATACAACAACACGATAGTAATAATTCTTGCCAGAATCTCTCCAGCATATCTCTGTTCATGAATGTATTCGCTGCAATGGTCCGATGTCTTACTTCAAGATCTTGGGGTAGACGTGGCACTTAAACGACGTTCTTCACATAACCCTAAATAAATAAGTCACATGCTGTCAAGTCTGGTGACCTGGGAGGCCATGTTACAATGCAGGCTCTATTTCATTCTGATTTACTAGAAAGAGAGTTCACTTTATGAGCTAGCAAATGGCACCAGAAAACAAAAATTGAAAAAGTGACTTCTTTCTGTTGAGCCTTCATTCATACTGTCGCATTACAAAATAAGATGAGCCAACTACAGACCATTTCATACCAATCTAAGAATTAATCATAATATGACTTATGTATGTTACAACGTTATTGTGGTGGCCCAATAAATTGTAAATAAATGTAAATAATAACTGTAAATATATGTAGCTAAATAATGTAGGTAATATGGAAAATAGCAAGCGATAGTAATAAACATGTTTAAGCTCGTATCTCCTTAATCTCACTTCGCGGACCCTAAGATCCCATCTCAAAATGTTCTGTAGAACATCTCCTATTTCCAGTTTCATTTTTGTACGGTTTTACTGAGTCACTCTGTAGACTATAGATGTAAACGATAATAAACTACCAAAAAACAAAACTACTGTACAGTATAATTATTGTAGAGCATAAGTAACTGAAGGAAAATAGAATAATGTTTTCTTGTAACTGTAACTGTCAAGGTTCACCCAGAAAAATAAATTGTTTTGCAAGACCAACTTTTTTGAAAAAGAGAATAGACAGCCATTATTTACTTTGCCCGATACGTGCGCTGAACAGTCGTCTGTTACTCTGTTGTGTATTGGTATATGTTGGGCGCAAGGTCATTGATAATGGCATTCACGTTCAGTCGAAATGTAAGAGAATAACTAGACTACTATCAATCTTAAAAACATTGTATTTTATAAATTAAAAATACAATAGTAAGAAATAAATCAATTTAAATAGAAATTTCGTTCTGTCAACAGGTATGTAACGGCTATATAATTTTGAAAGTTTATATCGTTTGCACAAGCTACCATATCAGAAAATAGATGCGAAATAAAAACTGTCAGCTTAAAATATAGTAATACACGTTACAAGAGCGGTATGTTGGCGTTTTCATGTTCGAGGAAAAGATTGAAAAAGCGAAACGTAGTTGAGCTTTTTTAATTTCCGAGAACATGAAAACAAACATACCGCTCGTGTATCGTACATTATTTTGTGCGAAGATCGTTTATTACATACCTGAAAGACGAATTTCTAATTAGTTGCAATGAAATCTCCATGTTGGTTTCTGTTTAATGACGGCAACTTCGGAAAACCAAAATATCTTTCTTCAACATTGTTGCTATAAAATGTTTTCTGTGTTTACTATACTCCAGCAGGCCGTGATATACGTCTGTCTTTTTTTTTTCCTCCAGTCTACAAATGCGAACTTAAAACAAACGGTAAGGTTATGTAATGATTTATTTTTCATTTTAATATTTTAACAATATTATTTATATAACATATTGCAGTAATGACATCCGCATCTGGAATCTTGTTGATTTTTTCACGGCTTCCTTAATGTTACTTGTATCAGGAATGCAATAAGTTTCGTGGAGTAGTAGACTTTACTTAATTTTTGCAAATATTTAAAAACAATAATTAACATCGCAATTTAGGTGAAATTGCAGTGGTAAGTTTCCAATTTATAATTATTACTATGTTAAACGTCTCTAAAAATAATATGTTAAAAGCCTAAAGCAGTAAAATGAATGTCGCGCTTAAGCGGTAAGAAGAGGGAAATTGTTATGTGTGTTACGTTGGGAATACTGAATGTGGTATTTCACACTTACCGCGTATTGGTTCTGTGCGGAAAACAAGCAAATACGCACGATCTCGCACAAAAGATATTTTCTTCGCATTCATCAACTAAATCATATTTTTTTTGACGAGGATGCCTGATATACAATAAAATACTAGAAACCTCAAATATGTTTTTGTGGAAAGATCTGTTTAACGTCATAGATAAACACTTCCCTGAACGTGCAATGCTCCAGCCCTTCACGCACCCCTCAAAACTCGAGCATCTATGTTGTACGTCAGGCGATACCACTTCTTGTTTACAGTATAATTATCTTCATCCACATCCAAATGAAATTTCTTCCACAGAGCGCTATAGGGGTGTTCTCAAGTGTGTAATTTCTGACACCTGGGTTTGTCGCGACTTTGCAAAGGAATAAATATAACTGCGTGAAAACTAGCAGCTTCACTGTCACCAGAGAACGAGAAAACAGCCACCTACAAGCGAGATTTAAGAAAATTCTATCCCTTTACTCAAGAAGTTCTTTTATTTGAAATTACAAAGAAATTATTTGGTCATAAGCAATTTAATTTTTGTTTCTATCCTTCGTTTTTTTTAACGTCTTACACATTTTTATTGTTATCGTTTTTCTTAGTTGGTTATTTAACGACGCTGTATCAACTACAAGGTTATTTAGCGTCGATGAGATTGGTGATAGCGATGTGGTATTTGACGAGATGTGGCCGAGGATTACCTGGCATTCACCTTACGTTTGGAGAAAACCTCGGAAAAAACCCAACTTGGTAATCAGCCCAAGCGGGGATAGAACCCGCGCCCGAGCGCAACCTCAGACCGGCAGACAAGCGTCTTAACCAACTGAGCCACGCCGGTAGTTATTGTTATCGTAATTTAGGCTATATTTCGACTGCTATTGTGGAACAATTCCTTCCATATTATTCGACAAATCTTATTGTTAGCCAATATTCGAGTGTGAATTCATGGAGAAGGTGCAAACGTGAATATTCCGGACTTTCACTACGGAAATAACTAAATGTTAAATGTTATGTTTTATTTAACGACGCTCGCAACTGCAGAGGTTATATCAGCGTCGCCGGATGTGCCGGAATTTTGTCCCGCAGGAGTTCTTTTACATGCCAGTAAATCTACTGACATGAGCCTGTCGCATTTAAGCACACTTAAATGCCATCGACCTGGCCCGGGATGGAACCCGCAACCTTGGGCATAGAAGGCCAGCCCTATACCAACTCGCCAACCAGGTCGACCGGAAATAAGTGTATTGTATTTTAAATTCCATGTAAAAATGTAATAAATTATATCGTAGGCCTATACTAAGTTTCCGCAAATATCTACTTAACCGCAAAATTCACAGATAAAATGAGATGTGTTTATATAGCCATTCCTGAAAGTATATTTTTTTAACCCTACGCAAGCATGTTAAAAACTGAATATTATAAGGCAGAATGCGAAAAGTACTTTTACCACTAGTGTGAAAAGTACATGTATAAATGCAATAAATTATAATGTATACTAAGTTTCCGTAAATACTGTATCTACTTAACCGCAGAATTCACAGATAAAATGAGATGTGTTTATATGGCCATTCCTAAAAGTATATTTTTTTTAACCCTAGACAAGCATGTTAAAAATTGGTTATTATAAGGCAGTGTGCGAAAAGTACTTTTACCACTAGTGTGAAAAGTACACTAACACAGAATTTCAGCTGTTTTCGCCGAATGTTACTCTTCTCCACTAGTTGTAAAACGACAGCTATCGCAACCGATCTAGAAAGCAGGTATACTTCTAAAAATGAATGTCTTCAGTTAGCAAATATAGCTTCTACGCAGATTAAAGAAATTCTTTGAACAAATATTTTATTTATAACTATCCGCTGTGCTGTACCACCGATGGCTTTCCCAAAACACCCTAAGAGATTTTCTATAGAAAATATTCTTTTTTCTCGGAAAGGAAGCAAAACCGAGCAAAATTGTATTAAGGATATATGTACGTGAACGACTACAAATATTATCAGAAAATGCAGGCTCTAAATTTCTCAAATTTTCTCAAATTTTATAAGGAAATGAACTCACAATTGGACAAAAATTACAAGGTACCACAACAAGACTTATTAGAAATCAAATATCTTATAAAAGTATAAAAAATGTTACTAACAATATTTTTTAGAATCCACTTTTAAATTTAAATTAACTTTTCCAAAATTTGAAAATTTTCACACATATTGTTCCATAACTCCACAACCATTAGATATAGAATTCTGAAATTTTGTATACTGATTTAACATGCATTTATGCAAAAGATAGACTACACTAATGCCCATTCCTTTGAAAATAGAAAAATTAGGTCACATAACATTATGTAAATTTTAATATATTTTATATAGGACAAATAAAAATTAATTGTGTTAAAATAAACAACTCTACATGTCTGAGAGTAGTCTACTTTTCAGAAATAAGTGTTTATTACTTGAGGGAAAAATATTAAAGATGTCAGAGAGACCATAACAACGTTATGGTTACCAAATGCTGAAACTGCAGAATTTTATTGTTTTTTTTTTCATACTTTGATAAAAGTGGTTTGAAAAAATATTATTAGTAACCTTTCGTATACTTTTATCAGGTGTTTAAGTTCTAATAAGTCTTGTTGTGGTACCTTGTAATTTTTTTCCAATTGTGAGTTCATTTTCTTATAAAATTTTACAAATTCAGAGCCTGCATTTTCTGATAATATTTGTGGTCGTTCTCATACATATAAACTTCAACTGTTTTGTTTGTAATATCTGAAAGAATAACGACCTGAAATTAATGATATTTCTTACGGTTCATTTTGTTTATAGTGTTTTTTCTCTCTCTTTATTTCTTGTGTATTTCTTGTATACAGTGTATTTTTTTCTGTTTATTTCTATTATTGTATTTGTGTTCCTGGTGTTGTGGAAGAGAAGGCCTGATGGCCTTAACTACACCAGAATAAGTAAGTAAATAAATAAATAAATAAATAAACGAACAAATAAAATAAAATAAAAAAAATATATATATATATTTACATCACAATATTTCCTGTTGTTATACCACTCATAAATAGTTAATATCATTGCAACCAAGATACAGCAGTACTAATCTGCAAATTTTACGCTTTGAAAGATAGGCCGTTTTTACGTATACGTTGCATTACTTTTTGAAACAT
The DNA here is from genome assembly GCF_040183065.1 of Periplaneta americana. Lineage (NCBI taxonomy): Eukaryota > Metazoa > Arthropoda > Insecta > Blattodea > Blattidae > Periplaneta > Periplaneta americana. The sequence goes on from NC_091126.1 coordinate 25,412,503, forward strand.
CTTGTATGTGAAACTGTAGGCCTATGTAGTTTGAGTTGTTATTTTAATTATATGTTGTGAATATAGTGAATTATCTCTAGTGAAGAATTTTTATATTATTTCTAGCCTTTCCACTGGAATTCAATTGATGTTCACGTCAGCAAGCACTAAGAAGATGGTTCCTTCTGAAACGGCCGGGCATTAACTTGCGAGGGATTCCCTACTCCGAGGCTTCAGTATCCATGATAACTTTTCAAACTTGAAAGCCAATTGGCAGGACCAGGTCTAGCATGATCTATCAAAATAGTGAAAAGCTTTTGATATTCAGAGCACCAGATCAAATTCCACAGAACGAAGCATTCCAAAGACCTTTTCATAAAAGCGAACTAAACGTCTGTGGATGCGAACTCCTATCCGCCCTCCCCCCCCATTTGGACTGGTGCATTTCCTTTCTCAGTGTGGCTCTTCTTCTGACTGCATTGCTCTCTAAACGAGGGGAGTGAAATTGGAAAACTCCTATCCAGAAAGCGTTATTTCTCAGCTTGATGCAAGTTCTACAGGACATTTCAAGTTCTTGCATCCAATTTTGCTGATACACCATTTCCTTCTCTGCTCTTATTTCTCAACTCCAGAAGTGGGATGCAGTCTGATATTCGCGTGTGATAGTTGACGGTAGTAACTGCAATGACAGAAACTGAAGTGTCATCAATAAGGACCGGATTTCTATGTAATTAAATATTCTTTTTGCGTGTGATAAAACACAATTAACAAAGTTAAAAATTCCGAACATGAAATTTCAAGTTTAAAACCCGAATTTTGTTTCACATAAAAACACATATTTTCAAAAAAAATTATGTAAATATATATTTTTAGGAAATCTGTTATAAACACATAAATCTTGAGTTTTTTTTACTTAAATAATATTTTACAAGAACTTTTAAATATTTTTAAAATAAATCAATTATATCACTCAGAAGTACGTTATCTTTTTAAGAATTCTTGGTTGCTTCGTGTTTCTAAGCGCTGTGTGGTGTATCCGTGATCCATATTCGTAATAGTATCGCCTCAAGTTCTGACAACTGCTAGGTAGCATATCAGTGTTATTATTAGAGAATAAATTAACATGGACAAGGAGGAGAGATCGTCCAACACATAATTAGGAATGTTTATTGTTGCTGAAGATGATTTCATTTCATTCTTTCTTTGTGAAACACAACAGGTAAGAGCTCGGGTATGAACATTATGTAATTCTCTCGCTCATGTCTATCAAGTAAGGCAATATATCTTGTGATTCCCTGTTATCGGGCTTCATCAATCGATATCCTTCAAGATAAGATATACTGAAAAATGGTTATTTAAAAAAAGATTTGGCTTTCTTATTAGCAAATTTAAGCTTTTTGTGTGACATAAAAAACTCGAAACATCCAAAAATTTGTTGTCTGAAACAGGGAGGTGCATGCCGTGGAAATTAAACTAGACTCGCTACCAGGTTCAGAAGCACAATGACAAATTCCAGAATATGTTTGGGAAAAATAGTGGATATAAAAAAATGTGTAAAGTTGCTCAAGTATTGGAGGATGTGCCTGTAGGTGAAATTGATGGTGTATGTGTTTGTGACATTCCTCTCTTTAAATATGCACGTCTGACGTCCTGTGATGTGGAAAGATCGTTTTCACAGTATAAGTCGTTGTTCAGAGATAATCGGCATGAATTTGTGATGGAGAATTTGGAGATGACCTTTGTTGTTCACTGCAATTCTCGGCCAACTACTAGCACTCAAGTGTGGTTGGTGAGTACCTAGTAACATTCTTTTTTCAAGCTAAGTAAGGTATTTTTGTCATATTTAAAAAAAAATATATATATATATTTTTATTTTTAGCAAATATTTTCGTACTTTTTAGCACATAAAAATAAATACATTTAAATTTTTAGCACATAAAAATCATCTCCCTAGTCATCACTGTCTCACCGGCTTTTGTTAAACCACAACAATAGCCAACGGCGTAAATTAAGAGCTAAATGTAATATAAATACATTGCACTTATTTGACTTATTTCACCTTCTTATTTCTTCTGAAACTGTAGTAATTGAAGTATCTGTTCAGAAATAATGGCGACAGTGGCTGTACTATGTGCCAGAAGATATTACAGCATGTTTCCAAACACTACCGACAAACTTCGAGGGACTGTTTCGCGGAGATACAGTCGAACTTCTATAACTCGATTTTTCGATACCTCGACTTAATTAATTAAGGAACACTACGACTGAGTTTTTACAAAAAAAAATAATAATAATAATACTAAAATAATAGCGAAAATATTATTTTTCGGTTTCTTCATATGAAAATATTCCTTGGGAAATTAGGAAGTTTATAGTAAGAAGTTTTTTTATCCCCTTCGTCTTCTTTGAGCTTCAGGAGTAATTTTTGTATAGACCTGCTCCATATGTCAGTATCGTATCTCTTTTCACAGATTTGCCTTTTTCTCGACTGGGGTAGTCAGATGTTCTCCAACCAGGAGATCAACCGTGAAAGGAATGTGCTTACTATTGCGTCATCTATTGGAGCGAAGTAGATAGATAATATTATCGTCATAACGTCAGTTTAAAAACCATGCGCTCTCCTGCATAGTTATTTCCTATATGGAGGGATTAAAAGACCAGGAGATTAACAGTGATCTAATTTTGTAACTAGGGTAGTAGAAATATGTGTGTAGCAATGTTATTGCTTGTGCTGTGAGAGCGAGCCAATAGAGATACGAGTACCCACGTGTGTGACCTTCTGACATCTTATGACATCAAATTTCATTTACAGCATTACCCGGCTCCGTTTCATTCCGCAAAAACTTTCTCGTGGTTGGAGCACAGTAATGGATCCAAGGAACTCCAAAATATCGGACACAGTAAATCTAAAGACACAAAATTATTTAGGCCTATTTTATTTGATTATTTTATTACCTATATTTATTTTATCTTAACTATAATTGCAAATTGTTCTTCGAAAAGTGTTATTCTAATATTTAGTGGAGAGTCGGGTAGTATCGTACATCGGGTAATATTGGACAGCGAGTTTCTTTCATCTACCACACGATGATAGTACCTGATTGACATGGTTACGTTTCTGTGATGTCGCATAGAGAAACGTAACCATGTCATTCAGGTACTACCATATGGTGGTAGAGGAAAGAAACGCACTGTCCGATATTACCCGAGGTCCGATACTACCCGACTCTCCCCTAACTAGATCATAAAGCCAAATTATTTGTGTATTGGATTGATTTAGTCGGATCTGTCTGCGATATAACGGTTCAAAATAATGTTAAAACAACAAGACAGTCAATTATATCACTTCATTTCAAAATATAAACCGCTAATTATGGGTATAACAATTAATTGCGTATTCTGTGTATAGTGCCCCGCACTTGACGGAAACAAGGAAAACAATTCTGATCGGGAACGGTTATTGGTATTTATTCCCAAAGAGAATTGATCCAAACGTGTAATCTGTTAATTGTTATTCTGTCAATCAAACACTGCGAACTCTAATCGTTTCCCTAAAGCGTACATACAAGTGCTGTAAAATACAGTGGAATCGTTTGTGTGAAATTAAATAATATATAGGGTCACTCAAAAAGTGTTTCACAATATGACTGTAATAAGTTATTTCTCAATTTTAAGTTGATTGAAAATAAAATCACACTTCCATTCGTATTTCAGTAAGGTTAGTACATACATAGTTAACGTAGTTTTCGTTCCTATGGTAACATGTTTCGTGATAACATTTAAAAGCTAGTTCCTTCATTACTGAGATTCGTCGAAACTCAATTTCTGTAGAATACAAGAATTGTCTTCAGTTTATAAAATTATTTATTTATATATATATAATTATCTATCTATCTATCTATCTATCTATCTATCTATCTATCTATCTATCTATCTATCTATCTATCTATCTATCTATCTATCTATCTATCTATCTATCTATCTATCTATCTATCTACCTACCTACCTACCTACCTACCTACCTACCTACCTACCTACCTACCTACCTACCTACCTACCTACCTACCTACCTACCTACCTACCTACCTACCTACCTACCTACCTACCTACCTACCTACCTATCTATCTATCTATCTATCTATCTATCTATCTATCTATCTATCTATCTATCTATCTATCTATCTATCTATCTATCTATCTATCTATCTATCTATCTATTTTGGTGTAGTTTAGGCCATCAGGACTTCTCTTCCACAACACCAGGAATACAAATACAATAATAGAAATAAACAGAAAAAAAATTCACGTACAAAATAAAGCTACACAAGAAATAAAAAGAGAGAGAAAAAAACACTATAAACAAAGTGAAGCCGCACAAAAATATACACAGGTTGCAGTCACACAAACTTTAAATGAGTGATTAAGTATCATAATTAATTGTATCCTAACTAATTAACTAACATAAACAATAAACTTGCAATTTTAATCTGGAATAAAAAAAAAAGAAAAGAAAAAAACACAAATCAATACTTCTAGCAATACCTAAAAATCGTTAACTAAGACACAATTTTCCAATTTAATTATGAATTGTGATAAAAGTCCGGCAGTCCCTTACGTCATTAGGTAACGAATTCCAGAGGCGAGGTATTTCTACAGTATAGGAAGATGAGTTTGACTGGGTTTTTCATAATATTGAAAAAATAATATCTATCTCAGACATTGCAATTTTTTGGACATAGTTCTTTTTCTATAAGGTAAGTTGGGGTAAGTACATCCCCTAAACATGAAATTTCAACTTTGGTACATAGTAACACCTGAGCCCTTTGCATTTTTAAAATATAATTTTATTGGTGTATTAAGTGGTTAATTCTGTGTATTTTCATCTTATTAGTTCTGTAAATGGTCGAAGCATGTTTTATGAAGCAAATAATAGTACATTATACAACGAGCCTATAATGGTAGTAATTAAGACGCGAGTATGTTTATGAAACAAGCGCAAGCGAGTTTCAAATTTTCATTACCATTACAGGTAAATTTCATACGACTTTTTATGCTCGTCCATATTTCTAACTTGAAATTATTCATAAGTATTCATGTTATTCTTATCTGACTGGGGAGCGGAACTGACTTTGTGCAATATATCGTCGGGTCGACCTGGTTGGCGAGTTGGTATAGCGCTGGCCTTCTATGCCCAAGGTTGCGGGTTCGATCCCGGGCCAGATCGATGGAATTTAAGTGTGCTTAAATGCGACAGGCTCATGTCAGTAGATTTACTGGCATGTAAAAGAACTCCTGCGGGACAAAATTCCGGCACATCCGGCGACGCTGATATAACCTCTGCAGTTGCGAGCGTCGTTACATAAAACATAACATTAACATTAGCAATATATAGTAAATTGTGAGGTGTGCGTAGACGCGAAAGTATTGATTTTTTCCGAGACACAAATGTCATTGACCTTGATATAATCTAGAGAGTAAAATAAACATTAATCTTGATATAACCTTGAAATTGATTTAATCATTGAAAAACGAGATGACAAATTGAATTTATTTGAATATTACTTACAATTAACGCTAATTATTATAGTAACAGAACATAACCTTCTGCGATAGTATTGGATTTCCAGCCTCCGTGACGTTTCGCTAGTTGTCTTTCGATTGCATATCCGAGAATAATCGATACTTGCGCCTTTATATTGCTACAATGGTGTTTTTTGATTGGTGGAACACCTGAACTTTAATGAATAGGTGTACTTTAATGAGGTCCATTAAAGGGCTGCTACCAGGTGTATAATTACTACATTTCGGCATGGTCGAGCATAAATGCCATTATAATATTGGGGGTATGCACTTGCCCCGTGATATGGGGCAAGAGCATCTTCAGACTGTATCTTTCCGTGGTAATTTAGTTTTTTGTTATTTTAGTAGGCTATTTTACGACGCTTTATCAACATCTTAGGTTCTTTAGCGTCTGAATGAGATGAAGGTGATAATGCAGGTGAAATGAGTCCGGGGTCCAGCACCGAAAGTTACCCAGCATATCAAGACTTCAAGGCATCTGTGTCATTAATGTTTTAGGCTATATTATACACATTTATTAGAAACCTCTTGCAATTTCACCATTTTCGGAATTGGGCTTAACTTCTTTTATAAATCTAACTTTACCCTCTAGCGAATAACTCCTTACTGTCACAAACGTTTGGTAGACAGATACTAAGTGAACTGGAATTGTTTTCAAATATTTGGAACATGTCGAGTGAGAAAGAAGATAAGGTAGTATGTAAAGCTGAAGCACGCATGCTCTATATTCGCCTGGGCTGTGTGAGTTTGCTGTCATAGCGATGCGACCTTGAAATCTCTGATGTAATGAGGCAGCGGTCTTCACTTTCACATGCCTTAAAAATCTATACAGTATGTTCTATGTTTAACATGCCCAGCAGCTGACCTTGAGAATTGTCGGAAATGATTAAAGAGTATTCAGAGTTATAATATAAATCATGTGAAGTTAAAAATTTAACTTCATTACGTATCTAAGCGGACAAAAATACGTACAATTCAAACTCGATTAAAAAAATCACTACTTACAAAAACAAATTATGCAGGAAACAATTACGTATAATTAATGTATAATTATGTAGTCAAGTATAATTTGCTAGGAAATGTGCATAATTACGTACAAACTACAGGCTGGGCGAGAAGTCCCTTTACATGTTATTATTATTGTCAATTTTGAGCAGATTCAATATGTATTTATTATTAATATTATTGTTGGAAATTAATGCTACTATTGTTGAGCAGATTCACTGTTTATTATTATTATTGAGATTCACATTTCCCTCCATAAGCTGGGTCCTGCGCATGTCTCTTCTCTTCAAGATAGTTAAACCATGGCGAATACAAGTGTTTTTAGTGTTGAGGAGCGTTTGGTGGCTTCTATGTGAGTTCACGGACATCAGAACATAAAGAAGACATGGCCTCCACGAAGCCCGGACCTCACCACACCGGACAATGCACTCTGGGGCATAATAGAAGAAGAGATTCGTGAACAACGATACGTGAACACCGATCGACTGAAAGACGGAGTTCGCTTAGCATTCCGAAAGATCTTCCTTTTATGCTGCAGCGGATGAACACAAGAACGTGGCGACGCATCAACCTTTGCATCAACCATGGAGAGAAGCACACAGAAGTTGTTGATTAATGAACTTTTGCACGATGTGATTCATAAAATTAAATATACACATGTGTTTTTGTATTCATAACAATGCTCATCTACATGTCTAACTCTACTATGCTAATAACATATAAAGGGACTTCTCGCCCATCTGTATAAGTAATATAGCTTGGTTACTTATAACATAAGTTCTACCACAGTCTACTGGATGTTCATTTCAAAATGTGTCATGACGTCAGTGTTGTGAGTCAGCGATTTGAAACGAGTTTCAGCTTTTATGTCAGAGAAGTTGCCTATTAATCAAGGCGTTCAATCTGAACTTGAGATCATGTACGGTATGATTTGAACGTCGTAGCAACAGATGGCGGTCTGTACGGTCTGTGTGCTACCATAACCTCTTTCGAACTGTGTTTTGCGCGGGCAAGTCGTACGCAGGGTATTTGTTATCATCGGTTGCATACGGCAACATTCCACAATAAAAATCATATGCTCCTTGTCCATGTTGACCGTCGAAGTTAATGTCAACAAATACGTAAGTAATCGTCTTAACCCTCTCCACATATCCCGACAGTAAGAAAAAAACTCACCCCAGTACGTGTTTCCAAAGAGTTCACATTCCTGCCACTACTGGAGTTACCGTACGTATGGGTAAGTACTCTTCAGAATGAACGCCGTACTTGCTAGGCAACTTCTCTGGCACATAGGTAATACGCCTCTGCGGAAGTGTAGGAAGATTGAATTGTCTAGGCTCATCGGCTAGCCATATGACGTCGTACTATCAGGGACTGGAATGCTTTACCTGCGGACTTACTAAAGGCTTTACCAACAACCAAAAATGCATTTAAAAATAGGCTTAAGGACCTTACTAATAGACGGTAATTATACACAGTATTTAAAGGGTGTAAATGATATGTTGTTATTGAAGTGTTGTATCAGTGAAGAATTATGTTGTGTCAGTGAAGTGTGTTGTATCAGTGAAGAAGTATGTCGTGTCAGTGAAGTGTGCTGTGTAAGTGAAACGTGTTCCTGTCAGTGAAGCTTTATAATTTATAGTGGCAGTGCAAAGAATTTGAACAGTGAAATGTTTTTGAAGTGTTAGTGAAATCAGGATAGAATCAGTGAAATGTGTCGTAGTTCCAGTGCAGTGAGTGAGTTGACAGCGAAATGAGTGTAATTTGAAAGGTACTTGTGCAGATATGAACATATCATACTCGTGGGTTTTAGTTCGATCTTAGTTTTAAGATACAAATTAGATTTATTTCAAACGTTATTTTAAGTGATCGTTTCATTTAATTTAGTATATTCCCTGTTGTTGTTATTATTATTATTATTATTATTATTATTATTATTATTATTATTATTATTATTAATTACTGTCAGTATTAATTATTAGTATTATTATTAATTGTATTTTAATTAATAAGTTTATTATTGTCATTATTGAGTTTAATTAGTTACCACTGCCACCGGGTATATACCCATTGCAGTGTGAATAAATACATACATACATACATACATACATACATACATACATACATACATACATACATACATACATACATACATACATACATACATACATACAGCGAGCCATGAGACACTTCGAACTGAACACGCAGTAGTATATAGTCACGAAGCTCAATACATAGGGAATATGCATCCATAGATAGTTGCTGACCACTAGGATCGCTACAATCGCCTCATCACAGACAATGCGAAATAGTACCGGCACAGTCTATTGTTTTTAGTACCCTCACAACTCAAGCTTCGTGACTGTATATACTAGACTGTGGTTCTATTATATTGATAACCCCTCCTTAGTATTTCTGTCTCAGATTTATCGTTTAAGAAAATATGTTTCAGTTATTTGCTTATTCCCACTCTGTAAAGGCCTGGTTTCAGCAGTACGTACTACAATAGGATGCACAACTGGATTATAAATTTACCTATTCAGTCATCCATCCCTCTACACTTATCAATTCAAATTTTCGGAAATATTTTCCGTTCTCCATGCAATTCATAACTCGGTCAGTTATGCATGGGAGCTCCAACGCGACATGAAATAACGAAGTTACCAATTTTTTCTTACTCTGACTGACAATAAATATTAACCCGCGGGCACATTAATGCATGATGTCAAAGCGGCCTATGCGTTATGACGTCATATGCAGCAATTCCACACGCATAGTCATATTATAAGCAAATTTTATACCATGCCAAAACAGAAAGCGTGTTCCTGGCCTACAACCCAGTCACTTAGGTTATTTCTTTATTTATTCATCGTTACATAACGTTGTTGTGTGCACCACATCTGATATTCAGCACCAAGCTATAATTTGATGAATGATGATGTCACCCAGGGACAACAAACTGGAAAGGATGGGAACTAAACTGCGGAGATATCGACCACGACACAGAAATTTCTGTATACAAGTTAGGCACACTTTTATTCTACAGAGAATTTTCAGAGTAGACCTATATTATAATTTGGGAAAATTAGTATCATTAGAATTACACTACGTGTTCATTTCAAAGTGTGTCATGGCTCGCTGTATGCCGTCATGTGGCTAGCCGATGAGCCTAGAGAATTCAATCTTCCTACACTTCCGCAAAGGCGTATTACCTATGTGACAGAGAAGTTGCCTAGCAAGTACGGTGTTCATTCTGAAGAGTACTAACCGATACGTACGGTAAAGCCAGTAGTGGCAGGAATGTGAACTGTTTGAAAACACGTACTGAGGCGAGTTTTTTTTCTTACTGTCGGGATATGGCGAGAGGGTTAAGACGATTACTTACGTATTTGTTGACATTAACTTCGACGGTCAACATGGACACGGATCATTTGATTTGTGTTGTGGAATGTTGCCGTACGCAACCGATGATAACAAATACCCTGCGTACGATTTGCCCGCGCAAAACACAGTACGAAAGAGGTTATGGTAGCACACAGACCGTAAAGGCCGCCATCTGTTGCTACGACGTTCAAGTTATACCGAACACGTTCTCAAGTTCAGATTGAACGCCTTGAATAATAGGCAACTTCTCTGACATAAAAGCTGAAACTCGCTTCAAATCGCTGACTCACAACAGTGACGTCATGACACATTTTGAAATGAACACCCAGTAGTGGCTCAAAAATTGAAATATTAAGAGAAAACTATCCACTACAGCACATTTCTTCACCAAACAGGTAAAAAAACTTTTCCCATATATTCTGGTATTTAAATATCAGCTGAATATGCGTTGATTAATTTTGAAAAACGATGGAGCAATGAAATATTTCAACAAAAAAAAACCTCTGATGTAACATATTTGTCCATAACAAACAGCATATTCTATTTAGTTAGTTATTTCGTGGCCGTTGAGAGCTGTTATGGGTTGTACCTCAACTTTGAACGAACAAGCAACGCAACTGTACGCCGGCTAGGAGAGAAACCCCTAGAAGAAATGTGAATTCAGATACCTCACTATGGCTCCATGAAATGAAGAAACTGAAAGTCATTACAAGAATGTTTTCTTAATTACTTGCAATTTAGTGTTTATGTTTATATTGTACATAAGTTTAATTAAGTTCCCTACCGTTTAATGTCTGTTCAAGGGTGATTGTAATATTCTTTGGGCAATTCCCTGTCGTCCAATGCTACCTAGCGGTGCACACTCGTCTAATTGTGGTGAGTAATGCGAAGGCAAGAGGGTAGAATCATCTTCCCGGGAGTCAAAGGTTTTTTTAAGGTAATACTTGAGCTCTTTCTTCATAAAGTAAATGAAGTACTTTAATGATACCTAGTGTTTTATGTACTTTTCAAGTAGTGATTTAAACTGAGATACTTATTTCTCCGAATATCACATTGTTAGGGTGACATATTTTAGGTTATGAACAAACATAGCGACTGGTAGGAATATGTGAATCAGGAAATTTTATAGAATCATTTCCAGGGCCTAGAAGAGAACCAACTGCATTCTCCGCAAAGACAGGACTGCAGAAGAAGACCAGTGTCCAGGCGAGAAAGAAACTACGTTTTGTCCCAGAAGATCAATCGGATGAAGATGAAGACAACATATCAGTTTCTACAGAAGAAACAAGATTACTAGTCTAGATTTCGTAATTTAATTTTTCATTTGTCTTAAAATAGTTTCTGTATAATATTTCATTAAATTTGTAATTTTTCTACTGCATTTTATGTTTTTCCCATATTACCACCCGATTTACTTACTCACTTACTAACTTGCTTTTAAGGAACCCGGAGGTTCATTGCCGCCCTCACATAAGCCCGCCATTGGTCCCATCCTAAGCAAGATTAATCCATTCTCTATCATCAAATCCATTTTAATATTATCTTCCCATCTACGTCTCGGCCTCCCCAAGGCCTTTTTCCCTCCGGCCTCCCAACTAACACTCTATATGCATTTCTGGATTCGCCCATACGTGCTACATGCCCTGCCCATCTCAAACGTCTGGATTTAATGTTCCTAATGATGTCAGATGAAGAATACAATGCGTGCAGTTCTGTGTTGTGTAACTTTCTCCATTCTCCTGTTACTTCATCCCTCTTAGCCTCAAATATTTTCCTAAGCACCTTATTCTGAAACACCCTTAACCTATGTTCCTCTTTAAAAGTGAGAGTCCAAGTTTCACAACCATAAAGAACAACCGGTAATATAACTGTTTTATAAATTCTAACTACCACCTGATTTACTGAGAGAAATTTTGCAGTACTTTATATATTTTATTGCTGTAATTCTTGACGTTTTAATATTTTTAGTTTGGTACTTTCTGAATACTATGGCAACATATTACCACAATCTAGTATATACAGTTGCGAAGCTCAATACGTAGTAAATATGCAAACATTAGGTAGTTGCTCACCACTAGGATCGCTAATATCGCCTCATTACAGGCAATGCAAAATAGTACTTTCACAGTCCATTGTTTCTAGCACCCTCAAAACTCAAGCTTCGTGACTGTATCTAGTAGACTATAATACTGTTTTACATTAAATTATTGTGCTATAATACAATATATTGCAACAATTATGTTTTAGTTACAGCCTAATAAAAATACCTTCGCCTATTACCACCTTCTCCTCTGTAACGAAACTTACATTTTCACAGCACGAAGAAGGAGTATCGATCTTAATTCATTTATCAGCGTCCAACGCACACTTAATTTGGAAGAAAAAAAAATTGCTTTCAAGCCATCATAATTTACTTACGTAACTTCGTAACACATAAAATGTGAAAACCTGTTAGGACGGAAGGGACCTTACCGCGTGTGCATCGGGAGTGGAAGAATGGGAAGCGTTTGTTTAGGGAACCAGAGTTCACCCGCTGAGTTGGGTCTCGGCCAACGTCTGCATATTCGTGACCTATTGGATGCCATTTCCTTTCTCTAAACTCAGCCAGCACAAGGGTTAGAGGGGAGATGGAAATAGGGTCACCCTCAACCAGGGGTGTGTCATCATTTCAGAAATTGTCGTCAAACTGCTGTATGCCAAAGAAGGATTTGCTTTCCGTCAAAAAAAATTGTGTCGAAGATAAGAAAAACAACTACAGTAGTAATAATAACTTACTTACTGGCTTTTAAGGAACCCGGAGGTTCATTGCCGCCCTCACATAAGCCCGCCATTAGTCCCTATCCTGAGCAAGATTAATCCATTCTCTATCATCATATCCCACCTCCCTCAAATCCATTTTTATATTTTCTTCCCATCTACGTCTCGGCCTCCCTAAAGGTATTTTTCCTTCTGGCCTCCCAACTAACACTCTATATGCATTTCTGGATTCGCCCATACGTGCTACATGTCCTGGCCATCTCAAACGTCTGGATTTAATGTTCCTAATTATGTCAGGTGAAGAATACAATGCGTACAGTTCCGTATTGTGTAACTTTCTCCATTCTCCTATAACTTCATCCCTCTTAGCCCCAAATATTTCCTTATTCTCAAACACCCTTAATCTCTGTTCCTCTCTCAAAGTGAAAGTCCAAGTTTCACAGCCATGCAGAACTATATAATATAACTGTTTTATAAATTCTAACTTTCAGATTTTTGGACAGCAGACTGGATGATAAAAGTTTCTCAACCGAATAATAACAAGCATTTCCCATATTTGTTCTGTGTTTAATTTCCTCCCGAGTATCATTTATATTTGTTACTGTTGCTCCCAGATATTTGAACTTCTCCACCTCTTCAAAAGATTAATTTCCAATTTTTATATTTCCATTTCGTACAATATTCTCGTCACGAGACATAATCATATACTTTGTCTTATCGGTATTTACTTCAAACCCATCTCTTTACTTGCTTCCAGTAAAATTCCCGTGTTTTCCCTAATCGTTTGTGGATTTTCTCCTAACATATTCATGTCATCCCATAAACAAGCAACTGATGTAACCCGTTCAAAATAATAATAATGATAATAATAATAATAACAACAATAATCAGCTGTGAGCAGTATGGAATGAAGATAAATGCCAACAAGACGAAGACCACGGCCATGGAAACAAAAGCAAAGAAGGTAAACTTGCGAATTCTAAATGAGGCAGTACGGCAAGTGGACATCTTCAAATATCTGGGGTGTACTATAAGCAGTAACATGAGCTGCTGCCAAGAAGTCAAAAGGGATATAGAAATGGCAAAGGAAGCTTCTAATTGAAAAAGGAGCATCTTCTGCGGACCTCTGGAGAAAGAACTAAGGAAGAGACTAGTGAAGTGCTTTGTGTGGAGTGTAGCATTTTTTTAGGCAGAAACATGGACATTACGACGAAGTGAAGGGAAGCGAATAGACGCATTTGAAATGTGGATATGGAGAGGGATGAAGCGTGTAAAATGGACAGACATAATAAGAAGCGAAGCTGTGTTGGAAAGAGTGCACGAAGAAAGAATGATGCTGAAACCGATCAGAAAGAGGAAAAGGAATTGGCTGTGTCACTGGTTGAGAAGAAACTGTAAACTGCAAAGAAATTTTCCATGGAACGCTGTATCAGGATCAGGACTATTTAATTTTCTCTAAATCAACGATACAGTATACTCAACTTTACTTCCCTCTGAGAAAAAGCCATGCTCAAGATATTGCTCATTGAAATTGCTTTAGTCCGGGTCTGAAGTCGAGAACCTCGGATCTAACGCCAGGATGGTAACAGCATATCCACCGAGAACGTCATTGATCTCGGTAGGATTAGAACCTGCGTACCATGTGTCTAGAGGCGATCACGGAGGAAATTACACGACCAAGGAGGAAATATCCACATCTACAATTTGGAGGTTTCATCCCCTACTTCAATAAATCTAACATATAACATAGCTTTTTCGCTGGGTATGTTCGGCGAAGTTCACGTTATGAATTCGGAGTTGCTGCAAATATTTCTGGTTACAACGGCACAACGAAGTTTCAAGTATGACAGAGGTAGAAATTCGGAAAAGGGATTAGAACATTTGCGTCAAATGTGGGTTCATTAGTAGTTAAATAGTCTGGTGTTGTACAACAATATTTCAACAGGTTACTCCATTCAAATCCAATTCCTCGCACCTGGAACGCCATGCGAGGCTAATACAGTCATAAATACACATAACAGTCAAAAGTCACACTGCAGCTGACTAGAGTCGGAATTACACAGTACAAATGAACTCATTTCATTGCACCGCAGAGAGTGCGACAACAAATTGTGGAACAAAATCTAATAACGGGACCTTCGACAAGTTTCACTATCAACACTTACGTTTCTAGGTTTGGACGGACGAAATATGTCCAACTTTGTTTAATTCTGTCCCATTCATTACACTCGCTTACTCTTACCTTAATCTAGTACAAATTCACCCTACATTAATATGTCTAGACGGAAAGGTAATAAATTAATTTTTCTTTAGTGTGACACGTTCCAAAAAACTGTATTTGAGGTACGTGTGATAGTTAAAAATCACTGTGCTCAAGTCTACCTACCTAACCACTTACTCATACATATGTCCATCCAACCATCCATGCAACCTTCCAAAAATCCAATCACCAAAACATCTATCCACAAAGTAACATGCATATCTAACCATTAATCCAGCCATCCACTTAAAAATAACTGTCGCATTCTGGCCAATGTTCTATTTACCACTATATCAGTCCATCAGACCATCAAGGTAAGAGTTCATCAATTCAGCAATTCACAGTCCAAAGTCTACCCATCCATCCATTAGTTCGTCTATGCATCAATCCGCAAATCTATTTGCCCAAATGTTTAACAGACAATCAGTTCAATCACTCATTCAAGAACAAGTTCGTATAACCATCCGTCCAACAGTTCATATATACATATCAGCCCATCTATGTATTAGTTCAACTGATTCATCCAACAATCCATCAACTGATCCATCCATCAGTTAATCCATCCACCTGTCTACGAGTTTATTCCTTCATTATTCAATCCAGCCATCGATCAGTACATCAGCCAAACAGTTCTCCTATTAATAGGTCTAAGTTCTTATATTCAACACTCCAATAGTTCTTCTATCCACCAATCCCTCATTCCAATACCAATCCATCAGTTCTCCTATTCTTCAGTCTATCCATTAGCTCATTATTTCTTCTACCTATCAGTCCTTTCTTTAATCTACACATCAATCCATCAGTTCTCCTATTAATAAGTCTAAGTTCCTACATTCAACACTCCAATAGTTCTTCTATCCACCAATCCCTCATTCCAATACCAATCCATCAGTTTTCCTATTCTTCGGTCTATCCATTAGCCCATTATTTCTTCTACCTATCAGTTCTTTCTTTAATCTACACATCAGCCAATCAGTTCTCCTATTCACCAGTCCCTCAGTCCTTATATTTATCCGTTCATCAGCAAGCTCACCAGTTATTCCATCCATCAACTCATATTCTCTCCATCAGTTTTTTTCTATTCATCATTTAACTAGTTCTTCTATCAATCAGTTAATCAGTTCTTCTATTAATCAGTCCTCAATCATTTCTTATATCAATCAGTCCATCAGTTCTTTCATTTATCGGTGCATCAGTTCTTCTATCAGTCAGACTATCAGTTCTTTTATCTACCAGTTCTCCTCTCCATCAGTTCATCAATTTTTCTATCTAACAATCCATCAGTTCTTCTGTCAGTCAGTACATCAGTCCTATCAATTTATTCATCAGTTCTTCTATTCTTCAGTTGATGAGTTTTTTTTGCTATCAGTCCATCAGTTCTTCCATTCATCGGTGCATCAATTCTTCTATCAGTCAGTCCAACGGTTCTTTTATCCACCAGTTATTTTCTCCGTCAGTTCATCAGTTTGTCTATCCAATAGTCCATCAGTACATCAGTTCATCGATTAATTAATTCATCAGTTGTTCTATTCTTCAGTTCATCAGTTTTTTTAGCTATATGTTCATCAGTTCTTCCCTCAGTCCATCAGTTCTTTTACCAATCAGTAATTTAGTTCTCCTATTCGTAGTTATGCCAAAACATACATTAAATTAGTGTTGATTGCTGCAGAAGGACCCTGTGGCGAAGTTTCCGTCATAAATGTAATTAAAAAATGTATCTTTCTTCCTCCCACGAGCTGAATTTAATTATATGAACTAGCTACTGTACACAGAGTGATTCAGGAGGAAAGAGCCAAAGGTCGAGGGGTGATAGTAAATGATATTCTAAAGGAAAAACATTATAATAAACACAATAAGGGTACAGGAAAAGAACTCTTTTAAAAAATGAGTTTTGCATGCTAGGAGTCCATGTAGCTTAATGTTATGAATCAAATATTGTGATAATGTGAATAATCCAAGTGTTATGACAAATTTTGGAATTGGCATGCAGGGAAAGAACGTGCTGAAGACAGACTTTAAATTTCTCTTTTGGACAATTTGCTAAAGCGAACATACCATGTTCTTTTACTGTAATCTCCGTATGTCTTATTCTCAATGGTTTTAGAGAAAACCAATAGAAACCATTACGAACGGGAACAATTTATAGGTATTCTCGGCCACATACGCGCATCAATCTCGGTCACATAAATGACATTACATGTATTAAAACACTATGACAATGCACTGCCATCCATACGTGTCTCGCCGTGTGTGTGTCACACCGCTGTGTACTTTATGGGAAGGCCGGAATGGCTTAAATATTTGAGTTAGCTTAGTTCACACAGCAGAATTACGTGAACAACTGATAACGTGACATGCGAATCACATTCACGTGCAGACTGTTGGGAACCCATAATTATGTCTCCCCACGTGGGACAATGGTTGAATGGGGAAGCACCAAACATTGTTCGCCATTGAGGTGAGTCGACAGTCAAACAAAGCGCCCTCAAGTGATCTCTAGGGATGTACACCATGGGGGACAGACGAAATACTGCATTCAAAATTGAAACCCTACTTATCAAAATGCGCAATCTCAAATGACAATCAATATTTAAGGCTATAATTGAAAAAAAAATCAATTACAGATTATGAATCACAAAATTTACAAGTTCTTTTGTTACTTATAAAACTCTCAATCATTAGGAGCCTTGATATGGAAGCTGAATTCAATCAAAATATGCCAAAATGTTAGTTTAAATTAAGTTCTGTCAAGCAGCCTCAAATTTCATTAAAGCTGAGACGTAATAACGTAGTCGACCACCTGTTATTTGAGTGCCCGCTACAAGAAAGCAAGAGATACCAGCTAGAAACCCATCTTAGCATGTGCGATACAACTTTCCCACCACCAATAACAAAAGTTCTTCTGAAACAATGTTGCTTAAAGGAATTTCACAGATTTATTACAGATGTGTTTAAGACCTTGTAGAAAATAACAGTATTTAGTAACAGTGTCCTATTTATTCTTCTTGGAGCCAAATTTGTAACTTTTAAAAGTGTGGTTACTATGTTGAAGTGTATGTGTTGTAGCGGATGCTTGATTTGTTATGTATGTGAGTCATAGTTATGGGATGCTTGATGTCGCAATGTCTTAATTATGGTTTGATTGTGTTTGTGACTATTGTGTATTAATTTATGATGTATGGTACGGAAAGCTGGATACTTGTGTTATGGAGAACGGCTTTTAAGAAGTGTTACGTATGTGTGTTGTAACTGATTTTTGTATGTCTCAAATTGATGCCTGATGTTTGCTTTGCAATCGCAATATCTAAATTACGGATTGTTTACGTTTTGTTTACATTGTGTAAGCTAATTTATTTTCCTTTTCCATTTGTCTTTATGCTTATTTATTTTTTTGTGTAAAACTATAGCCCTAGCATATATATGTAAAATAGGGCTACCCCCTTTGGAGTTACAATAATAATAATAATAATAATAATAATAATAATAATAATAATAATAATAATAATAATAATAATAATAATAATAATAATAATAATAATAACGTATTCTAAATTCGCAAAATTGCGTTGCAGTTCAATCAGTTCTAAGTTCCTAAAGATTATAGAGAGAAGTAAATAGATCATTTTGAAAAGGTATGTTTTCGTCTTTGGCTTCTCCATAAATATGAAACTTCCTTAGAGACGAAAACTGCAGAAAGCTCGCTCAAAAGTGGAGAGGTTGAATCAATCATATTAAATCTGATTTCTACACATTGGTAGATCATGGTCTACGATAATTACAGACCCTCCTTCGAATCTTGATGATGGCGAAATTGTATTTGATTTGAAATAAAACTGAGATCCTGAAAATTTTCCTCGAGATGTCCCGATTCCCCCCATAGTCACAAACAATTTCAATATTCATTATAATGGTTAGGGTCCAAATATAATTAACCAAAATGGTGCGGCGTGATATAGTATAAAGACTGGTATACAGACTGGCCTCTGGGGAGGTAGTACTTTTCAGGGGTGGGAGAGGAGTTCTGTGATGGTATTACATTGGTTATTTAAACCTACATGATTGGTTTGATAGATGGCACCACATAGACATAGCTGAGTCACGATATTTACAAAGAAATGCAAGGTATTGTGGTTTTGTAATTGTTTGAGAACTCTGAAGAGACTAATGAATCATGAGCAGTGTAGTACATTCTATTGTATTCTTTTAATTGATTGATAATGGTATATAGCATATTGCAGCGAGATTTTATAGTTTTAAGTTATGTAAAAGTGAAAGAAAATGTCCGACAAGTCAATTCGAACATTACACAAGAAAGATTAGTCGAGTATTTTAGAAAAATCTTCGAAGATGTCAAAAATGTTTTGAAGCAGGAGGACGACACTTTGAACATCTCTTGCATTGCGTCTTTTAGTGCACAAAATAAAAAGGGCCTTCAGACATCGATTACTTTCAAAACAAGACTCTCAGAAAGACTGATTTTCGTCTGCAGAATATGACCTTTCTTCCAATATCACTTTTGTAGAATATTTAATTTTAATATATCAATTTTCCTTAATTATGCTAATCATTCCTTCGAGCCAAATTGTCTTATTTAACAATAAATTTAATTGTTAACTCTTAGAATTATATGTAACTAAACATCTACATTTTGCTTTTACTATTCATATAATTGTTGTTATTATATTGTTTTCTGTATTGATGATATTTATATTTGCTATGCACTTTTATACTGATTGGATAGAAGAGAAGATCTTATGGCCTTAACTCTGCTAGTACCAGTAAAAATAAATAAATAAACAAGTAATTTAAATTATAGCAAAGGTCATCGTAGTATCAATATTTACCATTATAATCCATTTTAACAGTCTTCGAGGTCTAGTAAAGTTTTGAATCTTGAATAGAACGCCAACTGGAGCACAAACATGATGCATTTCCTGATAGTACCTGTGCCACGGGCCAAAATGACGTCACGCCAATATAGCCTATGAAGAACTAACCTTATCTCCGTACGTCGTGGGACAGAATACGGTCCCTACTTATGACTTACAGCACTGACTAAGCAGTGCCCCCATCACGTAGAGTAGTTACACAGTTGATTACTAGATGGCATGCACATGGCTTGACCTGACACCTTGTGTGGTTGTTGCGCCATGGAGTTTGAGAAGAAATTCAATGTTGGACACAGGCTATATGAAAAGAACTATATTTACAAGAGTTGCCCGTTACTACGGATGCTACTTCGTTTAATAACAAAGAACGTATATTCAGAGTACGCGTTACCACTGAGGTAAATAGCCTGGTATATTCCTACAAATAGAACCAGAGGAAGTTCAAGTTATACAAAACAAACAAGCAAAGTTTGTCGCCTTGAGTTAGAACTATGGCGTACATCCGAACGCTACCTTCCTATTCATCGCTGAGCATTTCCATGCCATTGGAAATCCGTAATACATTATTCAGTCAATAAATCTCTATCCAAATATTTTCCTATGTAGATTTCATATGCGAATCATGGATTTTCCAGCCAAGAAAAAGCTTCAATCAGACTTTGTTTATCTACTGAATTTCTTGCACTTCTTTATAATTCAATCTTCTGTTAATTAAGTAAATTCGACCTCTTCATTACAGACTATCTTAGAAACGAGTCCACCCCTAAAAAGTTCGTCACGTAGTGCCGAGTTCGAGCCCCAGTAAAATATCTTATGATATTAATCGATGGAAATTTTGGACCCCCCATCGATATGCAGTTGAAACTTGCCCAATGGCAATGCAATGTCACCTAATATCGTTAGTGAGTACTAGGCGCTATGCAAAGTCAAATTTGTTTTATTTCGGTTAATTCGAGTTTGAGATAAGAACAAAATGTAACGAAATGTAATTTTATTTCATACTAGCTGTACCCGTGCGCTCCGCTGCACTTGTTAGAAATAAATATAAAGTAATTACATAATTAAAATAGGACATTTGATCCAGGGAACATTCGTATTTGATAGAAGGATAAATCGTTTAATATGTTACTTAATTTCAATTGTATTTAAATAATTAAAATGCGATGATTTTGATCCAGAGACCACTCATTTAGTGTAATGATAATTCCTTTACCATGTTTCATAATTATTACATGCAAATAATTAAAATATGATCATTTGATTCAGAGAACATCCGTTTCTGGTGCAATTTGGTCGCCTCAAAATTTTGCTTGGAATGAAACGTATCGGAAATAATTTTTAAAGAAACTTTTGTTATGTAACATTTTTCACAAAAATCAATAATAAGCGAGATATTTCGGTTTATTTAATTCAGGCCCCCTTATAACCCCCCTTTTAAACAAAGTATTTTGAATGCCATATAGCCTAAAATCTAAGTTAGAACGAACTTAATTTATATTCCAATTTTCATCGAAATCCGTTCAGCCATTATCGCGTGAAAAGGTAACAAACATCCAGACAGATAGACAGACTTAAATATCAGTCCCATCAAAATTTTGCCTGGAATAAAACTTATCGGAATTAATTTTTAAAGAAACTATTGTTATGTAACATTTTTCATGAAAATCAATAATAAGCGAGATATTTCGGTTTATTTACTTCAGGCCCCCTTATAACCCCCTTTTAAATAAAGTATTTTGAATGCCATATAGCCTAAAATCTAGGTTACAACGACCTTAATTTATGTTCCAATTTTCATCGAAATCTGTTCAGCTATTATCGCGTGAAAAGGTAACAAACATCCAGACAGACCGACAGACAGACAGACATACAAACAAAAATTTCAAAAAAGCGATTTTCGGTTTCAGGGTGGTTAATTATGTATGTTAGGACCAATTATTTTTGGAAAATCGAACATTACCAGAAAAATTTCGGCTACAGATTTATTATTAGTAGGCTATAGAACTTATCCCTAGTTTTATGCCCATAGTTACAACCCTCCCCCGTTATACATTTTTTAAGTTGAGGGGGATATTGCTTGAGTTTCAAGATAACCATGCTATATCCGTTGCCTCGAAATTCACTATTTTTCTTTCCAAACGGACTCCGATTACATTGAACAACAAGAATTTTGCTCCGACTTAAAACAATGTGTCCCTTATGGTTTGGTGTGCGCTGAATCCGAAAATGCATTCTTTTCTTTGTATCACGTAAGGTTTTTAAGATGTACTATTTCACTTTTCGATAAGCGCTCCCCCAGGAAATATCTAGCTCGGGTGGAATTGACAGTGCACATCATAATTATTGAAACTAATTTTTGAGAATATGAGACAGACACACTTTAAAGTTACGTAATAAATAGAGTACATGAGAAAGTCTACTACAAATCGAAGATATAGGTCTATGACCTGTCCAGGACATCTTCGAGTACAGAATAATTCAAAGAAATTTTACTTCAACAGGTGCATGTTTTAAAGGAGTGGTCGGAAAAAATTACGTCTTATAAAATTCAGCCCGAAATACACAGCAAAAGGGAAGGTAGGAGTGGCAGAATACCCAGACTACTTAACGCTGAATGAACAATGAAACAATTATGGCCCTGCTTGTCGAGGAATACCGACCACTGCTTTAAAGTAAACAAAAGCGTTGAATTTTATCACAGAAAAGTTTGAAATCAGTTTCGAACCATTTGGCGGCATCACAAAAATAAGAGTTCATACAGAGTGTCTCAGGAGGAATGTAAAATGCTTCAGGATAATGTAGTTTGGGTGCAATTACATCGATTTAACCTGATATAGAATGTAGGAATTTGTGGAGAAATACTGAAACGTCTTGCGGTTCCGTGTACTATACTTAACGTGTTACTCCAGATCCTTAGCACACGGCAGCATCTGAACACCGCAACACATACAACTGAATACACGTTCACTTGGCATTAGTTTTCGCATAGTGCATATGCAAACATGCTTTCTGTTTATGAATTTTGTGATGACAATGCTTTGGCTGCCATTGAGAAATACAGACAACGTTTTCACAATCGAAGGGCTCCATCCAACTGTGTGTTTTCTAGGTTTACCGGATGTTATCTCAAACTGGCAAGCTACCGCTTGTTTCACTGAGATCGGAGGGATATTCGAACGTGTAAGATTGTCTTATCATGAACCGTGGTAATATTGAGCACATGCTACAATGCTCTCTTTCTCCAGTGCTTATCGGATGTTATGTTGGCCCAGAGCACCTGTAGTGACGAAATATAATAAAATCCCATAGATTTCGGAAACTGTTTTTACCACAACTATGTTTATTACGACATTTGGCCTTGTTTCATTGCCCTCTACACATCCCCGCTGGTTGTGTCTATAATTGTGAAAACATCGTGTATACACTCAATAGCACCGGTACTTTTGCGCAGAAATTCCAACAAACAATTCCCGTAGACAGTTCCAAGCAGATGAATTTTCGTCTGTGTTCTTATTATGATTACGTTTATGTCATAATTACAAATATTGCCAAGAGAAATGCTCTGTCATTTTGTTCCAGTTCCATTAAACTCTCGTTTAGTTTTTTGTGACGCACCTGCTAGCACAAAGCTTGGAAATAACTCACTTATTTCAGAAAAAGAACGTAATTTCGAAAGATACTGTATAATGAAAGTCTTTCAAGATTAAATTCTAAAAAAAAAGAAATAAAATAAAATAAAATAAAATAAAAATTCTTTTACTGTACAGTATAGCCGCTACAATTTTTAGCTCTGAAAAGACATTAAACAGCTGAAATTTGAAGCAGTTCCGATGTCTTCGACACGAACAACTCTAAACTCAAGCTTACAATTTTTATTTGAGCGTTGGAAATGATTGTATTTTGTCTAATGAACGAGATTACAGCACAGATCAAATAAACACTATTCCCGTACCAGAATATGAAATGTCATCAGCTTTTAAGTGGATTTGCAGAACTATGTCAATTTTGCAAACGGAATATAACATATGTTTCACATTCGGTATATGAACATATTATGAATCATCGATCCAATGATAACCGCTAATTAACAGAGAACGAATCCACTGAACAAAGCCTACAAGTAGCGGTGACATACTACAACCTTGCAACCTTGTCGTACTGTTTCAATGTTGTACATTTTAGAATTACTGTACATATCTCTTACCTCCGTACTTATTTCATAAATCTAACTTTGTCTTCTAGTGAGTGGCGATTCCTTCTATTATCACATAATATTGCTTGACAGATTCTCAGTGATCTGCATCTCTTGGAATATTTTTAACCATCCTGCTGTGATTACCCCACTGACGACTTTCAATATTATATTTATTTTTCTCCATATTTCTTTTTGAAATTCCACATATTTGTCCGTTATATATCCACTGACAATTTGAATTAACAATAACATAAATAATTACTCTAATTTAAGTTATAATTCACATTATTTATGTGGGGCTATCTTGTTACCCCGTCTGTAGTCTGTGTCATGACAATTCCAGGCTATAAAATTCAAACAGTAACTTAATTTTCTTCATGTTTATGTTTTTCTGCCTCCAAATTATTTTATTTCGTGTTATTTATAATATTTTTTATATTAATTTATTTATTTATTTATTTATTTATTTATTTATTTATTATTTTGCTAATAATTGTAACATAAAATATAATATACACAGAAAAAACTTTAGCTCGCCTCTGAAAGAGTAGAACTCGTGATCAGGGGCGAATTCCTGAATTGAAATTAATAATTATACAATACAACTTGTCTTATGTCTACTGCGCAATTATAGTATATAAATTTAAATTTACAATTTTTCAATTTTTATAAAATCCATACATAACTTTTTAAATTTAATACTATAACTATTAGAATTGACAAGATTAGGATATTTAAA
Organism: Periplaneta americana; assembly: GCF_040183065.1. Taxonomy (NCBI): domain Eukaryota; kingdom Metazoa; phylum Arthropoda; class Insecta; order Blattodea; family Blattidae; genus Periplaneta; species Periplaneta americana. Next base: position 25,437,291 of record NC_091126.1, read on the forward strand.
TATAAATTTGTTATATATTCTTGGGCCTAAATTACTACTATGATTAAATACTGTAACAGTGTTGCTGTTGCATTTTGGTTCAAACAATCTTAAAGAATTCATACCTTTTGTTTCATAACTATGAGAATACAATTCAAAATTAGTTCGATTTTTTTTGTATGAATTTTATTAATACAATATAATAAATTTGTCTTACGTTAAGTACATTAAAGTCTAAAAACAAATTTTGAGATGGAAAATCAATAGGTTTATGAAGATATATTTTAATTATTTTCTTCTGTAATAAATAAAGTGGATAAAAATTGGATTTAAATGAGCTACCCCATCCTATAATTCCATACATAATTACCGATTGAAATAAAGTTAAATATATTATGCGTAATAAACTTATTGACAAGTAATTCCTCAATAAAACAAAATAATATACTATTTTACGTAATTTATTACAAAGGTAATTAATGTGTTGGTTCCATTTTAAATGATTATCGAAAATTATGCCTAAATACTTAACTTCAGAGGATTCTTTAATAATCAGATATTTACACAGTATAAGACAACAATCAGAATTATGTAATGTAATACTTAATAAAGATGTAGGAGTTTTATTACATTTTTCAGATAATGAGAATGGAATAATTATGGTTTTATTTTCGTTGATAGGAAGATACAGTAATTTATCTCAAACCATTTTTTTTATTAATTTAAGTCCTTTATTTGAATTATTATATGCATCATACCAGGCTTTTCCACGAAAAAGTAAAACTGTGTCATCTGCATATGATTTATATTATGATGATCTTTTGTTCGTAATTTTTTTTAAGGTTTTTCTGAAAGTGATTTTGTTAGATATAATGATTAGTTTAGTCTTTTTTCGAGACGCTTACTGCAGTATAGGTGATATTCGAATACAGTATTTGAATTTTAACAAATAACTAAAATTATAGTCGTTTGTTTTTACTTGGTTATCTAACGAAGCTATATCAACTACTAGGTTATTTAGCGTCGATGGAATTGGTGATAGCTAAATGGTATTTGGCGAGATGAGGCCGAGGATTCGCCATAGATCACCTGAAATTTGTTTTAATGTTGGGGAAAACCTTGGAAAAAACCGAACCAAGATAATCACCCCAAGCGGAAATCCACACCCGAGCGCAACTCCGGGTCGGCAGACAAGCGCCTTAGCCGACTGAGCTACGTCAGTGGCGATTTATTACTTTCGTATTTGTATTGACTTATTTTTAGAAATTAATTTTTATTTCATTTACATGTTTTTGAGTTACTCGTGGTTTTATATAAGGTACGGTATCCTAATATTTAATTTTCAATATCTAACTGAAATGATTTCCAGTTTATGTTATAGTACTTGACTTTTATTGCTTGGAAATGTGTTTTCCACCATGTCAAAATTATGTACAGTAACATTAAGGAGTTTGTCTTGAAGTGAAAGAGAGGCAAATTAAAATTTCCTGTAGCCTATATGTTACCTTATAGTGTCATCAGTAACATATATATTAATTTTGGTATCCGTTTTCAACAAAATGGCACAGGACTTTTTTAATCACCTTTGTTTAAAAAAAAGGATAATTATTTTATATTTTTAGATTTTTAGTAAGTATAATTAATAAAACATAAATTGTTCATATCCCAAGTGTTTAAGGAAGATTGATGTATGATTTTGATCGGGGTAATTGTATTACCCCCCCCCCCTTGGTAGTAGTAAGTTGTGAGAAACCTTGGTAGCAGAAGGGTTAAACATGTCCCGTGAGAAAGACGATAAACTAGCCTGTAATGACAGTGGAAGTTGTCTATGTATTCGCCTGGGCTGTGTGAGTTCGATCGGTAGGAATCCCGTAACCTTGAGATCAAGGTCACATGAATTATATTTTCCCCGTATCCCACAGTTGACCTTGAGGATTGTAATAAATGATGAAAATATATTAAAAGTGATTAGACAAATCTTGTAAAGTAAAAATCAAACATTATTACGCATCAACGCGAAAAAATACGCACAATTCAAACTCTAATTGAAATAAATGCTAATTACAGAAACGTATTACGTACATTTCAGAAATAATTCCCATGTAATGAAATGTAATTTTGCTGGGACCTGTACATAATTATGTACAAACTAGAACTACGTGTTGAATGAGTTCTACTGTATAGACGTGGACAAATTATTAGACTAAAACGTTTTTCTTGGAAACATAATATAGTTCGTCATATCAACTATCAGTATAATTCACAGAGTCTCTATTGTTGTAAATATGATTGTTTATATCTTCTGGTATATTTTTCCAATGGTTAAATATACTTTGTCTGGCTGTGTTGGTACTATGGTGTTTTAGTTATATACTGCAGAAAATATTCAACAGTCTGTTCTCCCATGGCCTGCAAGAAGACCGGACATGAACGGAAATGAAAATCTGTGATCTATACTGAAGAAGAAAGTGAACAAAAAGAGGCTTACAACAAAACATGGACTTATTTAAAGCACTGTCTGATATCTGGCTAAATGATGCTGATATTCAAAGAAAGTGTCAAACTTTGGTTTCCAGCATCCCTGACAAAATCAACGTGTTAATAAAGAATAAGGGAATGTTCACAAAATATTAGTAACCTCCAGACTCAATTTTCTGTTCATTATTTCTGTGCAAAATACATTTTTGTTCATTATTTGTGCCGATAAATTCAGCTTTTTGCACATACAATTAATTTAGTCTAATAATTTGTCCACGTCTGTATATTCTGGAAAAGAAGTTCTCGTGCTGACTGGAGTGAAGGTCGGAAAACAATTTACATCAATATCAAAATGCGCAATATTTCTGCGGGTGTTTCCACTTAGTCAAATAACTCCTCCAGTTCCGAGAAAATATGGATAATATCTCTCAAAGATATAAATATTTCCTCTAGCAGCACTTTTTTTGTATTTTAAGTATGGTAGCGGAACCTCGTCTAGAATAAATACCACAGTGTGTATTCTTTCTCTTTGTCCAATCTTCAGACAAATATTCGCAGAACAGCTATTACGTAAGGAAATGCAAGTACGTATGCATTGCCATCCTATGGAAGATAAAGAAGCGATCTTGCTGCGGATGCCGGAGCCCAACCATTAGACCTTCGTGTTTACTAAAATAAAGTTGCCGTAAGTCCTAAGCTAGGGTCAGAAAGAAAAAAAAATTGTACAAAGGGATATAATGATAATTTCTTCTCTTGCCTTGTAGACACAGACTATCCCGCTACATATACACAATAAAAGATGAAGAGAATATCTTTCCGTACTGCGTTCTGTTGGAAATGGATTAATTAACCGTCGTCCAAACAATTCTTTCCTCCTTCCATAAAGGAATGTCCCCAATATAAAAATGGCCCTTTTATGCTTCTATTGAATACGATCTGCACTAAATTAAGCAGTAAATTCCATGGGCAGGTCAGAATTTATAGGCTATTCAATGAAATATTAAAGATATTTTTATTAATTTGTCCTACAGAATAATATCTGTAATACTGACAATTAATATTTGAGGAGAAAAATTCGCTCCGGCGCCGGGGATCGAACCCGGGTCCTTGGTTCTACGTACCAAGCGCTCTGACCACTGAGCTACGCCGAATTCAATCCACAGCACCGGACCGAACCTTTCTCCCTGAATGTTTCTCTTTGTGGCCTGACTCCAAGTTAGCCATATATGTTGACGTATATGTCCAATGTCAACTGCCATTACATTAGGAGCGCACTCAGTTGAGTGACTTGTTTGGCCGGGATTCCGCAGTTAAGTGCACAGTAATCTGTACAGAAATATGCACTGCTAGCTTTGAGAATATTAAAGATAATAATATCTGTAATATTGACAATTAATATTTGAGGAGAAAAATTCTCAAATATGAGAGAGATACTGATTAACTGCCTAGCGTGTTAAACACAAGACCACGGAGGAAATTTAAAAAGTGCACTTAATTTACGAAAATATTTTATGGTATGAATTATCCCATTTTTTCGATTAACCGTTCAGTTCACCTCCTTCATTACCACGGATAATAGAGGTTCTACTCTAATAATAATAATAATAATAATAATAATAATAATAATAATAATAATAATAATAATACTTACTTACTTACAAATGGCTTTTAAGGAACCCGAAGGTTCATTGCCGCCCTCACATAAGCCCGCCATCGGTCCCTATCCTGTGCAAGATTAATCCAGTCTCTATCACCATATCCCACCTCCCTCAAATCCATTTTAATATCATCTTCCCATCTACGTCTCGGCCTCCCTAAAGGTCTTTTTCCCTCCGGTCTCCCAACTAACACTCTATATGCATTTCTGGATTCGCCCATACGTGCTACATGCCCTGCCCATCTCAAACGTCTGGATTTAATGTACCTAATTATGTCAGGTAAAGAATACAACGCGTGTAGTTCTGCGTTGTGTAACTTTCTCCATTTTCCTGTAACTTCATCCCGCTTAGCCCCAAATATTTTCCTAAGCACCTCATTCTCAAACACCCTTAACCTATGTTCCTCTCTCAGAGTGAGAGTCCAAGTTTTACAACCATACAGAAGAACCGGTAATATAACTGTTTTATAGATTCTAACTTTCAGATTTTTGGACAGTAGACTGGATGATAAGAGCTTCTCAACCGAATAATAACACGCATTTCCCATATTTATTCTGCGTTTAATTTCCTCCCGAGTGTCATTTATATTTGTTACTGTTGCTCCAAGATATTTGAATTTTTCCACCTCTTCGAAGGATAAATCTCCAATTTTTATATTTCCATTTCGTACAATATTCTGGTCACGAGACATAATCATATACTTAGTCTTTTCGGGATTTACTTCCAAACCGATCACTTTACTTGCTTCAAGTAAAATTTCCGTGTTTTCCCTAATCGTTTGTGGATTTTCTCCTAACATATTCACGTCATCCGCATAGACAAGAAGCTGATGTAACCCGTTCAATTCCAAACCCTGCCTGTTATCCTGAACTTTCCTAATGGCATATTCTAAAGCGAAGTTAAATAATAATAATAACAACGGAGGACATCTTGAATTACAGACTTGCCCATGGAAACGATTCGTTTCCGTATTAAAACAGGAAGTTGATCAAAACCACATCCATCTATTGAGGAATAATTCGGGAAAATAATTTTAAAGCCAGCAGAGCATGGACCGAGGGGGAAAGAAAGGGTCAATAGGGGATGTGAATGCCGGATCGTAAAAAGTAATCAGGCACATAAATGTTCCTCCAGGGGAAATGCTGCGCTGGTAATATCTCAGAGTCCATCGGCTACTCTGGCTCAATAAATGGAATTGGAGAAGAGGTGGAGGCTACACGCAAATGCACCAGGAACTTTATTCTTAAATAGGAGGTATTTCCACCCGAGTGAATGGACGGAGATTATAATAACAACAGAACGATATCGAGATATTCGGTATGAAAACCAAACATTTGAACAAATATCATATGAAGAGTCCACTGGAAGAATGATTGATGTCACTTTCTTGTCGAAAATGAACCAAGACTGTCAATGCATAGCTTAAGACATATAGAATGTACATAGAGAGTTATATGGCATTAACACTGATAGTCATTGTCCAGTAATGATCGGAAAATCACAGTTAAGCTTTGAGCGCTAAGAATTTCAAACTTTCAATTGTTTCTCCTGAAAAATGTAATCCAAATGACATCCATCATTCTTGCAGTGGACTTTTCATATTCGATACTTTGCACCAAATCTTGGCTTGAAGAAAAAAACTTTATAATGTCCATAGGATTCTAGGTTTAATGTAGAAATATTTTTTTTACATGTGCTACATTTCTGTAGGTAAATATGAAAGAAATTTTTATGGATAAGTTGAAGCAATACGTATTCCCCTTTCCCAACTATGTGACAGATCAAATTCTTTCAAAAAAGTAGTTGTATTCTGCGACTTTTTATCAGTAATTCAAGCTATATCATGTTCAGTGTAAATATGATCGTCAAAATTGTCGGAAATCAATACACTGACTACGAAACTGAAGGGATCAGGCAAAGACATCATTTCTGAATGGATTCCCTCCAACGTTGGAATACAAGGGAAAGAGAAGTAAGATTTCGTGACAAAAAGACACACAAATAGTTCACGCAGAACAATCTGCGCTCTCTTTCATTCAGCAAAGACTATTATTAAATCTAAGGACTTTACTAATAGACGGTAGTACATTATACACACTATTTAAAGGGTGTAATTAATATTTTGTTACTTGAAGTCATGTATCAGTGAAGAAGTGTGTTGTGTCAGTGAAGTGTGAAGTGTGTTGTGTCTGTGAAGTGTGTTGTGCAAGTGAAATGTGTTACTGTCAGTGAAGTTTTATAGTTCTAGGGTTAATGTAGAAATATTTTTTTTACATGTGCTACATTTCTGTGGGTAAATATGAAAGAAATTTTTATGGATAAGTTGAAGCAACACGTATTCCCCTTTCCCAACTATCTGACAGATCAAATTCTTTCCAAAAGCAGTTGTATTCTGTGACTTTTTATCAGCAATTCAAGCTATATCATGTTCAGAGTACACATTATCGTCAAAAGTGTCAGAAATCAATACACTGACTACGAAACTGAAAGGAATAGGCAAATAGATCATTTCTGAATGGATTCCCTCCCACGTTGGAATACAAGGGAAAGAGAAGTAAGATTTCTTGACAAAAATGCACAGAAATAGTTAACGCTCTCTTTCATTCAGCAAAGACTATTATTAAATCCAATTTTAAAGCCGAAAGATGAGACCAGCTACAACAATTAGGCCAAGGAAAGAAGTAGATTTAATTGATAAACAGCAATTTTGTACTAAAAGCACCTAGAAGCGATACAGTGGCGCAATTTCCAACACATTATATGCAGAGGTGCACTCATTACGAGTGACTAAGTGGCCGGGATCCGACGGAATGAGCGCCGTCTTAAATCACTAAGGCCCGGTTTCTTCAACCTTTGTTAAATTATAACAGTGTGTTATTCCATTTTAACTGTAAACTTAACAGTTGAAGCATTTCTTCAATTACTGTTAGTAGTAACAGGCTGTTAAAACCTATGTTAATTTAACTGCCCAATTTCATGCAGTTAAATCATTTAAGTCTCTGTTAGCATAGAAGTATCCAATATGGCTGGTGCGTTAGATGCTGAACTTATATATCTGGATTATTTAGAAAATGATTCCATGAATACATAAATAGAGCGGATGATTTCTGTGATTTGACAGACCAGCAGGTCATACAAAAGTATAGGCTATTTTGTGCCAAGTCTCACTTTTCGCTTTCAACTTACTTGTAGATTCGTTTGTTTATTCTCATTAATTGGTTTATACTGCGAAATAATTTCCAGCAGAAGGTTTCTTTCGAAAGAAGAGAAATTAGTCCCACGATTTCTGTTTGTCCCAGTGTTTTCCATTTCATAACAGCAATACCGGTACCAATATGCCGCTCCATGCTATTGTGATAGTGTGATACAAATGAGGAAAGAAACAGAAATAAAACCTGAGAGAATAGAAAGACTTCTATCCTCTCTGAATCAAACAACGGAAACAAGCGAGAATCGCAATTGTCAGAATTCAGAAAACAGAAGTGAGCCTATACTTACGATGAAAGAGTAATGGAACGGAGAAAAATTCTCTCCGGCGCCGGGATTTGAACCCGGGTTTTCAGATCTACGTGCTGACGCTTTATCCACTAAGCCACACCGGATTCTACCCCGGCGTCGGAAGAATCGTCTCAGTTTTAAGTTCCAAGTCTTGGGTTCCCTCTGGTGGCCGCCCTCTGCACTACGTCATAGATATCTATGAACCTAGGACCGAAGTCCACACATGTGCTGAGGTGCACTCGTAATGAGTAACTAGTTGGCCGGGATCCGACGGAATAAGCGCCGTCTTAAATCACGAAGTGATTTACGCATATCATATATATTATTATAATGTACCGAAGTACATATGATATTTCCATGCAGATATTCTGCGTCATCATACGATGAAAGAGTAATGGAACGGAGAAAAATTCTCTCCGTCGGATCCCGGCCAACTAGTCACTCATTACGAGTGCACCTCAGCACATGTGTGGACTTCGGTCCTAGGTTCATAGATATCTATGACGTAGTGCAGAGGGCGGCCACCAGAGGGAACCCAAGAGTTGGAACTTAAAACTGAGACGATTCTTCCGACGCCGGGGTAGAATCCGGTGTGGCTTAGTGGATAAAGCGTCAGCACGTAGAGCTGAAAACCCGGATCCCGGCGCCGGAGAGAATTTTTCTCCGTTCCATTACTCTTTCATCGTATGATGACGCAGAATATCTGCATGGAAATATCATATGTACTTCGGTACATTATAGTAATATATAGAGCCTATACTTGGTTATAGGTTATGGTTAAACTCTAGAATCTCTGGTCCTTACAGAGAGTTAACAAACAGAATGTTAAAATGTGAAATGTAAAGTTGAAGAAACGCAATATTTTTAACAGCAATTCATACTTTTAACTTCCAGTTAATTAACGCTATGTTAGGTGCATTTTAACAAAGGTTGAAGAAACCGGGCCTAAGTGATTATTTACGCATATCATATTATTGTGATGTACCGAAGTACATATGCTATTTCCATGCAGGAATTCTGCGTTATCATATGATGAAGGATGGATGGAGCGGAGGTTTAGATCTGTAATCGGACAGTTGCCTAAACAACGTTGTCCTCCAGTCATCCCTGAAGTATGTACTTATAATAAATTAAACACTCCATATTTCTCCATACTACATAGGCCTATAGTAAAGAATCGATATTGTGAATCGTATGTAATATGGGGTAATAAAGTATATCGCCATCGGATCATCGATAATTAAAGATCGTTCTTATTATAAGGTGAGTTTGGCAAACTTCCCAAAATGGAACTACTGTAAGCCTTGTGGCCTGTGGAGTAGTACTTCAATCCATGTAGTAGCTGCTACGAAAATATTTACTGCTTTGTTTTCTGAACAAATTATAGGTAATTTATAGAACATCCATCATAAGAATTTTTTCATTACGTAGGCCGAATTCTTGAGAAGTGAGGCAGCAATTCCGCCACCATTCATTATAGAATAATGCCACAATTCATGCAGTGTTTCATTTACTCTCAATTCCTTCAGCCCTGTCACCTTGTCTGTTATTACTACACCTCCCCTATGTCTCCTTGCTACCCCTTTCGGCTATCTGGCAGATGGGTGGCAGGTGGAGGAACATAATTCGTATTCGAAAAAATAGAAGCCCAGTGGTTAGATATAAACTTGTTTGGTGTAATTTCTGGACGCACAACTAGATTAGCGACCGTTAGGTTACAATATGTCATATTAGATGAAACTACTGTGTGTCGTTAACTCGAAAAAGGGAGAGATGATATTTCATATAATTCGATGTAATTCTTATACTCAAGAATTTTAAATAGAATTTCAGATTTCATCAGCAAGGTATTTTTTTTTTAAATCTGCTATCAATGACGTGAATGTCGTTCAAGGTTTCCCTCGAGTAACATGGTTCCCTTTCTAAATTGGCTACACTCTTCATTCATTACCCCAAATCTAACCTTCATCGACACTTGTGGTTTCCGTAATTAATGGTAGTATGAAAGACCTATACCACTTAAGCTACACCAAATTCATTTCCCATTTTCTGTCGAACTATAGACAATATAATAACAAATTTACAGAATATACAGCCCTATGACGTAAATCCACTGACCTTTTTCATCAAGATACCATTAACCTAAAGTGAGATTCAATTTTTAATCTGATGCCATTCTGTGTTCCTTTTTCCTTCAATTTTTATTCTCGTGGTGTTATTATTTGTCTCAGGTCTACCACAATAGATCCATATTTCAATAACCTTATGAACGATTGGTAGAATTCTGGAGTTCTAGCTTAAGCAGTTCTTCAGAAAACGGGAACTCGTGCAAGAAAGTGCATTTTTTTTAATCGCAGTCAAAACTATGCAGTCTACAGACGTGAAAACTTTCGTCAGCTGTTACCGCCTTGAATACCAAACAAGAAGCAACATCATAGGAACAAATGCTGTCAATGTAAGCTACGTAGTTTTCATTATAATTCAAGATAAATCACAGCCTTCTAAAGTGAACAGTTCCACAGTTATTGAATTTTTACTAAACAAGTGCTTACGAAAAGAGAAAAGGCTTGTGCAGTAATATAAATTTTAAAAATATATTTTAATGATACTTATAATCAACTAACATTAATGAAATATACATCTATCAAATTTAACAGAAAATTCAAAATATTAATGTACCACAAAATATATCATATCATATCATATCATATCATATCATATCATATCATATCATATCATATCATATCATATCATATCATATCATATCGCATCGTATCATATATCATATCATATATCATATTATCATATCATATCATATATCATACCATATCATATCATATCATATCATATCATATCATATCATATCATATCATATCATATCATATCATATCACATTATATTATATATTATATTATATTATATTGTATTATATTATATTATATTATATTATATTATATTATATTATATTATATTATATTATATTATATTATATTATATTATATTATATTATATTATATCCTATATATACAGGACGAACCGCAAGAAATTTCATTAATGTTAGGGGTTATTCTTTCAGATATTTCAAACAAAATAGTCAAGTACAATTTTGCTCTTTTTCGCTTTCTTTTGGAGAAGAAAATTATTTGCATAAAATATTTCATAATATGTTTTAGGAAATTCATTGATTCAATTCCCAATATGCTCAGTCAATTTAAGACAGTCTATTATTATGATAATACATTACTGAAGAATTTTAGTTTAGTGCCTTAAATGAACAGAAATTTGATCTAAACAAATGTAACTTTTCGTTCTGAAAGGAAATTTTAAAATTCTACTTTTGTTCGGATCAAATTCCTAAATATTTAAAAGACAAATCTAAAAATCTTTCAATCATTTATTGCTCTCTTAAATTGATGAACACCTTGGGAATTAAATCAATGACTTTCTCAAAACACACTATGAAGTGTTTCATATGAAACAATTTTTATTTCGGTAAGGTAGCAAAAACGAGCAAAATGTAGTAAACTTTTTGTTGGAAATATCTCAAAGAATAACCCGCTGAAATTTATGACATTACTAACGGTTGACCCTGTATATTATATTATGATTAGTTTCACTGCGTTGTTTGCAGTTTCGAATACTTTGAAAAAAAAAGGTGAAATATCCAATTCCCCTATTGCTGTACTCAAATCGGATATTGATTTTGAAGAAGGTGCTGTAACTTATCAACTATAATTCATAAAACAATCACGTTAATAATATGAAACATACCTTGCTTCTCCTCGTGATCAGATATTTTAATTGGAATCGAACTTTTAGCTTTGTAGCTTCCATTATATTATATTTCCATCTTTCAATGAAGGGCCAAGAATGAAGTAGTGGTGCGTATTTGAGTAATACTTGGAATTTACATTCTAATTTTTTCTCTAAATTCGTGTCAACGTTCGAGATTATTCCTGTGTACTCAATTCTTATGGTATTTTAGAGTGTGACTAACATTTATTCCGAAAGACGTCAGGAATATAAGAATGAAGTAGATCACAAAAAATACGCGGGAAATTAAGGGTTAACAATGGCGCGGTCTACGCCGGCATACAAGCATGTCTGATGAGCAAGGAACTAAGCAGAATATTCTGTATTACTGTATATTTGTACGAAGTGCTGATCAATGGAGATATAAACACCAGAATTGGAATAAACACTTGAAGTTAATTAAGAGTCTTGAAAGAAGATGGATTTACTTACCGTGATCCTGTAGTCGTGTGGGTCGCAAGTATCGTAGCGCCTTCGAAACCTGATGACTGTGTGCGTTCCATTTTCGTATCCCAGCAGCAATTCGTAATCTTGACTAGGGTCCAGTTGAGGTTCGCCTCTGTCCTGGGCGTACCGGTCCTGTAACAACGAGATATCTCTGTCACGAAGAGTTCATCTGATCCGATCTCATCGCCAGAGACAAATCACTTGGGGCCCTCTTCTGTTATGAAAATTCAAAGATGTGCGAGCAGATCTCGAGAGTTGCAAATATTGCGGAATGAAGGAAGCTCGTGACCGCCGCGAAGTTAACGTCCTTAACTCACGAAGAGATCCGCCTCGTGCTATGGCCAAGTGCGTGACAGTTAACACGTGGGCCCCTCGCGTATTGGCAGAGATGCTGTCATGGAAACGAGCCTGATAAATTGCACATTAAAACAAAATCCCTTTATGTGTCCTGTAGAAGTTGAAATATTAGTCAGTTGGTTCGTTTCCAATGCCTCCAGATATGGCCAAGTGAGACATTTCTGGTTTCAACTAGTAAAGCAGTTTAAATTTAATAATTCATTTCTAAGGTAGTGACAGTCACATGATCAGAATTCAGTACCCTCATGTTCGCCAAATGTTTGGAGAGTCGGCTTCCTCATAAGAAGCCCCGGATGAAATTTTGACGGGTGCAATTGGAAGTTTTGGTGGGCAAAGATTTTGTTTGGGGCAAGTTTCCTCAAGCCCCCCAAAATTTCTTTGTCATTCCAGTATTCATACATAATTCAAAACCATCCCTTTACATGTCCTGTAAAAGTTGAAACATTATTCAGTTTATTCGTTCCCAATGGCTCCAGATACGGTCATGTGAGCCCTTTTTGACTTCAGCTGCAGAGTGCTGTAAATAATTAATTCCTATGGTAGTGACAAAACAAGTTGAGAATTCAGTAACTTCAAGTTCATCAATTATCTGGAGGGTCTGTTTCCTCGTAAGAAACCTTGGATGAAATTTTGGTGACTGCAATCAGAATTTTTGTTCGGCAATGATTTTTACTGGGGCAAGTTTCCTCAAGTCACTCACACATTCTTTATGATTTCAGCATTCATATATAATTAAAAATCATCACCGTTAGAGAAAAAAACATAATTCCTGGTTGATAAACATGGGTACGAAACAGAAGCTCGCCTATTTAATTCCGGACAACAGAAATGGAATTTTAAGGCAGATTGAGAAAGTTTGTGTGGCATTCTTCGGAATCGACGTAAACTAAAAGTCGAATATCTTAGTTTTACAGTCCGTAAAAAACCTTGCCTGCTAACTGTCCCTCGTAACAATTTTGTTACTCTGCGGATAGATGTATCTTACATGCCAACATCTCGACAGACACTGCACATTTTTCTGCGTAACTACTTGTCAGGCCTCACAGAGAGGACAAAAGTCACAAATGATTTTTGGGTTTTTCTCCGTGTCACATACGATGCTTAGAAGCTTTAAATTTACTCCAACACTACAGAAGACAAGAAAAGGGAAACATTTTGGAGTTATTATCGTGATTTACCATCGAGTACTGGAGAATACTTTAGCTTATAGTAAAGTCAGTGTTGAGAAAGTGTCAGTTGAATAGTGTAAATAGCAATCAGTGTTTGTCAAAATGCTAGTGTTAGTATAATATGGGTAGTGAAAAAGAAATGGACAAAGGACAAAGTGCTGAGACTAGTTAAAGTCTAACAGGGTTATTAACCATGTCACCAAAGTAGTATACACGACAAGCTCGCCTGGATTGGCTCACCAAGCGAGTACACTTGAGCCGTCCCTGTCGAGGGGGTTCTAACCCCATCACATGAGGCCTGTGCCCAACATGGGACATCATGGCTAACATTCATGCATATATATTTTGATGTACCGAAGTACATATAGTGGCTTAGTGGATAAAGCATCAGCACGTAGAGCTGAAAACCCGGGTTCAAATCCCGGCGCCGGAGAGAATTTTTCTCCGTTCCATCACTCTTTCATCATATGATGACGCAGAACATCTGCATGGAAATATCATATGTACTTCGGTACATCAAAATATATATGATATGCGTAATAAATCACTTTGTGATTTAAGACGGCGCCTATACCGTCGGATCCCGGCCAACCAGTCACTCATTCGAGTGCACCTCAACACATGTATGGACTTCGGTCCTGCGTTCATAGACATCTATGACGTAGTGCAGAGGGCGGCCACTAGAGGGAACCCAAGAGATGGAGCTTAGTCTGAGACGATTCTAACCGGCGTCGGGGTTGTATCCGGCGTGGCTTAGTGGATAAAGCATCAGCACGTAGAGCTGAAAACCCGGGTTCAAATCCCGGCGCCGGAGAGAATTTTTCTCCGTTCCATCACTCTTTCATAACATTCATGCATTCATTCATGAATGTAGAATTGTAGAAATAAATATCATATCATATCTATATTGTATCATATCATATTTCATATTGTATCATTTATATGATATCATATAGCTCATCGTATCGTATCGTATCATATCATATATCTTATCATATCATAGCATATATCATATCATATCATACCATATATATTGTATCATATCATATATCGTATTGTATCATATATTATATCGTATCGTATAGTATCGTATCGTATCATATATCATATATATCATATCATATCATATCATATCATATCATATCATATCATATCATATCATATCATGAAGATTAACTCACTATCGATGTGGCCAGTATGCTGTACGTTCGTCTACGTGGCTTAAAAGAAGATACATGGGTCCTATCTAATCATTTTAAAAGTAAATAAATCTTCAAATTCTTCATTAGAAATTGAACCCAGGGACACGGGATTGTAAACCATAAACCTTACTATTTGGGCCACATAAAGCCTTTGGGCCGTATTCATAGACATTCTTAGCGCGGGCTTCCGGTGGATGATTAGCGTTTTTCGTATTCATAAATCAGTGTTAGCGATATGATATGATTTGAATTCTGTACTAGTAACCAGTGGATAGCCGGGGCTAGTTTAGTACACTCGTAGCGCGTGCTGCGAAATATCTATGAATAGCACCCTTTATGTTCATACACAAATTTGACTCAGTTTAATAATTAGGCCAGGAGTTGCTATAGTATTATGTTTGGAAAGTTGTACAACAGCTTTAGAGTTCTATGAATAGATATTCCTTGTTAGGAGTGAGATCAACGCTGATGCAAGCAATCCACACTCCAATTTCTAATTTAACAATATTCCCTTCCCCGCTTATTCCACGTGTGGCCTATCCAATATAACCTCTCTAATTAGAGTACAGAGTTTGCGTTAAAGTGGTATCCAAACACAAACATTCCACAACTTCCTTCAAAAATTTATTTTCGCAAAAACATCCTTGTTAACCAGCAATTTTCGCAAAGTATTTATGACCACAGACATCTGGATGTAGTAGACCTATCTAATAATGGAGAAGGTAAAACTTGGCTCGCTTTCGTTACTAAGGTTGGAATGTGGCTCTCTCTTTGTCATGGTTTAATTACTCTTCAACATCAAGGAAGACCTTAATTTTGCAAATTTTGTTTCCTTAGTCTTCCGATAGTAGCCTACAGTTCCTTTGTAGGGCAATAATGAAGACTGATCCAGACTCATATTAAACGCAAGAGATTTTTATTAAAATCTAACATATTGCGCAATTAAGAGGGCTGAAAATACCTCTTCAGCTTCTAAGGTTCCAGCTCAGAAACTCTTGATATTTTCGTAACACGTAACGCCTACGTCTACCTTATGAAAACCTCTTCTCCCCGATCTTTATAGGCCTACATCGAAAGTATTTCATTTTAAAACATTATTAGTTTTAATCCTTTAAAACTTCCTTCATTATTCCACATAATAATGCAGAAAGATTAAAGGAAAGCTTTTCGATACAAAGCTAGGCCTACTACTACAAAATTTACTGTATATTTAATATAATAATAAAGAATTCCGTTCACCTACAACTACATATGAGGAACTTAGAACATAACTCCACATTTCATGCTAATGAGGTTGCTGGTATATTTTGTAGATACTTTTCAATGTTACAAGAAAATACGCTCTGATCTCAGCATTTCATTTGTTTACTGAATGTTCTCTAAATATATTCAATTTCAGGAACACTCATTTTTCACAGAAATATCCCAGATGGAGTTTCACCATTTGTGCTTTAAGTCCCTCATATATTACCACGTTTGCGAAAGGTCAACAGATTCTGCCGATTAAGTTATAATACGTTTGCGAAATGCAGGAACCAGTGGCGTACACAAGAGGGGTTACCGGGTTTGAACCCACCTTGAACTTAAAAAAATGGCATATTTATATTTGAGTATTTTTTTTATCCATAATCGTTTTTCCTTCTCTAATTTTTCACTGTCAGAGTAACAAAATCTACATCGGCATAAGGCAGAGTCCTCCTACCCCTCCTTCAATATACTCATCATGTCAGTTTTATTCTTCATCCTTCGTGAGTTCTATTTTTTGTTGATTAAGTATATGTATATGTATATATATATATGTGTGTGTGTGTGTGTGTGTGTGTGTGTTTGTATGATTATTGTGTACGTGTAATAATGACACAAGCATTTTATATTATACAAAATTAAACATAAGTTAAAATTAGTTAAACATTCGATACCTGTAAAAAAATTAAGTTAAAAATAATTTTATAGGGATATTCATGAATATTCTATTAGAAGATACTGTAATATTAATAAATATACCGTAATATAATAATAGTATTAATAATAATGATAATACACAAAATTTACCTACAATGTTAATTATAAACAATTTTAATCATAATAATAATAATACTCGATCACAACGCGATAACACGCTAGAAATTCCACTTCACACATCATCTCTGTATTCATCATCTTTCACTGTTGCTACCTCTCGTCACTGGAACTCTCTGCCGCCTGAAGTCAAGGGCTGCCGAACATTGAAATCTTTCAAAATCCAAGTTAGAAAATTATCTTATGACGAGTTGCCAAACTAACTTACTATTATGACAAGTGTTGTATTGCATTTTTCCACGTATTCACATTTTTTTATGTTCTATTGATATTTAGCTTATTTTATATTTTTGTTTTAATTTTTTTCCGGCAATGGTACCGTATATCTATAATGTGATAAGTTGAGCTATATATAATCATAATTTTCCTTACTGTGTGTACCTAAAAATATTGTATTCATTGTATGCTTTGTACTGCACTATTTTATTATTATTATTATTATTATTATTATTATTATTATTATTATTATTATTATTATTATTATTATTATCATTATCAATAATTGTCTTTTTTATACTTTGTATGTCTCATTTATTTTGACCTGCTCTTCACATTTTATTATGGTTTTTCCTTTCTTTCTGTATGTTATATATTATGTCTGATTTCTACTTACTTGTTGTTTACATTTTATTATTATTATTATCTTATTCAGTTTTGTGTGTAAAATTGGAGTGTACTTTGTAAATTTGTAGTGTTTTTTGCAACGCTGTTTTACTCCTGGTTGAGTGTTAGAGAAGGCCATATGGCCTTTACTCTGCCAGGTTAAATAAATTATTATTATTATTATTATTATTATTAACTCCCCCCATGATAAAATTCTGTGTACGCTACTGGCAGGACCTGTTTGCAAAACTGTGACAATTACCTCGAGAGCTTAAAATCCTTGAAAAGTGTAAATAAAATTGGTCATATTTCTTTTAAGATACATTCAAAGGCTTTTGATTGTATGCGTGTGTCTTTATAAATACTAGCTATAATTATACCAGGTGAGTCACTTGTCCTTTATTTACACAAAGTTATGCACTCATGCACATTAACAGTCAATTCCGTGTACACAGTACTCGTAATCATAATATGTCATTATCTTAACTACAGAAGGAAGTAATGTGCATATTATACTAGATCAGGTCATTAAGGCGAAGCTAATAACGGTATTCGGGTTCGGGTCTTACATTATGTATGTTTCTAATGCTCTTGTTTTAATGTGGGATCCCCGGAATATTCCACATATTTCCTTTTCATCGATTGAGCGCCAGCGTTGTCGTAAATGTACTGCAAACCGAGGACAACAATTTCGGCATGTAGACCCCATTATAAAATCGTTGTACTTTCATTAAACAGTTAAAAGTAAATGAAGAGAATATATTATTAATTAAAGTTAACCACCTAATACAGGTTCTTACTTCATAATATTTTAAATCAGGCTTGCAGAACTGGGTGATAATTGTGGCGTTGCGTCACTCATCGGATAAGTCACTTATCCCTTCCTTCTATCCCCGCGTCATTGACTTGGTAGGGGAGGGGATTTGTATTGAGTGTCTGTCTTATGTGATTGCGTAAGGGCCACAGATACGTCATTCAACGTCGGTGGACTGTGGACGGGGAACCAACGCTTTCCTCATGCTTTCCACCCTTTCCTCGCCAGTTCTGCATCCCTGTTTTAAATGAAAGAATATATATATATATATATATATATATATATATATATATAAATTGAACAGGTGTTAATTTACCTCGGCAAAAACATCAAATGTAGTGTTATCTATTTTCAGTTAAGGAATTATCCACCTCGCAGGTACAGAAATTTATCAATTAACCTCGCGTCGAATACTCCTCGAGACAGGTACCACAATTTCGTGGGCACGTTATAAAATGAAACATTGTATAAAAGTTAATAATGAGGGGTAATTGCACCATTCTGTATATCGATATAATATGAGTTTCAATTTGTATAAGCAAAGACATATTTTCGCCGGGAGTAGACTCAACCGGAGCAGAGGTTTTACTCTAAATACGAGTATATTTGAGTCGTGTTTGAGTAAAGGGAGATAAGTCATAAAAATTAGTTTTCGGTTAAATGAAAATGAAATGTGGAACCCTTATTGCAAATAATTTTCTACACAGGTAAAAGGCATCAATACTAGTATTATTTTGTTTTTTTTCACACCCATTTATAGAATTTAATTTGTGTATTCCCCTGTGGAACAAAACTCCATTTGCAGTAAAAAAAATGACTTATCCCCTTTACCTGAACACCACAATTTAGTCAGTCAGCATGAAATATATAGAGGAAAATTTAAAATAAACTAAATGCTTTTGTAATTATCGAATATTTTAAAGAAATGAAGGATAGTTTAAGTAAAAGATGTACTTTTTCATTGTATAACTAAGTGTCGAAGCTTTCTAAGTTATAGATCAATTCATAAATGAAGTGACAAAAATTTTTAACATAAGTTACTCTTCAACTTCTGAGTGATGAAAAATTTGTTTTACAGACGCTTAGAACTAAGTTAAAGAGGAAAGTTGACGATATTGGGCGCTTCATATTTAAAATTCATATTTTTTCGTAAGTCAACTGTTATTTTATTAAAAAGATTGTACCACTATCCAGCTAAATTAAAGCAGACGCTTGTACAGACTCTTATTATGCCTCATTTCGATTATTGTGACGCTTTATTCAGTGATCTCAGGGTGGATTTATCCCAGAAACTGCAACGTGTTCATAATGCGTGTGTTCGTTTCATTTGTAATGTCCGCTACTACGATCACATTTCGCCTTCTTTCGATAAAATATTGTGGCTCAGGTTAAATGAGAGGAGAAAGTTACATTCCCTTTCTCTCTTATACCGAATTTTGCACACCTCTACTCCCTCTTACTTATCTGTCCGATTCCACAGTCTTTCTCGGTATCGTAACTTAAATACTCGGTCACAATATAATAACACGCTAGAAATAACACTGCACACATCATCTCTTTATTCTTCATCTTTCACTGTTGCTGCTTCTCGTCATAGGAATTCTCTGCCGGCTGAAGTCAAGGGCTGCCGAACTTTAATTTCCTTTAAATGTAAATTAGAAAAATATCTTATAATGAGTTGCCAGACCTAACGCGTTGCAAATATTTAATGGAATGTGTTCCACTGTATTTATTGTTATTTTTTTTTGTTTCTTATTTTTATTATCTAAATCGTGTTTATTTATCACTTAACGCCAATATGTATCCCACTGTGTTGTTTTTTTTTAATTATTATTAATCTATTTTTGTGTACATTTTATTCAATTGTCGGTTTCTGGTTTAATTATGTAAATCCTACTTAAGTGTAATCTAATACTAATATGTATACTAATGTGTTTATTTTTATTTTTACTGTGTACATTTTTTTTTATTGAATTGTCGGCTTCTGTTTTTATGTGATTCGTATTTGATTCTAACAACATTAATATGTATTTCACTATGTTTATTTTTATTTTATGAGGTAAATTTTATGTAACTACCTCTTTTGATCTCATTATGTACCTAAATTGTACCAGTATGTAATTACTTAATTCCGATCCAGTTTTATGTTCAACTGTGTAAGCAAGTTTTAATCCTGGTTGAGTGTAAGAGAAGGCCTTACGGCCTTAACTCTGCCAGGTTAAATAAAGCCATTATTATTATTATTATTATTATTATTATTATTATTATTATTATTATTTATCTTCTTTCTTTTCTCACCAAACTATGATTTGTCTTTTTAAATATACTGTCAATATCTTTGAGTACAACACGATTTATAACAAATTGGTTTATTTTACGACGCTTTATCAACTGCGATGGTCATCTAGCGTCTGAGTGAAATGAAGCTGATGTCAGCGAAATGAGTCCAGGGTCCAACACCGAAAGTTACCCATTTGAGGAAAGCCCCGGGAAAAGCCTCAACCATGTAACATGTCCCAACTACGATTTCAACCCGGGCCCAATCGTTTCATAGTCAGACATGCTAACCGTTACCACACAGTGATCAACGATAAAGGATTTAGCTCTTAAGCTTTTTACTTACATATTGCCTAAGGAGTTAAAAGAGAGAGTACATTCGATAGCATATCACAACAAAACTCCGAGAATATCAGGATATGAAAATGAAAACAAAAATATAATTACAAATGCATTATGAATGGAGAGATACTATCAGAATATAATGCATTAAGGACGGGTTCAAGGAACAAGAACAGGATCAACAAAGAACGAAGCTCCGTTTTGAATCATGCAACGAAAATAGCCTGACCGATAATTGATTCATGTTTGGTGTTATTGAAAACTTCACACCGAGGGTCGCCATATGTTATAATGGTCCCAATAGTCTTACAGCATCTCAGCGGGAGGGAGCCTGCATCCACATACCAGGGAGTGACCAGACACTCCCATACGGACTCCGTAGAGCATCTAATTACAATGCCATGGACACAGAAGCTCCTATCAAGGTCACAGCTTCATGTTTATAAACAAGAGTATTAGGTTTAAAAACTTGTTCCTCTGTACTATAAAGCTTCCAATCGGCTTCTGGATCCAAATATTGAAGGCTCGCTTACACTATCGATGCGATGCAACAGAATAGCCGAGTGGCTCAAATGTGAACAGTCACTAGTAATTTCTATAAATTAATGTTCACCAGGAACCCGTTTCACAATGTTAACAAATTACAAATTAACAATTTACAAATCACGAATAAAATATTACCAGTACTTGTAAACCCTATTACAAATACAGGGACATCATTTTATTTTTACTAACATTTTTAATATTAACCTGTCTATACCTTTAGAGAACCGGAAACACCGCTTGCTCCCCCCTCCACGACTGGAGTTCGATGATACCGGCGTAAAACACAAATCAATCTACTAGGTGTAGGAAGGAAGAAAAGTAGTTCATCCATTTACGTAAACTAGGAAATATCGCGATTTTGAGTTTGATAATTTTCATTAGGTTTTTCTTTAATCAAAGTACAGTACTGTATTAAGAATAAGTGTTTTACTCACGAAGTGAGTTATCCATGCGAACGTATTCATTATGCAGTGTATATTATACTGTCTACAGCACATTAGCGTACAATATAGAGAAAGAAGTTAAATTGAAAAATAATCATAATATGAATATTTAAACACAATTTTGAAAATGGTGGCCGTTCATTTCGATACAGGCTTCAGTCCTCTTGTGCATATTATCGCACTATAGACTATTGCATCTAATTCCAATTGCCAGTTTCGTCCTTCGTACTAGTAACTCATGTTGAAATAATTCTGTACCTACTCTACGTACTGTAAATTCAATCTTCACTTCTGCCCGACCCGAAAATATATAAAATTACTCAGACATGCTATCTACTGTCCGTCCAAGTGGTTATGCCGCAGGATTGTAGAAAGGGAGGAAATCACGTGACAGTTAATTACTTAACGAGGCCCTTTTATTTAAGTTAAATTAAACAGCTGTATAATATTACTTAAACTTCCAATTCCTAAGAGAAATTAATGTTTTCAGAAAAGAGCTAAGACAGCCCAGCTATTACAGAGGGGCGAGCAGAAGCAGGTGGGGGAAATCGGGATGCGACGTAGGCAAACGGACAGTACCTGTGCGAAAATATGATTCAATATTGAAAGCTCTTTCGTCACTGGAAAACGCGAACATATTTCTGGAACGTACTATACTCAGTAACTCAGTACTGCTTACTATCTGCGGTCTTGGTTCTGTGTGGAGTTGGAACTTCCTTAGTAGAAGGGGTGGGAGTGAAGTACATTAAAAAAACTCAGGTACAATAAAAATTGAAGTAAAAATAATATGATGTCTCTGTATAATATTCATACTTTGTCCCAGGAGCCTACAAGATTAAGTATTACTAGAGTTTTTAAGTGGATGACGCGAGTGCATCTAGCAAGCGAAGTATAGACGAGGAGGCGAGACCTGGCATGTGAGCTTTGCAAGAAGAGAAAGAATGAGCTATCAGAAAGAGAGTTTCTTTCATAATGGTTAATATTATATCAGTTTACCAACACTATAATTTATCTCAGACTAAAACCTATCTTTCCCTTCCATTCCCAATTGCTGATATAGCCACGCATATGATAAGGTCAGAGGACAGGTCTTGCCTCTTCTACAGTACTCGATTTAAGGTATGTATTAACCTTTGAAATGGCGTTTTTATGACTAAAATTTTCTTTGTAATAATGTTAGCTGCAAAATCCTAGTACAGAGCATTGTAAGCATAAACAGCAATAACTCAGTGAAAGAAATTTCAAAATTGAGTAATTTTTAGAAAATATACGGCATTTCGAAGAAATATAATAATTTTTAATTAATCATTTTTTTAAAGGAATCAAAAAGTGAAATTGAAGTTTCTGATATATGGTTATGTTAGTCTATTTTCATATGTTGTCTGATAAATATCTTAAAAAGGTTGGTTAAAAAATGTAGATTTTCCTCCAAAACGTTAATACATACCTTAAGGCCCATGTGATTCTTGTTTCGTAAAGTGGGACATAACAAAACATGGACCACTTTAACAATTTCATTATACTAATGTTTACAATTTAAATTATTTACTCTAGAACACGTAATTTTTATTATTTACTCCACATTATTTATTATTTACATTATTATGTAGTGTTGTGTATTGTAATGCAAGACATGTTATTTGATAATACTGTAGAATATTTATTTTGTACATTGTGCACAATAGTGTAAATAATGTTTTGTCAATGTAAGCCTTCATTCTTCATGATAGTGTAAATAGTGAAAATAGCGTATTTTAGTGTAGGCCTACATGATGTAATGGTCTACTTTCAAAAGCCGATTGGCACAAACACTGCTTTTCGTCTCTAGAATATGATATTTCTTCAAATATTACTTTTGTCAAATACTTATTTTTAATACATCAATTTTCCTTTACTGTGTTAATCAGTCCTTCGAATCAAACAGTCTTATTTAACACTAAATTCTAATTGTTTAACTCTTTAAATTACGATGAAGTGAAGAAAAACGACTAGAAGCATTTGAAATGTAGATTTGAAGAAGAATGGAGCGTGTGAAATGGACAGACAGAATAAGAAATGAAGCTGTGTTGGAAAGAGTGGGTGAAGAAAGAATGATGCTGAAACTGATCAAGAAGAGAAAAAGGAATTGGTTGGGTCACTGGCTGAGAAGAAACTGCCTTCTGAAAGATGCACTGGAAGGAATGGTGAACGAGAGAAAAGTTCGAGACAGAAGATATCGGATCATAGACGACATTTAAGACACATGGATCATATGAGGAGACTAAGAGGAAGGCAGAAAATAGGAAAGATTGGAGAATACTGGGTTTGCAGTGAAAGACCTGCCCTTGGGCAGAACACTGTGTATAACTCTTAGAATTACATAAAAGTAAACAGATCTAAATTTTGCTCATACTACATATTATCATTATGCTGCAAAGAAGCAAATTTTACAAATGCAGGTAAATACTATTGAACCTACTTCATTTTAACCATAGCCTGCATGGCAGTTTATGCTATATTTGTTTCATTTGTTCACTTTTCAAATTGCATGTACACTTTGCTTACAACAAAACACTATTACAGCAAAATAATTTTAACTAGAAAATAAAGATGTGTTCTACAGCTGGGGCCATCCACGAAACTAAGCTATAAACATGAAAAAAATCAATATACAGTTATGAAATAATAATTTTAATTGTAAAGGAAACTAAAATAACAAAGGACAGCATATCTAAGGTCTGGAACGTTTCATGGTATATGACAGTAGATATTAACAATAAAATATGGTGTGGGGTCAGAAAAGACCCCCAGGTAAGTGTCGAAGTTAAAAAGACATAATTGGTAAAACAGTCCAATCACTGATGAAAAATCATGATCGTGGAGGTGGTGATAATGATGAAATGTATTATCTAAGCTTCAAATAATTTCTTCAAAATATTTTTTTCTGTAACAAAGTGAAAAAAGTAATATTTTCAGTCATAATGACAACTCTTATGTTTCGCAGCCATAAATACAGGGTGTTTCCGGGCTAGTGTTGCAAACTTTAAGGGATGATGAGGAAGGGCTATCAATTTCAGATAAAGAACCCTGGTCCGGAAATGACTGAGTCGAAAGTCATAAGCAAAAATAGTTGTGTGGAAATGGAATTGTAATTTGGCACCACGTGCCCTCCTTCCCTTAACCTATGGACAAGTCGTGGAAAGATGGTATGGGTCGGATGTCTCCTACGTGGGTACTTGCCTCGATACAATCTGTGAGCTTGTCTACTGTTCCCATTGGCTCATCCGTATTCGAAAATCATGTCTGCATATTCCGCTCTCGTGTACTCCTCCATTTCACTAGGAATGATCGACTGGACACTGCAACTTGTGCACATACACTGCTGTCTACAGGCGTGCATATCAGGACCGACTATTCCGTTACACATTACGCTATCTGCATTGCTTCAGTGTAGTTGCCTGTCCCCACCCCTCAGACAGCGCACTGAATGGAATACTTAAGTATACAACGTAAACAACGTCAGATGAATACAGTATGTGTAAGATGTACAGATAAATACACATAAATAAGGTGTACAGAGGAATAAAATTATTTCATTTTCACACAACTATTTTTGCTTGTAACTTTCGACTCAGTCATTTCCGGGCCAGGATTCCTTATCTCAAATTGATACATGTGCCCTTCCCCATCATCCCTGAAAGTTTGTAACACTAGCCCGGAAACACCCTGTATTCCGTGTAATATGAACATATAACGATAGAGAAATAATAATGAACAATTCTAATCCAACTCTGGGGCTTAAAAATCACAGTTTTAATCTTCGAATCTTACGTTAGTAGCAACACGTGCATTTAATAAGAGGGGAAGGATCACCAATCTGTCTTAGGAGAGCCCGGTAGCGTAACTGTAGTGTAAATCAGCCTTAATTCTCTGGACATGCATAATTTATTAGAGACGGGCTTAAGAGTTGTGTATAAAAATAAAACACAACTTCAAGAGATGGGAGAGGGGGTCTATCGATATATTAATTCCCATCTGGAAGTAATTATAACCCCCCAGTACTTAAGTGCATTAAACCAGGCGGACAATTTCAGCTAATAGTATGGATGGCAATTTCCTCAGACTACCCATTAATGGAGACCAGACAAAATACGTTGTGGCGGTGCAAGGAATCTTTTAAGATGGAATCTTCAAGACGACAACGTCTGAAGAAAGAAGCACTTGAGGCAAGTATGTGCAAAAAAGCATGTTTAAAATTGTTTTATGTCTGTAAGGAGAGAGATGTCCAAAAGGTGATGATACAAATGCTCAAAAATGCATAACCTGTGTTTTGAATGCTACTGTTGCTATTAAGTTTCTCAATGGAGCTAAAAACCGATACTAACACGAAGCGGAAGGAATTACAAATATCGTCTTCACAATAAGATAGGAATTAATGGAACTGTTTTGAAATCCTTTGCTTCTAACCTTAGTAACAGAACACATGTAACCAAAACTATAGGCCTAATGACTCTAGTAGCACACGAAACATTAATATCGGAGTCTCACAAGGGATTGTTCTTGGTCCTATTTTTTTTAAATATACAGTATATGAATGATTTACTGGCAATTAATTTATAAAAATTCAATGGTGAAATATATTTCTATGCGGACGACACTGTTGTTATTTTTGCAGGTAAAACTTGGGACGAAACCCACCTTAATGTAAATAATGGCACCACTTTGATTAAAAAAATTGGTTTGGTTCCAACCTACTTGTCTTAAATCGTACTAAAGCTGCGGTTGTACCATTTTCGTTAACACCTGTTGGTATGAAATCTCCTGATTCGTTCTCGCATTTAAAAATTCATACATCCAATAAATTTGTTCTACTCATAATTATAACTGTCCTATTCTAAATGAATCTCCTCAAGTGTCTCGGAATAATAATCGACCAACACTTACGTTGGGATAAACGTTCTTTTTTTTTTTCTTTGCAATATATTAAGAAACATTTTCCACAATTTTGTTATCCTACAAAATTACTCGACTGTCCATACTTTACGAATGATTTACCTCACATTAGTATCTACAAGCTATATTACAATATGGTAGACTATTATAGAATGGGGTTTGTTCTCTTAGTACCTCCCTCATGCCAATAACACTGCTACAGAAAAGAATAATAAAAATATGTCTTAATAACCCTCTTGTTTATCCCTGAGAACTGTTGTATTCTGAATTTAAAGTATTTAAAATCCATCAAATTTATAATATCTTATTGATTTTCGTACATAAAAATCGTAATATATTTAATTTGTATTCATATAATTATAAAACTAAAATATCAGAAAACATAAGCTTGACAGAATCTAAATGTTCCACAACTGTAGCTTATAACCACAGTAGCAACTTCGGTCCAAGGCTCTATAACAAGATAACAGTTAAATTACGAAACATTCAATTTGCTAATGTTTCTTATTTAAAAAAAAATCAATTAAAACTTATTACTTAGGGAGGCAACATAAATTTTAAGTCGCTGTAATATCTGTGTTTTCTTTCCTCTTTTATTACTTTGTTTATTAATTAATTAAATACTTGCTTTAAAATTTTGTGTAATGTCCCCTGAGCACGAGTATGTAGGCCTACTCCTTCTCGGGGGTGTTACAGTGATTTTTATATATAAGAAAACGATATGTATCTCCATTCTAGTAATATAAATTTATTATTATTATTATTATCATTATTATTATTATTATTATTATTATTATTATTATTATTATTATTATTATTATTTACATATATTTATGACTTGATATCTGAGAATAACCCTAAGAAATTTGACCTGTGCATGTTTTAAATTTTACCACAAAGAACATTGATAAAAACTACGTCATCTGTACAGTATTTTTTCCACGATAGTATTTTTTGAAAATAATATTTTAAAAAATCTTAATATACAGTACGTACGTTACACTATGAACACCTGACTGATGTTAGCAGTCTGGCCAACACACAAAATTCAACATCAAGTTCAGTATGAAGGAATAAAAATGATGCAGGTAGAGTAATTGTGATATTTCGTGTTCAACTGAAAAATTTTTATTTATTTTTGTTAAGTGAAGTTTGAATTGTTTAAATAAAGTTCAGGACATTTCAAATGCATTGATTTATTTCTTATAATGTGCATTAATTAACGCTGTTTATTGCGTATGAATTTTACACGCATTGTAGCATGCATAGAAGGCTGTGGTTTTCATTATAATACTAGAGAAGTTGTTTGTAATATTTCAACATACTTATCTAGTTTGGCAAAATCCAGTAAAATCAACTTTCAATCATGGCGGCCGTTTGCTGTAACGACGAGAAAATACAATGTCGTACAGAAAAGTATATTACCACTATACTTCAAAGAGCGTTTCAAGTAAAACAATTACATAATAAAACAATTATAGACAAAACCCCCAACGATATGTAAACTCCAAGAAGAGGTAAATATGAGTAATTATTACGAAAATCCGACAATTTTACCTCCTTCGACACGATATTATGTCAACTTCAACAAGAGGTAAATGTGAGTAATTATTACGAAAATCCGACAATATTACCTACTTCGACACGATATGTCAACTTCAACAAGAGGTAATTATGAGTAATTATTACGAAAATCCGACAATTTTACCTCCTTCGACACGATATTATGCCAACTTCAACAAGAGGTAAATGTGAGTAATTATTACGAAAATCCGACAATTTTACCACCTTCGACACGATATGTCAACTTCAACAAGAGGTAATTATGAGTAATTATTACGAAAATCCGACAATTTTACTTCCTTCGACACGATATTATGCCAACTTCAACAAGAGGTAAATGTGAGTAATTATTACGAAAATCCGACAATTTTACCTCCTTCGACACGATATGTCAACTTCAACAAGAGGTAAATATGAGTAATTATTACGAAAATCCGACAATTTTACCTCCTTCGACACGATATGTCAACTTCAACAAGAGGTAAATATGTGTAATTATTACAAAAATCCGAGAATTTTACCTCGTTTGACACGATTTGTCAACTTCAACAAGAGGTAGATATGAGTAATTATTACGAAAATCCGACAATTTTACCTCCTTCGACACGATTTGTCAACTTCAACAAGAGGTACATATGAGTAATTATTACGAAAATCCGACAACTTTACTTCCTTCGACACGATATGTCAACTTCAACAAGAGGTAAATATGAGTAATTATTACGAAAATCCGACAATTTTACCTCCTTCGACACGATATGTCAACTTCAACAAGAGGTAATTATGAGTAATTATTACGAAAATCCGACAATTTTACCTCCTTCGACACGATATTATGTCAACTTCAACAAGAGGTAAATGTGAGTAATTATTACGAAAATCCGACAA
This sequence comes from Periplaneta americana, assembly GCF_040183065.1. Lineage (NCBI taxonomy): Eukaryota > Metazoa > Arthropoda > Insecta > Blattodea > Blattidae > Periplaneta > Periplaneta americana. The sequence continues at coordinate 25,466,379 of NC_091126.1, forward strand.
TTTTACCTCCTTCGACACGATATGTCAACTTCAACAAGAGGTAAATATGAGTAATTATTACGAAAATCCGACAATTTTACCTCCTTCGACACGATATGTCAACTTCAACAAGAGGTAAATATGTGTAATTATTACAAAAATCCGACAATTTTACCTCCTTTGACACGATTTGTCAACTTCAACAAGAGGTAGATATGAGTAATTATTACGAAAATCCGACAATTTTACGTCCTTCGACACGATATGTCAACTTCAACAAGAGGTAATTATGAGTAATTATTACGAAAATCCGACAATTTTACCTCCTTCGACACGATATTATGTCAACTTCAACAAGAGGTAAATGTGAGTAATTATTACGAAAATCCGACAATTTTACCTCCTTCGACACGATATGTCAACTTCAACAAGAGGTAAATATGTGTAATTATTACAAAAATCCGAGAATTTTACCTCCTTTGACACGATTTGTCAACTTCAACAAGAGGTAGATATGAGTAATTATTACGAAAATCCGACAATTTTACCTCCTTCGACACGATTTGTCAACTTCAACAAGAGGTACATATGAGTAATTATTACGAAAATCCGACAACTTTACTTCCTTCGACACGATATGTCAACTTCAACAAGAGGTAAATATGAGTAATTATTACGAAAATCCGACAATTTTACGTCCTTCGCCACGACATGTCAACGTCAACAAGAGGTAGATATGAGTAATTATTACGAAAATCCGACAATTTTACCTCCTTCGACACGATATGTCAACTTCAACAAGAGGTAAATATGAGTAATTATTACGAAAATCCGACAATTTTACCTCCTTCGACACGATATGTCAACTTCAACTAGAGGTAAATATGAGTAATTATTACGAAAATCCGACAATTTTACCTCCTTCGACACGATATGTCAACTTCAACAAGAGGTAAATACGAGTAATTATTAAGAAAACCCGACAATTTTACCTCCTTCGACACGATATGCCAACTTCAACAAGAAGTAAATATGAGTAATTGTTACGAAAACCCGACAATTTTACTTCCTTCGACACGATATGTCAACTTCAAGAAGAGGTAAATATGAGTAATTATTACAAAAATCCGAGAATTTTACCTCCTTCGACACGATATGTCAACTTCAACAAGAGGTAAATATGAGTAATTATTACGAAAATCCGACAATTTTACCTCCTTCGACACGATATGTCAACTTCAACAAGAGGTAAATATGAGTAATTATTACGAAAATCCGACAATTTTACCTCCTTCGACACGATGTCAACTTCAACAAGAGGTAAATATGAGTAATTATTACGGAAATCCGACAATTTTACCTCCTTCGACACAATATGTCAACTTCAACAAGTCCACACCTGTGGAGTAACGGTCAGCGCGTCTGGCCGCGAAACCAGGTGGCCCGGGTTCGAATCCCGGTCGGGGCAAGTTACCTGGTTGAGGTTTTTTCCGGGGTTTTCCCTCAACCCAATAGGAGCAAATGCTGGGTAACTTTCGGTGCTGGACCCCGGACTCATTTCACCGGCATTATCACCTTCATTTCATTCAGACGCTAAATAACCTAGATTTTGATACAGCGTCGTAAAATAACCCAATAAAAATAAAAAAAAATTTACTTCAACATGAGGTAAATATGAGTAATTATTACGAAAATCCGAAAATTGTACCTCCTTCGACAAGAACACCACGCTATGTACTACATAGAAAATTCAATGGTCTCGTAAAGTGGTTCTGATATTCACTGCAAGGAAAATAATTGTGTTAAAGCTTTGGTCAGTATTTGTGGCATAAGCTAACCTATCACAAGCCCCTTTCACGAGACCCAGAGCTATACAGGATTCTCAGTCTTCGAAACCACACAAAGACGGCTGAAATTACGTCAATAATTATATCTTACAGCATGTCAGAAATACCTGAGTTATGTGTGAAAATTAATTGTGTGGTGTGGAGCTGGACATACAGTTTGATTACGGTGTACTGCGCGGCGGTTGTACCCTAGCATTCTTTGCCTCGTAGTTAAAGAGAACTGTTATGTATGAATAATAGGGTTTTTGTTGACTTACGGGGAGAGGACGTGGGGGGAGATGATTAGTGACTTAATCCGGTAGTCAGAATAATTGCTGCGACATGTTTGCGTGTCACCAGAACTCTGTTTTATGCATCGAAGGTTTTCCCCGCCGGCTTTGCCAGTCTCGGCACCGAAGCCCTGTTTACAATTAAGTGAAGTTATAAAGCTCCGAAAGTCAAGGACACTGGGACAAAACCAGCTTAGAATTATACCCATCCAGACTAATGCTATACTTACCCAACCTAGCTAATAATTGGACATGTTTGAAATTCCGATCTGACAATTTCTCTCTCTTTCTCTCTTTGTGTGACAAAAAAATAGAGTTATAATCAAGAGAAAGAGGGTTAAAAATTCTTCTTTGAAGCAAGTAAGCGAAGTAGGATGGCATCTGAAACAGCCGCAAGCGCTAGCCACTATGCCTATCTATTATCGACTATTCGTATTCCATCTGCTCCACAGATCAGTGATCATCTTCTGCTGCCTCCTTAGACCTCGGGCTACCAGCAGCTAGGGATGACCATCTGATGGCAGAGTCCATGTAGTGAGGGCGCCAACAAAACTTCACATGAAGCTCAGGTCTATCAAATGAATCCACTTAACCAAAATGTCTGAAGAGACAGACTCGGGTTTTTAGACGACTATTACACTTTTACTACGTCATACTGCTTTTGACCAATAAAACAGTACGAAAGAACGTCTTTCAAACAATCATGGCTGCTTATCGCACAATTTTATCGTTTCCCTAGCATTTGTTTAATTTTATCGCTTCCCTGGCATTTGTTTGTTTTCATCACTACCCTAGCATTTGTTTCCTTGTTTGCCAACATTTCAAACTGCAAATTCTTTACGCTACTATAAAACATGCTTTGCGATCGTAATTTGTTTCCCAAATATATAGTCGACTGAAAATGGCGGCTCCGTTCAAACATTTTGGTGAAGGTAACATTAGTGAAATAGAATTTTAGTAAGTCAATTAATATCTATTTTATTGTATTACAGTCTTACTAATAAACCGTGTATACTTTTTATACGAGACTTATGCAGAGTTGAGACAGAAAACGTTACTAATAAACCGTGAATAAGCTATGGACGTATAAACAGTCTGTAAATATACAATGGGAATTGCTTTGCAGTAGTTATATATACGAAACCCCTTGTTTAAGCGTTGTATATAGGGAAAAAATGGCCGTCCCTCTAACAGCTGTTCGTATCGACTGTCATTTTATGATGATGGTTACCTTGTAACCACAGAAGAACAAACCAAAGATCATAGAATTATTAGAATAACATTGCTGTAGCTTGTGCTCTTTGACCAAAATGTAGTGTGGTAATCGATTAGAGCCAGTTGTACTATCGATATTTAACACGCCACACTAGAGCGCTCTACCGGATGCAATAGAGAACCTCAGATATTCTATTACCTTTCGTAACGAAGTAATGACGAAACTATGACGTAGCTGTGTAACAGCTGTACTGTCATACACGGCGTATGTAGTGATTATTAGTAAGGAATTTACACACGGCTTACAAACGAGCTACTCATTGTATAAGTACTGTATAAGACTGTTAAACGTCTGTATATAGAGTTTTTATTAGTAAGACCGTTAGACTACTTCATTTCTTCTAATCTTTATATACTTTTTTCTAATCGTGTAATAGCCAATTAAATCCCACTCGAGTTTTGATTTTCTCTAGATAAATCGAAACATCCAGTGAGAATACTGTTGATAAATAATACGATGTAATAATTTAGTATTCTAGCGTTGCTGAATCTATTGTGAAGTATTGATTGGGGTTTTAGCAGTATCAGAAATGTATAAATTAATTGTGAATTGTGGAAACCTCACAAGTCACAATTTTTCTCCAATTCTTCCAGTCCGTAACCAGCTGCTCTACCAACTGAGCTACCCGGCCACCAATAATAATAATAATAATAATAATAATAATAATAATAATAATAAAAGGTATCCCCGTCACACGCCATGAAGGCACTTGGGGGCATGGAGGTAGAGCCCCATGCTTTCCGTGACCTCGGCACTAGAATGAGGTGGTGTGGTCGGCACCACGCTCTGACCGCCTTTTACCCCCGGGAAAGTCCCGGTACTCAATGTTATAGGAGGCTGAGTGAACCTCGGGGCCGTTCTGAAAGTGTGAAAGTGTGAAAAATCCCGTCACCACTCGGGATCAAACCCCGGACCTTCCAGTCTGTAATCAGCTGCTCTACCAACTGAGCTACCCTGCCACCAATAATAATAATAATAATAATAATAATAATAATAATAATAATAATAATAATAATATTGATTGATATAAACGTGGTAAATAATAATAATAATAATAATAATAATAATAATAATAATAATAATAATAATAATGATTTATTTATTTAACCTGGCAGAGTTAAGGCCATACGGCCTTCTCTAACACTCAACCAGGAGTAAAAACTGCGTTGCAAGAACACTACAAATTTACAAAGTACACTACAATTTTACACACAAAACCGAACAAGATAATAATAATAAAATGTAAACAACAAGTAAGAAGAAATCAGACATAATATATAACATAGAGAAAGAAAGAAAAAAGCATAATAAAATGTGAACAGCATGTCAAAAACAAAGGAGGCATACAAAGTATAAAAAATAAGACAATTATTGATAATAATAATAATAATAATAATAATAATAATAATAATAATAATAATAATAATAATAAATAAGAATAGTAATAATAATAATGATAATAATAACAATAATAATAACAGGCCTAATAGTAATAATAATACTAATAATAGTAATAAAATAGTGCAGTACAAAGCATACAATGAATACAATATTTTAAGTACACACAGTAAGGAAAATTATGATTATATATATCTCAACTTATCACATTAGAGATATACGGTACCATTACCGGAAAAAAATTAAAACAAAAATATAAAATAAGTTAAATATCACTAGAACATAAAATGTGAATACGTGGAAACATGAATACAACACTTGTCATAATAGTAATTTAGTTTGGCAACTCGTCATAAGATAATTTTCTAACTTGGATTTGAAAGATTTCAATGTTCGGCAGCCCTTGACTTCAGGCGGCAGAGAGTTCCAGTGACGAGAGGTAGCAACAGTGAAAGATGAGGAATACAGAGATGATGTGTGAAGTGGAATTTCTAGCGTGTTATCGCGTTGTGATCGAGTATTAATAATATGTTAGCGAGATAGAGTATGAAAACGAGCGAATAAAGTTTGTAAATAATGGTTATTCATAATATCTGTTTAAAATCGTCGGATTTTATAACCAGTATCTTCTCACCATTGCCATCGAAACAGCTATAAAGCTTTCAGAGTTTAGAAAATAACACTGGGTATATAGGTGTCTTCTTAGCGGATATCCCTCTCTTTGTAATATAACTAAAATGAGTTATTTACGAATTTTCTAATGTATATAAAATACCAGAAATATATCTGAATACTGTAAGTAAGGATTGCTTTAAATATAAACCCTTTACATTGCCTATTAGTAAATGTACCAATATATGAAGAGTCCACTGTTAGAATGATGGATGCAATTTGGAATACATTTTGCAGGAGAAGCAATTGAAGTTTGAAATGCTTAGCGCTCAAAGCGTAACTGTGATTTTCCGATCATTACTGGACAATGACTATCAGTGTTAATATCATATAACTCTCTATGTAAATTCTATATGTCTTAAGCTATGCATTGACAGTCTTGGTTCATTTTCGACAAGAAAGTGACATCCATCATTCTTGCAGTGGACTCTTCATATGTTATTTTGTTATATTTTCAATAACGGAATAAGTGAAATAGATTTACTTCTGTTATTTTATATAGACTACGTTATAGAATACATAAAACATTTATTTTATTTATATTACAAATAGGGGAGATGTTCACTATGCGAGTTTAAAGTCAATGATAATTTCTAAACTCCGACCGCACTATAGCAACTCTCCAGCCCTAGTTCGGCGAAATAAGAAACTTCTATGAGGATACTCCTTGCATTATAACAGCTAAACCCTCCCTGGGACTAACAGCGGTGAAGACATACAAAATTGTTCGTGAAAATATCTTCCAAAGGCAGTGGCGGCTCCTGCATATTTCTTAAAAGGAGGAAAGAAGTTAACAGCACGAAATGACACCTTCTTGAATGAAACGTGCTACAAATTAACCTAAATGCATACATGTAAGACCAGGTAGTGTTGGGGTTGGCCTTCCCTTCTGTATAGCAATAATCTGTTCTTGTAAAGTGAGTTTCCTAAATTGTCCAAAATATATTTTTTGACTTCCATTCATTGTTGAATAATTGCACAACAAGGAAATTCACAACCTCGTAGCATTTTTCGAGCACACTACAACATCACACGTATTGGAAGAGACTAGCTACTAACTCGTAACCGGAACCGTTTTACGGAAATGGAAATTGGAATGGGAAATAATATGAGGGAAGCGAGAACACTGCACCCACCCACGTGGTCTGTGTTGCCACATGTACATTTTACAAGTTCCATATCACGTGCTTTTGAAGAATGTCAGTTCTTGTAAATTCATACTACCATTATTGTTCAAAGCTGCCGGTGGCCGATTAATTTTTTGTTAAAAATGATGTAGTTTGGAGTACCTACTTTCAGTTTCAAATATATTTGTACAAAACTGACAACTTGGCTGGTGCCCTGTCTAGTAAACAATGAATAGAAGTGAATTTCAGGGGCCAACTACGTAGAACTACTTCCTCTTTGTTTTACATAAACCCGACTTTAACTTTCAAATATCCACGAAAGTTTCAAACCATGAATAGTAGCCTATATAAAGTGCAATGAATAATATTTTTTATTTATAATTTAAAAAAAAGTTTACATGGTGTCTTTCATAGCGTTGCGTTAAAACTGTTTTTGTTGTGTCTCCTCCTAGATGTGTTACAGTCCGGTTGAATGCAACATCGTTAGGTGGCAGCGGTAGCGAGCTTTCTGCACGACCAGTCGGTTTCTGTTTCCCGCCCATGACTGATTCAGAGCAGGATCTCCTCCCTATCCGTTCATTTACTTGCTTTAAAACTCTGTTGCTTTCTCTGGCCGCTAGTGCGCTGTTGTCTATGTGTATTAACTGCAGTAGAGGAGGAACGGAGTGCCTTTCCTCCACACAGACAATCTCGCATCCTTCTCACAGTTTTCTACAGCACATGAGCGCGCGTCGTTTAAAACTCGATCAACAGAGTTTTTCTTATAGCTGTGAACTTAAAAATTATCGAATTTCAAGGCACATATTTTATTTGGTATTTAATTTCAAAAGTAGAAAATGTGAGGAGGATGTTCCTCCGTTCCCTCCCCCGAGGAACCGCCACTGTCCAAAGGCCTTTCGGAAATCGAACACCTATCCCATCTCCAAGAAATTTTCAAGTAAGCTACGGTGCGAATTAATACAAATTTTGAAGCCTAAAATGTTCTAAAAATTAAAAGCAAATAGCAATAAATCGCCAAGACCTAACAGAGGTTTCGAAAGAAGCATCGATGGTCAACCCTTGACGGGGACTTGTCTTAAGGTCGAGCCATAAGGCTGCAGACCAAACTGACCCAAAGCTCGGGAAATTATGACAATTTCACTTTGGAATAGTAAGGTTGTAGCAATTGACTTGCTGGCAGCACGCTTTGCGATGCACATCTGCAGATATTGATTGCACAAAATTATACGATTCCATCTGCTTGCGGAATGACGGCATTGTTCAATTAATGCGCAATGGTGGCTGACGTCCCTCGGGGGCCTCTGGTCCATCCAGAATGCTTGACCAGTAGCACCGAAAACTAGCTATTCGTAGAATTCAGTAGAAACAAATTTTGTACAACATTCCCCCCGACAAAAACTCTAAAGGAGAAAAAAAAAGGATGCTGGCATTTATTTAATGTATGCATAATGGTGGCAGCGATGTAGATTTGCCGTGCTTTAGTAAATTCGGCACTAGATGGAGTTGAAATCCATTGCTCACACTATATTGAACCTGCGCTATGCTACATCTAAAAACAACGTTTTAGATCTCAAAATTCAATAAAAAAATTACATTATATGACACTTAAAATTAAATTAAAGTGTCGTTAGCATATAGCATAGCCTATATCACTTAATGCATCGTTATACTATAATTCGTGCCGCTGTCCTCTTTTTTTTTTCAAGAACTAAAATCATTTTACTGTCCCTCCCACATATGCTCGACAGGGTATTTTAAAACCAAACTTTTAGAGGTATTTTAATTTCATATTGTCGTCGTATTGATACTACAGATCAAATGAAGATATATAAATTACAATGCGAAATAAGGAAATATATTTCATAGCTCTGACTTCAGCCGACAATCTCATTGATATAGTAATGGTTGTGATTATTATTATTATTATTATTATTATTATTATTATTATCATCATCATCATTGTTTAGTTCTGAAACATATGCAAGTACCGTATTTACTCACTTTTTATACCTCCTTCTACTTTAAGAGCAAAATTTAATTGTGTGTGTATATAAGCATTTTCCGTGAAATTTTCATATAGGGAATTGTTCTTTTTCTGATCCAGTAGCACGCTCACGTGTTTTCCAAACATACTTATGACTCATCCTGTATTAATAATGATATTATGATAACTAGGGCTAGGATTTTAATGAAATAGCATTTTCTTTTTGTAGTAAGTCAGAAACATAGCTGCTTTAGTATTTATAATATGTGATAAATTGAGTGTTTTAAAACATATTTGTTAGGCATTTTTTGCATTTTTTGCCTGTTTCAACTCATAAGAGCATCTTTTATTTTATTCGGTCATTTTTTAGGCATTTTCATTTAATTTTGGCCATAAATCCCCATTATTAATATAAAATAATGTTTATTTCCTTTGATATTTTCTTTACATATTTTGTCCATTAATATCCATTATTTTGTACAATATTTGAATCGTTTTTCTACACAAATATTGCCATTTTAACGTAGTACACCCCATGTAATGAATCAGTCCAACCACCCCTTCAATATAGACTCCTCTATACCTGCTAGTTCCGGATAAGAGTGGCCTTGTGACAGACTACACGGAAACTAAAAGTAAAGTAAATCCATGCTGCTACAGCCCACGAAGGGCCAAGACCGACCAGCCGACTGCTGACCTCACATCCACAGGTCGACGTAGAGGTGAACGATCATACATGGGAGCTACATCACGTAAAATAATTAATAAAAGTGTGTATTACTTAGAGAAAATTATGTAAAATTCAATTTAATTACTAGTCTAAATATTAAGTAGTACAAAACCTCTTTTCCTACTAAGCAAATTATGTCTAAATATTAAGTAGTACAGAACCTCTTTTCCTACTAAGCAAATTATGTAACATCAATATTTAGGTAATTTTAAGGGCATTTTTGAAAAATTTTTAGGTCATAAATACATTGTTTTAGGACATTTCTTCATGATTTATATGTCATCAAAATCCTAGCCCTAATGATAAAGTAGTGTGCGGTATAATTCCTTTAATTGTGTGTATTAAGTTACGTGTTGTTGGAAGTGTTACAGTAAGCAAGAATAGACTATAGATAACGAAGCGGGACAAAATAGAAAGGCTCTGTTGTTTGTTTCATAGTAGCAAAAACCAATAGCCAGTATAAAATAGTGAAATGTCAGTAAATTGCTAAACAAAAAATAACCAGGAAATGACACAATAATGGTGGTTCAATTAATCCCTGCTACATCAGACTGAACTCGTGTGATGTACAGTGTAACAGACCGTAGCATTCACGTTTTAGATAAACGTAATATGGAATATTGTTTGAAATTTGTAAAAAAAAAAAAAGCGTAAACTGAACAGAATACAAAATGAACACCATAACTGCACTAAAATCCGTTTCACTCTAATGATAACATGACAGGCAAACAAAAAACAAAAAATAATAATATAGCCACAATGATAAAAATCATAAGCGACAACGTTAGAAACGATTAGATCGTACTCAGTGGCTTTGCGTCAATAAGAGCACAAGAGCACGTGAACACCTCGTTTCCATTAATGGACGACTAGTTTTATTATTTAATACTGTATTGGCATAGTGGGATATATTATATCAGGATCGAGTATTTTAAACTTCCCGCATCTTGCATAAACTTCTTAGGTAAACTTGGCAACATCCGTTCACGTAGAAGCCGTGCTCTTTTCAAGAAGGTTATAGGAATTTCACGCATGCGCGGGAGAAAATTGTCTTTCGCTGTCGCTTATGACTCGTCAAGAGCACAAAGCGTTAAGTGAACAGTGAATCTATCCTACAGATGTCAGGTGCATTGATGCCTAACGTTCACGTGCTGTATCTCGAGGAGGAAATTTAATAGTCCGTATTTTAGCCTGTAGTTGTCAGCATCTCACTATCTGAACGTTTACTTTATGTGCATGTGTGTACAGTGCTGCTATGAGAGTGTAGTTTGTGAATTACCATACATCAATGTCAGCATAATAGCATAGTTTGGCTTTCAAACACGTGCTGGCTGAATGTGCTGGTGGTATGAATTTAAATATCTGTATGGTGGTGTATATTATTTCAGAATAATATTTACTGGCATGTATTTATAGTAATCAATCTATGCGAATGGGATTGCAGTACTGGTATAGGCTATAGTGTATCAGTGTGTTGTGAATCAAAATATATTACTGAACACACGCATTTGTAAATAACGGAATTGTGGTATGTATTAATTTTTAACAAACGTAAACAATGAATTCTGTTCAAGTAATTTTGAACGGTAAAGAACTGGGTAAACCGGCTTACGAGGAAAAATTTGAAATAAAAAGACTGGGTTTCATTATTATTATTATTATTATTATTATTATTATTATTATTATTATTATTACATGTTGTTTTGAATTTATATACGATTTTTTCGGTAGAGAAATATTGGAATCATGACATGTCATATCAGGCTAAACGTACGATTTCAAACTCTCTTCGATTTTGGAACACAAAATTGTGAACGCACAATATTTTGTCACGAGCCGCCACTGATCGTACTGTACTTTCTCCGTTCATGAAGCTCTGATGGTAAATATTTTTCTCAGCTATTGTCTACTTGCAGTAACCTTGCCAATGTCTGCTGATGGAGCGAACGAGTGTCTTTTATGCATACAAATCCATGAAGTAGGGCTGATATGAATGAAAACTGTAGTTAAGGAATGGACATAAAGTCTATAAAATACGAACTTTAAGAAGCTATTACCAATGTAAGTTCCCATTTATTATAATTAATGACGCCATATTTTAATTCGGTATAACACCATTTCTGTTACTGACTTAAATTTGAAGCTTCCCTTACTAATATTATTTTCAATTTATAGCTGGAAATACTTGTCGCTTAAAATAGCATACATTTCATTCCTTCACAAAGTCAGTAGTAACACATTTTCTCTTCACGATGCGCGGTTGCATCTACCGTGTTAATGAAAGCATCCAGAATGCACTATTTTATAATACATACAGTCGTTTTACCTTCCAATCGATAAAGTGGTGGAAATTATAGCCAATAAAGACAGGGGTATAATTTTGAACGGTCTTCTCAAACGATAGAAACTGACAAGACGGGGGGGGGGCGAGGGACTGGGAAAGTGTATTATGGGTTGGGCCCCGGGCTTCTTGAGCATCATTTACATATGCAGTCAGCCGGCTTAAGATCCTCTATTTCTCCCCTCCTCCGTCTGGACCGAGGTTGTGCTCCTAATCCGGAGCGGGGAAAGAGGAATGAACAAACCAAATTCATAGAAGCGAGCAGGGCTTAATGCTGCTCCGCTTGATATGTAGAATATTTAATACAAACATTCCTAGAAGTGTAGTTTTACAAAATGATTCCCACATAATTGAGAGGGGTGGCAATGTACGTCCTCTTCAAGTGTTCCAATATACACCCTCGCAACCAACAAGGTCTATAGAGGGGTAGAATGCTCGCGCGCTCATTTTTGAAGGCCTAAGAGAGCTAGGATATTTCTACCCCTTCAGGAATTCCAGCAATTCTGCTGGTACTTCCGTACTGTCGATGAATTGCAAGAGACTTCATTCATGTGTGCTTTCTCGTTTACGCCACCATTTTACGGAGCTTTACGTATCTCTCTACTGGGTGTTCATTTCAAAGTGTGTCATGACGTCACTGTTGATGAGACAGCGATTTGAAGCGAATTTCAGCTTTTGTGTCAGAGAAGTAAGCCTATTAATCAAGGCGTTCAATCTGAACTTGAGAACGTGTAGGGTATAACTTGAACGTCGTAGCAACAGATGGCGGTCTGTACGGTCTGTGTGCTACCATAACCTCTTTCGAACTGTCTTTTGCGCGGCCAAGTCGTACGCAGGGTATTTGTTGCGTACGGCAACATTCCACAATACAAATCAAATCTCCGTGTCCATGTTCACCGTCGAAGTTAATGTCAATAAATATGTAATTAATCGTCTTAACCCTCTCCCCATATCTCGACAGAAAGAAAAAACTCACCTCAGTACATGTTTCGAAACAGTTCACATTCCTGCCACTACCGGCGTTCCCGTACGTATCGGTAAGTAGGTACTCTTCTGAATGAACGCCGTACTTGCTAGGCAACTTCCCTGGCAGATAAGTAATACACCTCTGCGGAAGTGCAGGAAGATTGAATTCTCTAGGCTCATCGACTAGCCAAGTGACGGCATAGAGCGAGCCATGACACACTTTGAACTGAACACCCAGTATTCACTGAAACCTACAAGCGAGGAGGCGAGACTTGGCATTTGAGCTCGAGGAAAGAGTGAACTGTCAGAAAGAGAGCATGTTGTATGAATGTACCGACATGGGAGTTCACCTCACAAGCAAATATTCTCATGGGGGCAGATAAAAAGTTATTTTTTTTCTTCCACCATGTTAATAATGCCAAAACAAGTGCTTACACCAATTTTGGCCACTCGAGCGCAATTACGAGGGCCGTAAGAATAAGTTTCCCTTGGGACGTTTACAGAAACAAAACACAATTTCATGGAAGCATTTATTGGCACAGATATAGCAACTGAGTAAAAGAAACGCAGGCCAGCCTGAAAAATATAGTTGGCCAAATTTATTAAATGAAACCGCTTTAGTTTATGACGATGAAGATGATGGTGATGCCGATGATAATGATGAGGACACACTACATGAAGTAAAATGATTTAGGCCTATATTCTTCTGACGAAGTGTCTCATGTTATAATTATTTATCATTATTAATATGCTTACATAATCAGATTTTATAATAGTACATTATGTAACGAGCCTATAATGATAGTAAATAAGACGCCAGTATGTTTGTTTATGAAACTCGTTTGCGCTCGTTTCATAATTTTCATACGAGCGTCTTAATTACCACTATAGGCAAGTTTCATACGACTTTTTATGCTCGACCATATTTCTAACTTGAAATTATTCAGAAGTATTCATTTTATTCGTATCTGACTGAAGATCGGAAGTGACCTTGTGCATAGCTCGTAAATTGTGAGATGTGCGCAGACGCGAAAGTATTGATTTTTTTCCGAGGAGCAATAATGTCATTGACCTTGATGTAATCTAGAGAATAAAATGAACTAACCTGGAAATTGATTTAGAATTGAAAAACGAGATGACAAATTGAATTTATTTGAATATTATTTACAATTAACGCTAATTATTATAGTAACAGAACATAGTATAGTAACAGTATAGGATTTCCAGCCTCCGTGACGTTTCCCTCGTTGTCTTTCGAGTGCATATCCGAGAATAATCGAAAACCTGAACTTTAATGAATAGGTGTACTTTAATGACATGCATTAAAGAACTGCTACCAGGTGAATAATTACTACATTTCGGCATGGTCGAGCATAAATGATCTGAAGTCAGAGTTGTAGGTTTTCTTTACTGACCTAAGAGTAAGATATGATTCGAGTTAAAGAGATAATGTATGCTGATAATGGAGAAATAATAAAACGAGAACAATAATAACAATGAAGGAGTTCATAAGAAACCTGTCCCTTGGCCACTTTGCTCTCCTAGATTCCCACTGCCTATGCATGGATTCGAACCCAACATCATCTCCTGAGGAGCAGTCGTCTGCGGAACGCGACTCTTGGAAGACAGGAACTATAAACACGTAGAACCTAATGACTCGTGAAGAATGCCAGAATCATAATAAGCTCGTTGTGGCTTTTCTTACCACATGTGCCGGGAACTGAACTCCTGTTTCATTGGCTACTGGAGCGTTGTTTTTTAAATGTTGTGAAGTAGAGTCAGGTGATTTAAAATTAAAGACTCGGATTGATAATCATCCAGAAAGTCTGGGCGACCATGCTACATAATTCAGTACACAACCACACAACAGGAAGAACATTGCAATAAATAAGAAAGTTTGGGACGTCCGTGTAACCACACCGCGTCGCGACGCCGCGATTATGACGTCTTCAAGGCAGCAGGTCGTCGTCCCAGCAAACCGCGTCCTCTACAATTGTTCATACTTTCTCTGCCTTTCTCTTTTTCAAAACGGAGGAAAGGTTATGGTATCACATATCCTGTACATTTTCTCCATTCATATAATATCCTTCGTTTCCGACCACTTTCCCGAATCTGTTTTTCCGAAAACATTATTTCATAAGGGGAGAGGATGGTATTTTTTTTATTTTTTTTTCTATTTGGTGTAAAATATTAACTTATTGTATGTAGAGAGCTCATAGATGTAGCAACTCAACCAAAAATAAATAAAAAAAAATTATTTGGGGGCCCAGATTTGAAAAAATATATATACCCAATGCAGGATATTACTAAAACCGATATATCTAAACCATTTTTAAAGGTAGATTCATTCAGTTTTTTGCAATGTACTTGCAAAAGCATGCTCTACAAACTGTCTTAACAGAATTTTGATATTTGTTCCTACGTTTGTAAAATAAACAATTTAAATTTAATAACACTTTTCTGAATTCCTTTCCTGCAAACAAACGGAAGTAGGTTTAAAATGAAATCAATTTAAAAAATTCTGTTACAAAGAAATGTTTTCTAATAGTCTAAAGAATGTGTGTTCTAAATTTCATGCATGTATCTTTAACAGTTCAGAAATTATATCCATTTTTGTCTGGCAATGTAGCAAACAAATGAAGTTACCGTAAACCGATAAAAGGGGGCGAGTGATTTAATAATCCATAGCGCAGGAAGTTTAAAAATGGCGTCTCAACATCCGATAAGGGCACAAATACCCACGAAATGTTATGCAACGCATTCCATACATACCAAAGAGTATTTTAAAGATTTTTTAATCCAATTTACCGGAAACAACAATAAAAGAGGGGGGGGGAGTGATTTAAAAATCCATAACTCAGGAAGTTTAACAATGGCGTCTCAACATCTGATAAGGCAACAAATACCCACAAAATATTATGTTATGCATTCCACATATATCACAGAGTATTTTAAAGAACTTTTTTTTTAATTTACTCATTTTTCAACAAAAAATACCATCCTCTCCCCTGTTTTTACTAACTGTATTATTTTTCCGAACTCCTTTTTCCGAAAGAATATATTTCTGTCAAAAAGTGAATAGTGAAAATACGAAAGCTGATAAGTTCAAAAATATAAGTTTTGAGAAAATCAAGAAAAATATCATATTATATATAAATATGATCTGAAAACACAAACATACTACTAAATACCAGAACAGATAATAATGAATTGTACTGTCATAATTAAAAACAAAATATTGTGTTATTATACGTGTTAAACGAACAAAAACAAACAATCAAGACAGTGTTATGTTGACTACATTTTTTTCTGAAGAAGGGTGTTATGTTGCAAAGTGTAATACACCTATCAACGTCAGCAACATATAATGTCCTTATATAAATGAGTATGTTCTTCTATGAGATATGGTAACATAGCCAACAGATAATTTTTTCCCTCAATATTCGATCTCTCTGTACCAAATTTCAAAAGAACAAGACTGACTTTGCTTATATCTTCAAACTTTTACCATTTTTAGAACTCTGACAGATTTCCACATTTCTGTCATTAAACGTTCCACGAACCTTTAAGTCTTGATTTTTCTGAACCGACGCACGCGAGGTTCGAGCCCGCCTAGCACAAATCCGGACTACACGAGAGATAGTGAAACCACTCACTATCTCTCGTGTAGTCCGGATTTCTGCGGGCCACCTCGCATGCGTCGGTTCAAAAAATCAAGCCTTCAACAACTCCTTTACCTCGAGGACTAGACATAACACTACTGCCATCTCTGAGTAACTGTAAGAACTGCTAATAACCTGAGTTGAACTTAGCGCCTTTGCTGAGAAATTGACCTCACATAATACTACAGGGACATCATTTTATTTTTACTTCAATTTTTATTGTACCTGAGTTTTTTAATGTACTTCACTCCCACCCCTTCTACTAAGGAAGTTCCAACTCCACACAGAACCAAGACCGCAGATAGTAAGCAGTACTGAGTTACTGAGTATAGTACGTTCCAGAAATATGTTCGCGCTTTCCAGTGACGAAAGAGCTTTCAATATTGAATCATATTTTCGCACAGGTACTGTCCGTTTGCCTACGTCGCATCCCGATTTCCCCCACCTGCTTCTGCTCGCCCCTCTGTAATAGCTGGGCTGTCTTAGCTCTTTTCTGAAAACATTAATTTCTCTTAGGAATTGGAATTTTACGTAATATTATACAGCTGTTTAATTTAACTTAAATAAAAGGGCCTCGTTAAGTAATTAACTGTCACATGATTTCCTCCCTTTCTACAATCCTGCGGCATAACCACTTGGACGGACAGTAGATAGCATGTCTGAGTAATTTTATATTTTCGGGTCGGGCAGAAGTGAAGATTGAATTCACAGTACGTACAGTAGGTAGAGAATTATTTCAACATGAGTTACTAGTACGAAGGACGAAATTGGCAATTGGAATTAGATGCAATAGTCTCTAGTGCGATAATATGCACAAAAGAACTGAAGCCTGTATCGAAATGAACGGCCACCATTTTCAAAATTGTGTTTAAATATTCATATTATGATTATTTTTCAATGTAACTTATTTCTCTATATTGTACGCTAATGTGCTGTAGACAGTATACACTGCACAATGAATACGTTCGCATGGATAACTCACTTCGTGAGTAAAAACAGTTATTCTTAATACAGTACTGTACTTTGATTAAAGAAAAACCTAATGAAAATTATCAAACTTAAAATCGCGATATTTCCTAGTTTACGTAAATGGATGAACTACTTTCCTTCCTTCCTATACCTAGTAGAGTGATTTGTGTTTTACGCCAGTATCATCGAACTCCAGTCTTGGAGGGGGGAGCAAGCGGTGTTTCCGGTTCTCTAAAGTTATAGACAGGTTAATATTAAAAATGTTAGTAAAAATAAAATGATGTCCCTGTATATTTATACAGCAATAATTCAATCTACACAATTTGTGAACTTAGCACCTTTCGTATTTCCACTCTTCAGTTCTTTCCGAATGAGTATTTATTATAGTCTAATAATGATTTCTGCTAACTGATGCTTATATTACATTATATTTACCTTCACCAATAAGAATCGAATTACACTGACAGTTAAAAGCATGCTAGTTGAAATTAATGAGTGACAGTTTATTATTCCTAAGTTCATTTGTTTTATTTCTATCGTCTCCGTTCAGATGTATCAGCAGATTACATCTGATTCGCTGTCTCAACATGCAAAAATAATTAATAGCAATAATTGCAGAATATAATTGTTATAAGTAAATATGGTTTAGAATAGCATTATTAAACATGTTCAAAATTATAGATGAGCAATGATAAAACAGTTCAAAATAGTGAATTATTTCTCGACCTCCTGTCATTAATACCTTGAAAAACAGTACACTTTGCATAGACCTTTTTCCACTCGGTAATGAAAATTCCATGGATAGTAACAGTATATTCCTACTACAAAAAAAGAGTAACTAGAATAATAGCAGATGCCAAATTAAGGGTATCGTGTAGGACCATTTTCAAAATCTACAAATATTGCGCATGGCTTGCCAGTATATTTCGTATATAATCGTGAAAATTTTGTAACTAATTGAAAAGTTCATAGTATAAATACGCGTAAAAATGATTTTCATACTCCATCGGCAAGTCTATCGTGCTATCAAAAACGAGTGCAGTAAAAAATTTTAATAGCCTCATTATGGATATAAAAAATCAAACTCAAAACTTAAGATTATTTAGGGCCAAATTAAAGAAGTATCTAATTTCTCACGCCTTCTATTCTGTAGGTAATTTGTGACATTCAACATCGCTTCATGAATATTTCTGTTTTGTATTAAGTATTGATATTAAACCTTCGTATTGTACTAGTAGACTATATTGTAAAACTCTTCTGTACATTTCAACTAGGCTGTGACTATAATTAAGACTTTATGGTACTATTAAGATTTTTTGACATGTTCCATATTCTAGCTGTGAAGCGATGTACGTACGAATACCATGGAAAGTAGATAAATACAATACAATGCAATTACCATGACAATACACATACGTTAAGCGCAATTATATTACTGGAAAACTATCAGCACTCGTATTACAGAAAACAGTTATAAACTTGTTATTTATGGATTGTATTTTAAAAGGAAACGAAATGCATAAAATATCTAGTTTATTTAAAGATAAATTATGACTTCACTATTTTCCCGATTAGGTAATAAAGTCTGAATTTGAGTTCGGAACATTCAGGTGAAGTCTTAGATACAAGAAATCACCGACTGCCATACGTAAAGTCCCCTTCGGGAAACTTCGGTTGATTCCGTGAAAGCTTAGGTTTACACGTGAAGGAATTTCTTATACATGACTCTGCTCTATTTTTACTTTGTTTTGTTTGTTTCTTTATTGCTTTCACTGTCTGTTTATAGGTCAAGTGTTATGAATAATCTATAACGAAGACAGGATGGGGTAGCTTATTTAAGACCAATTTCAATCCACTTTATTTATTACAGAAGAAAATATTAAAATATGTCTTCATTAACCTATTGATTTTTCATCTCAAAAATTGTTTTCAGACTTTAATGTTCTTAAAATAAGACAAATTTATTGTATTGTATTAATAAAATTCATACATAAAAATCGAAATAATTTTGAATTATGTTCTCATAGTTATGAAACAAAAGGTATGAATTCTTTAAGATTGATTGAACCAAAATGCAACACTGCTACAGTATTTAATCATAGTAGTAATTTAGGCCCAAGAATATATAACAAATTTATATTTAAATATCCTAATCTTGTCAATTCTAATAGTTGTAGTATTAAATTTAAAAATGTATGTATGGATTTTATAAATAATTAAAAATTGTAAATTTAAATTTATGTATACTTATTGTGTAGTAGACATACGATAAATTGTATATACTTCTTAATTTAAATTCAAGAATCCGCTCCTGAGCACGAGTTCCAATCTTTCAGGGGTGAGCTAAAGTTTTATCCGTTTATATTATATTTTATATTACAATTACACTGGTCAACAGTGATTTTGTTAAATGTACAATTTCTGCTGTTTCTTATTTAATTTCATCTGCTGATTCCAAAAAATGAAGTCAGAATTTTTCTACCACCTACCATATTTGTGTAATTTTAGAAAAAATGGTTTACTTTTTTGTTATATACAGTCCTTAACATGCTAATGGAAAGAAAATATTTAAAATATCTCATTTTACTGCTTTAACAATTGACCTATAACTTTACATCACTGTTGCCTGTGAAGTCAGAAATCATAAAAATGAATTTTATTCCTCATTAGACTGTGAGAGTTAGTATTAATTCTCAGTTGAGTTGGAACTTACAATCATGAAACAAGTTTCTAACCCATGTTTTCTTTGTCTTAATTTTAAATATATAGTAAAAGTATCTTATAAAGTGAAACATACTTCGAAAAACTGTGTAAATCACAAAAAAATTTCTGTTACGTTTGTGGTGAATCTTACTACACTATTTAAAAGAGCTTACGAGTGTTCTTTTGACTGCAAAATAGAAGGACAGGAACTGGGTCCCTGAAATCTGCTGCTCTCAACGTAAATCATATTAGCTTGACTGTTAGCTAAAAGGATCCCGTCATATGCCTTTCCCAGTTCCATTGATATGCCGAGAACCTAAAGATTATTCAACAGACAGTCACTTTCTAGGAACCACAGATCAGAAGATTACAGAAAAATAGTCAGCGAGTTGATTCATAACTATAATGTAAAGGAGTGTCATGTACTATCTCTCAAAGTAACTTCTTGGATCCTCATCTATTTTTTCTTTCCTCAAAACCTTCGGGTAGTGAGCAACGAACATAGGGAGCGTTTTCATCAGGATTTTTCTGAAATGGAAAGGCGCTATCAGGAAAAATGGATCCTAAATATTCTGTCAGACTGTTGCTGGACACTGAAAAGAGATGTTCTTCAAGCGAAGTATAGCCGAAGACCTATTTCATACACAGTTTAGGTACATAAATATGATTTTAGGTAAAAGTTACAAGATATCAATACTAGAAAAGTCTGAAGTACATTTCATTTATTACTCAAAAACGCTGGGTGATAGAAAATATTTGAAAAAAAAAAACATCTGAAATCAGCACGAAACATGCTATAAGAATCACCCATTCTTTACCTTTTAACAAAAATTATGTTTAATTTTGTTGACCAGTGTTATTAGTAAAACAAATACATATTATTATTATTATTATTATTATTATTATTATTATTATTATTATTATTATTATTATTATTATTATTATTATTATTTCTCTAGTCATGTGAACTTAAGATAAATTCACGGTACAGGACAGCGGTCATTTTTTGTGTCTAAAGCTGTAGGCCTACATGGACAGACATAAACAAGACAAGACAAAATGGCTCATTAGAAATCATCATGGAGTACTAGTTATCAGGGAGAAATTTCTGGCTGATATAGGTTTAGAGGTTGGAACGATTGTGATCCTAAGACTGAACCTTGATGCTGTAGGAAAAGCAACAAGATTTAAGGCAGGCATGTCAATTGATGCCCCCAGGAGCAAGCGCGCGCTTTAGAGCCCAGGGGAGCCTGAGCGCTTTACAGCGGAAAGGAAAGAGACAGACGAAAGAGGTGGCTTATGCCGCTTGGTCGAGCTACATTCAGGGATGGCCAGCACTGATTCAATAGATAAAGGGAAGAGAAATTATTAAAACTATATCCATGTTAATTTTTAGATTTGCCTGAGAAGTATAAGTGCATTATAAGAATGTAAGTTTTAATTTTAATGCTCGTTTTTCACAAGTTTGATTCTTTTATTCAAAAGAAATATTTTCTCAACTTTTCGTATAGAAAAGTGAAATTTTCAGATATAAGCCTATTTATTTAGTAGCCTTACAGAATGTTTTCGTAAATCTAATACACCGTGTATACGTATTACTGAAGATAGTGTATTGGACATTTTGAAAATATTTGCATGGAAATTGTTTGTAAGGAAATGAATTAACAAAGCAACTACTGTTACATCATAAGCAAAAGATACGTGCCCATGTGTTGTAAAAATGTCAGCTCTATAGCTTCAGCAGATTTCGAGAAAATAATTTAACATTCTGATGA
The DNA here is from genome assembly GCF_040183065.1 of Periplaneta americana. Lineage (NCBI taxonomy): Eukaryota > Metazoa > Arthropoda > Insecta > Blattodea > Blattidae > Periplaneta > Periplaneta americana. The sequence continues at coordinate 25,488,077 of NC_091126.1, forward strand.
TAGGAAGTTACTCATAAATATCACCTTAAAAACATAATGCGATAAGTGTTTTGTTATGTAATATTAGTTACACTTAAAACAGATACTGTACAGTACCTAGGTAACTTTGCTTTCTAGTATAATATTGTTTTGATTAGTTTATTGATTACGTTTGTAAGGCTAAAGATACCATCAATATAAATTCCAACTTATCATGTCATACTCAATCTCTTTCTTTGGAATAGCACTTTCTTTATGAATGATGTGTTTCATCCACTTAATACAGTATAATATTATACTACTATGGAATTTAAGTGAATATTACTTCTTAACTCTCTATTATGTTATTAAGATTTAAAACACAAGTGCAATATTAAGAAATCAGTGTTAGTACTTTTGTTTTACAGACAATATAGATAATATCAAACAGAAAGAATCCATATAAATATAACGACATAAAATTTCACGTACCGTTTGAAGTTTGTGCACCACTGTTTTCTTAATCCAACAGGTTCCTTATTCATATACACAGCCCTTCCTCTTTCCATACTTAGCGCTTGCTGCCCGCGCACGACGTCAAGATCAGAAAAATGCTCTTGCTTTGACATCACTGATTTAAGGGGACAAAGAGTAGGATATTCGTCTGATGCAAACCTGAAGTTACTTGATTCAAGGCATGGAACAGTGGTCACAAGTGGCTGACATCTTAACGATGTGTCAACACGTTCTATGTTTGGAAAGAAGAGCTCAAGAGGTCATCTGTACGTGTGACAGGTAGGAGCACTTCAGTGTGGAAGGTAACGAGGGAGTAATACCCATTTAGCCTCAGAATGAATGAGAATATAATAATAAAAAAATGTCTGCAGGATTCTCTTATAATTATAGTAGCCGAAACGCTAGTCCATAATTCCTTGCGTTCGATCACGTCAAAAGCCACGGAAAGAGGTTATTAAGATTTTATCAATCTCAAAAGAGATGCAACCTTAAAAGATTCATGAATACATATCAAGCACCCCAAAATCAATTATTTGCGAACCTGGCGCTAGAATGTTCATGTAAATAAACTTCGTACGGAAGAGGTCACTGAACCCGGTATTTCCAAACAACTTTCCAGCTTTCGTGTGCAAGAGACCAGCTCGAAGTGATGGTTCGTGGAACCACGCAGATACGCGAGGTTTAGATATTCCTTTGTAAGTGAAATTGGAAAGATATATGTCTCTGTATAAAATATATATTTTCATAAGTAAATCAATTCTGCCAAATTATTTACAACCCCATTTTTACAGATCCCACTTTTTATTTGCAGTCAAACAATTACTAATCTTCTTGTATTGCTTGCTTTAACCATTATCCTTGGAATTAACTTCGTGCAAGAATATCACAAATTGCTTCAAATCAAAAATAATATTACTGATGCGGCCAGCAACCCAATTAAAAAAAATTACTTTTCATCAATTTACGCAAATCCTACGCAAGTGCATACAATAGTAATATGCGTTACAAGAGCGGTATGTTGAAGTTTTCATGTTCGAGGAAAAGTTTGAAAAAGCGAAACGTAGTTGAGCTTTTTTAATTTCCGAAAATTTAAAGAAAACATACTGCTCGTGTATCGTACATTACTTTGTGCGAAGATCGTTAATTACATACCTGAAAGAGGAATTTCTAATTAGTTGCAATGAAATCTCCATCTTTGTTTCTGTTCAATGACGGCAAATTTGCAAAACAAAAATATGTATCTTCAACATTGTTGCTTCAAAATGTTTTCTGTGTTTACTATACTCCAGCAGGCCGTGATATACGTCTGTCTTTTTTTCCCCCAGTATATAAATGCGAACTTAAAACAAACGGTAAGGTTATGTAATGATTCATTTTTCATTTTAATATTTTAAAAATATTACTTATATAACATATTGCAGTAATAACATCGGCAAGTTTAATTGTACCGGTCAAGGAGATGTTTAGAAATGGAAAATATCTTTGGCATCTAATTCTGAACATTGAAATTAATTGTTACATTTATGTGGTTATTCAGATTCACTGGAGCACCACCACCAGTTTTTTCTATTGTGAAACTTTTTTGCATGAATATCGATTTCCCAGTTTCCGTCGAATATTTAAAAACAATAATTAACAGTGCAATTTAGGTGAAATTGCAGTGGTAAGTTTCCAATTTATAATTATTACTATATTGAACGTCAGTAAAATCAATATGTCACTTAAGCTGTAAGAAGAGGGAAACTGTTATTTGTGTTAGGTTGGGAATACTGAATGTGGAATTTTAGACTTTCCGCGGATTGGTTTTGTGTGGAAACCAAGCAAATACGCATGATCTCGGACAAAATTTAATATTATAATTTCGTAAAGTCCACACCTGTGGAGTAACGGTCAGCGCGTCTGGCTGCGAAACCAGGTGGGCCGGGTTCTATTCCCGGTCGGGGCAACTTACCTGGTTGATGTTTTTCCGGGGTTTTCCCTCAACCCAATACGAGCAGATGCTGGGTAACTTTCGGTGCTGGACCCCGGAATCATTTCACCGGCATTATCACCTTCATATCATTCAGACGCTAAATAACCTAGATTTTGTATGATTTGAGGCTTTCTCGGCGTTGGTTCGCTAATATGTTTTCGCGGGATATCAGCCGAGTTAAGATTTTGGAATGCTCCAAGCTTTCGACTGCTATCTCTGCAGCCATCTTCAGGGAAGTGATGTCCGAACAGAAAGTCGAAAGGTTATATAGATGTGGCTGTCTCAGGTGAAACGGGATTGGTTGGCGGATCGGCCAATCCGGGGCCGGGAATTGTCATCGCTCGTAAGCTCCGCCCCTCCCGGGATTACTGCGTGAAGTTTGGCGGGCGGCGAGCCCTGTTCCGCCGGTTGGAATCGGTTGCCGTCCTCGGTCCGTGATCTTCATGACCTTGATTGTAAGAGGGCCTGAGTTGGTCTAAGGCCGGTGTCCATGCCTGACTGAGCTGGAGTCCACTGTCTCTGTTAAAGTTGTTTTTCTCCAGCTTGATCTCTATGGCCTCCTTGATTGTACGATCCCAGTAGTGGCTTGATTTGTTAATGACCTTGGTGTGGTCAAACAGTATTTTATGCTCCTTTTCTATGCTGTGTTGCGCCACTGCAGATTTTTCCGGGTAATACAGCCTCAGGTTCCTCTTATGTTCTTTGATTCTGTCTTCTATTGTGCGGCCAGTCTGCCCTATGTATACTTCGCCACACTCGCATGGAATCTTGTAAATCCCTGGAGCATTCCAAAATCTTAACTCGGCTGATATCCCGCGAAAGCATATTAGCGAACCTAGATTTTGATACAGCGTCGTAAAATAACCCAATAAAAAATAATTTCGTAATATTTCATACGGATACTTCGCGGTGTAATTGATTCGTAGACACTAAAAATAAAAAAACTCATGATATAATGCCATGAAAAGTAAGTTCGTGAAAAACAATTCCATATGCAGTAGCACTAGCAGTAATAATAATAATAATAATAATAATAATAATAATAATAATAATAATAATAATAATAATAATAATACCGCAAAATGCGTTTCCAGTTCACTGTGGGCTGAAGCAAGGAGATGCACTATCTCCTTTACTTTTTAACTTTGCTCTAGAGTATGCCATTAGGAAAGTCCAAGATAACAGAGAGGGTTTGGAATTGAACGGGTTACATCAGCTGCTTGTCTATGCGGATGACGTGAATATGTTAGGAGAAAATCCACAAACGATTAGGGAAAACACGGAAATTTTACTTGAAGCAACTAAAGCGATAGGTTTGGAAGTAAATCCCGAAAAGACAAAGTATATGATTATGTCTCGTGACGAGAATATTGTAAGAAATGGAAATATAAACATTGGAAATTTATCTTTTGAAGAAGTGGAGAAATTCAAATATCTGGGAGCAACAGTAACAAATATAAATGATACTCGGGAAGAAATTAAACACAGAATAAATATGGGAAATGCGTGTTATTATTCGGTTGAGAAACTTTTATCATCCAGTTGGTCCACACCTGTGGAGTAACAGTCAGAGCGTCTGGCTGCGAAACCAGGTGGCCCGGGTTCGATTCCCGGTCGGGGCAAGTTACCTGGTTGAGGTTTTTTCCCGGGTTTTCCCTCAGCCCAATATGAGCAAATGCTGGGTAACTTTCGGTGCTGGACCCCGGACTCATTTCACCGGCATTATCACCTTCATCTCATTCAGACGCTAAATAACCAAAGATGTTGATAAAGCGTCGTAAAATAACCTACTAAAATAAAATCATCCAGTCTTTTGTCAAAAAATCTGAAAGTTAGAATTTATAAAACAGTTATATTACCGGCTGTTCTTTATGGTTGTGAAACTTGGACTCTCACTTTCAGAGAGGAACATAGGATAAGGATGTTTGAGAATAAGGTGCTTAGGAAAATATTTGGGGCTAAGAGGGATGAAGTTGCAGGAGAATGGAGAAAGTTACACAACGCAGAACTGCACGCATTGTATTCTTCTCCTGACATAATTAGGAACATTAAATCCAGACGTTTGAGATGGGCAGGGCATGTAGCACGTATGGACGAATCCAGAAATGCATATAGAGTGTTAGTTGGTAGGCCGGAGGGAAAAAGACCTTTAGGGAGGTCGAGACGTAGATGGGAAGATAGTATTAAAATGGATTTGAGGGAGGTGAGATATGATGATAGAGACTGGATTAATCTTGCTCAGGATAGGGACCAATGGCGGGCTTATGTGAGGGCGGCAATGAACCTCCGGGTTCCTTAAAAGCCAGTAAGTAAGTAAGTAAGTAAGTAAGTAAGTAAGTAAGTAAGTAAGTAAGTAAGTAAGTATACCGCAAAAGCAATATTCCTGGCAGTGTAACTTCTGTGCAGAGATTGGTTTGCGGATTAATGAATTTGAACGTGTTTTATATCTGACGGCAAACTTTCAGAATCAGGAATTTGCAGTGGAAAAGAGGTCGGCGTTCTGGGTTAAGTCTTGAAAGAGCCAAGATGTAGAATGAAAGAGAAAAGCAGTCTCTGAGAAGTTATGGGGAGGTGGGGTGGGTATAGCAGAAAGACGAAGATAACCAGGAAGGAAAAAGATGAATTATTGGAAGTGAAGGAGACAGCCGAAGCCTGCGGAGGGTTGGATGCTGCTTTTAGGATGAAGAGGGAGATGACCAAACATCGTTGATGCCAAGAATTAAGAAGTATCGGCCGATTTTCCAACCCGACTGGTGTTCCCGAGTTCTTTTTTATGAATAATGGAATACTGAGGAATGCCGGCAGAAGAGAAGATAAAAAGAAGACTTGTGGCATTTCGAGACGCATAGGAAGCGTTTAAAATAATTGAGACGTTGTGTATATACTTTCCTTGTTGACCTTAGATACGTTCAGCGGTTTTTCTCTCCTCCCGTCTTTATTTTTTTTTTGTCTCAACGTGCAGCAGTTTTGAAAACATACGCCTTACCAGAATTCTCCTAATAGCCCCTAAATACTCAAGGTATTACAGTTAAATATGCATAATTACTGAGATGGGGAGAAAAAGTAGCCAATTGAGTTGGCGCCGGACGCTTCTGGGTTCCGAAAGGTGTTACAGTAAGCCTTGTTATACAAGGAGCTCCCAGATTGCCACTACCGCGTTTACCGAGGTACTGAATATTTACTTCAAATTAAAACTAAAATTGGGGTTGAAATTACATACACAAAAACTTTTAACAGCATAGAAAAGTCTAGTCTTTAGCCAACTTTAGCTACCGGAGTTTCATTGTGGAGTTAACCAACGGGGAGGGTGTCAAGCTGAATTATATAATGACAGGTATTACTGTAAAAAACAAGCTACAGAGTTACTGAAATAATACACATTTTTGTTTATTATGATTGCTATAAATTGTAAAAGACGCCACATTCATTTTATTCAATGGTAAAAGTATACATCAAATTTTTATTTTCGTACCACTCGCGTGTAAAGATCTTATTGTACTTACTTACTTACTTACTGGCTTTCAAGGAACCCGGAGGTTCATTGCCGCCCTCACATAAGCCCGCCATTGGTCCCTATCCTGAGCAAGATTAATCCATTCTCTATCATCATATTCCACCTCCCTCAAATCCATTTTAATATTATCTTCCCATCTACGTCTCGACCACCCTAAAGGTCTTTTTCCCTCCGGCCTCCCAACTAACACTCTATATGCATTTCTGGATTCGCCCATACGTGCTACATGCCCTGCCCATCTCAAACGTCTGGATTTAATGTTCCTAATTACGTCAGGTGAAGAATACAATGCGTGCAGTTCTGCGTTGTGTAACTTTCTCCATTCTCCTGTAACGTCATCCCTCTTAGCCCCAAATATTTTCCTAAGCACCTTATTCTCAAACACCCTTAACCTATGTTCCTCTCTCAAAGTGAGAGTCCAAGTTTCACAACCATAAAGAACAACCGGTTTTATAAATTCTAACTTTCAGATTTTTTGACAGCAGACTGGATGATAAAAAGCTTCTCAACCGAATAATAACAGGCATTCCGCATATTTATTCTGTGTTTTATTTCCTCCCGAGTATCATTTATATTTGTTACTGTTGCTCCAAGATATTTGAACTTCTCCACCTCTTCAAAAGATAAATTTCAAATTCTTATATTTCCATTTCGTCAATATTCTGGTCACGAGACATAATCTTATACTTTGTCTTTTCGGGATTAAAGATCTTATTGTAGATCTCGAGATATTCACAAACATATGTTTGTATCATCAAAATGACATTTTGTATTCCGATGTGATATCTATGTGCCAAGATTTCTTTGAAAATCTTCAGTGAATTTCGCTCATCTTCACTGTATACGAGCAGCAAAAGGTAAGTCTTTATATACACTCAATTTAGTCTAAATATGTTCATTTGCAGAGGTGAATCAGGGCAGTAATTTCATAATAAAATCTTATAACATTGTAATCCTTTATAAACAGGTTTTTGTTGCCCTTGGTAGCGTAGTTGGTATAGCGCTGGCCTTCTATAGCTCGGGGTTGCGGGTTCGATCCCGGCCGAGGTCGATGGCATTTAAGTGTGTTTAAATGCGACAGGTTCACGTCAGTAGATTTACTGACATGTAAAAGAACTCCTGCAGGACAAAATTCCGGCACACCGGCGACGCTGATATAACCTCTGCAGTTGCGAGCGTCGTTAAACAAACCATAATTTAATTTACTTTAATAAACAGGTTTAAAAAAGTAGTAGGCCTCTTTCATTCTACATCTTGGCTCTTTCAAGACTTAACCTAGAATGTCGACCTCTTTTCCACTGCAAATTCCTGATTCTGAAAGTTTGCCGTCAGATATTAAACACGTTCAAATTCATTAATCCGCAAACCAATCTCTGCACAGAAGTTACACTGCCAGGAATATTGCCTTTGCATTATTATTATTATTATTATTATTATTATTATTATTATTACATTTTAATAAGTGAAATTCACAATCATTGTAATGCGAGTACATAATAATAGTAATATTGTGGTGCAATTCTGTAGGTTGTCTAAAACAATGACGATTTTTAATATGATTCGTATCAATTTAATTAACTGAACCCCTTTAAGATATTCAGCTATTACCTAAAGGAAACTTTATAACCAGTATACACAGATTTCTTATTAATAATTCATTTTATTCATTTGACGAATTTTTAGCAAATTTTATGGTAGTTATTTACTTCAATATTTTTATCTTATGTAATACTTTTTATTTTAACACATAAATGTACATGGACATAATTTTATTTTTACTTCAACTTTTATTGTACCTGAGTTTTTGAATGTACTTCACTCCCACCCCTTCTACTAACCAAGTTCCAACTGTCCTCCACACAGAACCAAGGCCGCAGTATTGAGTTAGTGATTATAGTACGTTTCAGAAATATATTCCTTGTATTCCAGTGACGAAAATTTCCAATATTGAATCATATTTTCGCACAGGTACTGTCGTCCGTTTGCCTAAGTCGCATCCCTATTTCCACCACCTGCTTCTGCTCGCTCCACTGTAAAGACTAGTGGCTGGGCTTTCTTAGCTCTTTTCTGGAAACATTAATTTCTGTTAGAAATTAATTGGACGTCTACGTAATATTATGCAACTGTTAAAATAACTTAAATAAAAGGGCCTCGTTAAGTAATTAATTATCACGTGATTCCCCCTCTTTCTACGATCCTGCGACATAACCACTTGGACGGACAGTACATAGCATGTCTGAGTAATTTTATCTGTGCGGCTCGGGCAGAAGTGAAGATTGAATTTACAGTACGTAAGGTACTCTTTTATAGAGTAGGTATAGAATTATTTCAACATGAGTTACATGAAGGACGAAACTGGTAATTGGAATTAGATGCAATAGTCTATAGTGCGATAATATGCACGTTAGAACTGAAGCCTGTATCGAAATGAACAATGTGTTGAAATGTGTTGAAATATCCATATTATGATTATTTTTCATTTTAACTTCATTCTCTATATCGTACGCTATTGTGCTGTAGACAGTATAATATACACTGCATAATGAATACGTTCGCACGGATAACTCAGTTCGTGAGTAAAAATACTTACTGTTAATACTGTACTGTATTTTGACTAAACAAAATCTAATGAAAATTATCACACTCAAAATCGCGATATTATCTAGTTTAAGTAAATGGATTAACTACTTTTCTTCCCTCCTGTACCTAGTAAAGTGATCTGTTTGTATTTTACGCCAGTATCATCGAACTCCAGTCGTGGAAGGAGGTAGCAAACAGTGTTTCCGGGACTCAATCATTAATCCAAAGCTATAGCCAGGTTAATATTACAAATGTTAGTAAAAATAAAATGATGTCCCTGTATATTGTATATATTTACTTTGGTTTGTGTTCGAGTTAATGGCCAAATAAATTGATTGATATCATAACCTCAATCCGTTAGCAATATATATTGCATGGAATCTAATATAAGAGGTGTCAGGACTGAAGCTTCTGGTCTCCGACTTCTCCCCTGTGGTCTCTCCGCCTCTTTCTTCTTCATTCCGAGGAATGCTTTTCTCAATTCGCTGCCTGAACACCATCAGTCGTCGAGAAAACCGACCCAAGAGTTTATTTCAGCTACTTCTTGCAATATTAATGGCCGCTCCTTCTTTGGTTTTCCGTATTTTTTACAATACATAAACTAACAAAGCAGAACGGCGATCAAATGAAGTAAAAAGAGAAAAAAATATAAAAGAGAAAGAAAATATTCTCTTAGACTAGCTTTAATTAAATTACAAAATCAATATTTTTGAAACATGGAACAAGTGTAACGACTTGCGAAACAAAACCGGGCATACTTCGTTTTCTTTAGATTATCAATGACAGCTGGAACGAGATTTTCTTGTCAGTGCATATAAACAACAAGCAAAGCAGCAAGGAGGGGGATAATATCTTTTACTTCGGCTGCAGAAGTCGAGTAAATGATCTCTGGTCAGGCTGACATATTACAAATTACGGACAGTTCTTTTTATTTAAACATGTTTGGCCCGTCCTCTCGATCTCCATGGAAATTCCCTCCGCAACACTCATTTGTGTTTAATTCCCTACAAGCGATGTCGAAATACTTGAACTTAAATCGAACGTAACACGAGATGATTTCTTCCCACTCTCAAACGTCCACCACACACAGACAACTGTCTGCAAGGTAGGCCGCGAAAATTACATTATACATATTTTACGTAAATTACACACAGGATGTGTCACGAGGAAAGCACAGGGACATCATTTTATTTTTACTAAAATTTTTAATATTAACCTGTCTATACCTTTAGAGAACCGGAAACACCGCTTGCTCCCCCATCCAAGACTGGAGTTCGATGATACTGGCGTAAAACACAAATCACTCTACTAGGTATAGGATGGAAGAAAAGTAGTTCATCCATTTACGTAAACTAGGAAATATCGCGATTTTGAGTTTGATAATTTTCATTAGGTTTTTCTTTAATCAAAGTACAGTACTGTATTAAGAATAAGTTTTTTCACTCACGAAGTGAGTTATCCATGCGAACGTATTCATTATGCAGTGTATACTGTCTACAGCTCATTAGCGTACAATATAGAGAAAGAAGTTAAATTGAAAAATAATCATAATATGAATATTTAAACACAATTTTGAAAATGGTGGCCGTTCATTTCGATACAGACTTCAGTTCTTTTGTGCATATCATCGCATTTTAGACTATTGCATCTAATTCCAATTGCCAGTTTCGTCCTTCGTACTAATAACTCATGTTGAAATAATTCTGTACCTACTCTACGTACTGTGAATTCAATCTTCACTTCTGCCCGACCCGAAAATATAAAATTACTCAGACATGCTATCTACTGTCCGTCCAAGTGGTTATACCGCAGGATTGTAGGAAAGGAGGAAATCACGTGACAGTTAATTACTTAACGAGGCCCTTTTATTTAAGTTAAATTAAACAGCTGTATAATATTACGTAAACGTCCAATTCCTAAGAGAAATTAATGTTTTCAGAAAAGAGCTAAGACAGCCCAGCTTTTACAGAGGGGCGAGCAGAAGCAGGTGGGGGAAATCGGGATGCGACGTAGGCAAACGGACAGTACCTGTGCGAAAATATGATTCAATATTGAAAGCTCTTTCGTCACTGGAAAACGCGAACATATTTTTGGAAAGTACTATACCCAGTAACTCAGTACTGCTTACTGTCTGCGGTCTTGGTTCTGTGTGGAGTTGGAACTTCCTTAGTAGAAGGGGTGGGAGTGAAGTACATTAAAAAACTCAGGTACAATAAAAATTGAAGTAAAAATAAAATGATGTCCCTGTACAAGTTGTGAGGGGTGATAATATCGGTGATTTTGAACATAAAAGTTTACAGTATATGAACATATACCAGAGGTCTGCATCGGACGTTTTCGCTCGAGCGCTTAGTAGTTCATAGCATAATCCGACAGGTAGCGCACATGCATGATGGGTAAAATCGTCGCGAGCGATAAATCTTCGAACGATATAAGCCGAGCGTAAGACATTCGTTCTTGTTACAGTGATGAAGTGTGTAGTAACATCATAGATGTTTATCATTTCAAAACTTTGCAGTGTTTAACTAACCTCTCCTTAGTACAACTACAAAAATTCCTTTAAAATGTAATTAATTTTTTTTTCCAAACAGGAGTGAGTTTATTTTTGCCACATGTGATAGGTGTTATTGGATGTAAATGTAATTATTATAAACGGAGAACACAATCACGATAATGCAAGAAATGTATCAAGTTTTCTAGTAATAATAATAATCTCTAATAATTAGTGTATCAATCATTTTCGTCTGTAATAGCTGTGCAGCATGATTATTCGTTTTATTGTATTTTCTGTGGCGTTATCTCTGTACTAATATTGTTATTAATCTAGGCTACTGCTATATCAATAATATTTTGTAAAACGTTTCTACATTGTCGAAGTATATAGGCGGAACACTAGCAATAATAACTGTATATCGAAGTTTTTCATACTATTTTATTTATAACTTCATGTTACTGTTTTGGTACGTTCCATTAAACGTTTGTCATAAAGCCTTATTTTTACCTTGTCGCCTTCCATACAAGATAAGACATGTCGGTGAGATGATCTTGTACTGTGCTTCTATTTATTACGAGCGTATCACGACCGACCTTATCTCACTCGAGGGTGCGACATTCGACCGAGTTCAAGCGAGCGATTTAACTCCAATGCAGCACTCTGACATATACCAAGTAACAAGGCTATCATGAGTTACGACCAGAGCTAGAAAGTTGGTACCAAAACTGTTAAGTTGTGTGAGCTCGGACTATAGCCTATGTCTAGCGAATGAAAAATAGTAGCGCACCTCTCAATGACAGTGAACCAGAACGACAAACAAGTACAGCCGGGTGGTAACCAAACATGTGCTCCAATCTTCCAAGGTCTTAGAATAAGAAAATAATAAACGAATAATATAAAAAACAGCAATTTTTTTATTTTAGACTTCCTAACTCCCAATCTAAAACAATTTACTCACACGGATACACATAAAGTAACATACAAATTAGCCTATACAATTAAGATCCTAGCCTCATTATAGCAAATAACAATGAAGATTTTCATTTTATCAAAAGAAATATTCCTCAGCCACATGATCATAATACAAGACGAAATTACATTCTTAATTTAGTTGAACCTAAATGTTTCACATCTTCTGCTTTACTACACAGTACAAATTATGGTCCACGTCTATATAATTCAATAATAAAATTTCATCCAGAACTGACTACTTTAAGCAAAGAAATTTTCAGATTCAGAATTTAAAAATTTATATGACGGACTTCCCTGTATTATATTATGTACCATGTATTGTAAAACAAGTTTATTTCTATCCTAAGTATATTTTTTCTATCTTATCTTGGTTACTATGTCAACATGACCTGCACTAATTATACTACTAATAATAATTTATTATTAATCCACCAATCTCAACATCATCTCTTTGTTCACTCAGTTATTACTAGATTATTATTACTAATTTTATTATCGTCTTTATGTGACCTTTTTTCTTAAGTATTTTGTCTACAAAGTATGTATATTTATGTAACGGAACTTTCCCCGAACACGAGCTTTGCTCTTCCGGGGTACTCTCATGTAATGTTTTTATGTATATGTTATTATGAAATAAATCTAAATCTAAATCTTTTACGTTGAGGAAAAAAAATGTACTCTGAAAATATTCCTTCTACGTCACAAGACGTTACTGGAGCAAATCTGAAAAATGATACAGTATTTCTTACTATCATCAGGTGAACAAATACATACCGAATATAATATTGTATCTCATATGTGAACATATTATTAAGCTCATAATTGTTTTAAAGGTTTTTTTCATTTCTATTGTAATGCCAGCTAAGGAGTTCGTATCGTTATTCCGATGTTGAACTTGGACTGTAACGCAACCGAATGCATAGCAGCAAGAGACGTCAACATTTAACGGAGAATAATCACGGAAAAAAATAAACGTATTCACACCCCTGTTTACAAAAGCATTTAATAAGAGATGAGTTTACTTTATTGAAATCATGTCTATTGTTAACACTACGTAAATAATACAATAATAACAAAATAGCTAACTTTGTTCAGCATCTAATATACAGTATTAATATAAATTAACAATATTCTTGAAACTATTTACGACTATACATAGCTCCACAGAATGATACCATGCGTTGTTTATGTGAACTGCGTTTCGTCTGTAGCGAGCGAGAGCGGGGCGAGGCACTAGTGACATCTATACTCCTCGCTGTACTCAACTGAAATCTGCTGTTTTGGTACGAACCTCTAGCTATGGTTATTACTGTTAGGCGTTGTTATGTAGATATGGAAAAAAGAGTGCAATTGAGTCGACAGGAACGAATCTATCAAAATCGTCGCAACGTAGAATCGCTTCTGTGGGATCTGTGGCGGGACGGCTAAGGGATCCGGCATGGCAGTTGGAGCTATGCCTCGGGAGGCAAACTAACTGTCACGTCCTGAAATATGACCGAACTTATCTCCATCAAGCAAAGAAAATACTGTATGCAAATTAATAAAAAAATGTTCTGTGATAACTTACGAGGCGGTTTAGAACTGAATGATACATCACAAGATCGGAAGCCTAATGCCCTACTGTTAAAGCGGGAATATGAGCAATAAATATTTTGCCGCTATATATATTTATAATTTATGTATGTAAGCCTACACTTTTTAATGTCTATTCTTCATACATGTAAAAAAAAGCGTAGCCATGTTTGTTATTCAATGCAAATCATTGCTCCTGTAATATCTGCGGCTAGATGCCAATGAGATGCTATCGCCAGATTTCCAACAACTTTAGACTTGTATAGCTTTAGACGACATCCCCGTCGTCCGGTCCGGCGTATATGAATTATGATGATAGAACTCGTTATGTTAATTAGAGGCCCTCTTGCGGTACAGGGTTGGGATAAAAACTCCATTCTGAAGTTACTCGTAAGAGAGGAGGCAAAGGCGTATCTCGAGACGCCGGAATTATTTACAAAAGTGTATACATATATACATCAAGAGTTGGGAAATTATAACGGGGTTTGAACTTGATCTATTCGTATAGGAGACTCGAAACGATTCAACTTTCCTATTATGGAGGACCGGAGGAAGTCTAAAGAGATAAATTATATTATCTGGGAAATAGTTTATAGCCAGTTACAGTAATTGGTTTTGTAGACACAAATATTTGGATAAGTCATTTGGAGAACACGGCACATGTATTATAAAGGTATAATATACTGCGGACTAACAAGTTAAATGCGTTCCATAAAAGGTTCACAAAAAGGGACGCAGTAATATATAGAACCAACTGTTTTACACGATTCAGTGTATCGTTTTAAATGTTAGTATTTTGTAAACTTTCGTCCCCATGTTAGGCAAACACGTTCTTATAATTTACAGGCAGTAGACGTCTCGTAAGTTCTCATTAAGCTGTTTCAAGAGAAGAAAGTGGAAGATATGTCGCATATATTTAGCACATTCCTCCACTGAAATACCGGGTGTCTTAGAAACAAGGAGAAAGGAATAAAAATATATGAATATTCTACAGGCTTCAATTTCCCTCCCGCTTAGAATAAGATTCCCGAAGAAAGATAATAACCAATTAAAAAAAAGAAAATGGAATATATGTCGCATGTATTTAGCACGTTCCTCCATTGAAATACTGGATGTCTTAGAAAAAAGGAGGAAGGAATAAAAATATACGAATATTTTACAGGCTTCAATTTTTCGCTGTTCTTCAGTTGGTTCCCAAATAAAATACAAACAACTTGAGTACGTTCCCCGTTCATATATCAACAACGTGAGTAGGTTCCCAATGTTCAAATATGAGCAACGCGATTAGGTTCCCCATGTTCAAATATCAACAACGTAAGTTCCCCACGTTCAAATATCAACACTGTGAGTAGCTTCCCAATGTTCAAATATCAACAACGTGAGTAGGTTCTCCGTGTTCAAAATATCAACAATTTGAGTAAGTTCCTCACGCTCAAATATCAACAACGCGAGTGAGTTCCTCACGTTCAAATAGCAATATGAGTAAGTTCTACATGTTCAATTATCAACAACGTGAGGAAGTTTCCCATGTTAAAATATCAACAACGTGAATAAGTTCCCCATGTTCAATTATCAACAACGTAAGTTCCCCACGTTCAAATATCAACAACGTGAGTAGGTTCCCCATGTTCAAATATCAACAACGTGAGTCGGTTCCCCATGTTCAAATATCAACAACGTGAGTCGGTTCCCCATGTTCAAATATCAACAACGTGAGTCGGTTCCCATGTTCAAATATCAACAACGTGAGGAAGTTCCCCATGTTCAAATATCAACAACGCGAGTGAGTTGCTCACGTTCAAATATCAATAACGTAAGTAGGTTCCTCATGTTCAAATATGAACAACGTGAGTAAGTTCCTCATGTTCAAATATCAACAACGTGAGTAGGTTCCTCATGTTCAAATATCAACAACGTAAATAGGTTCCTCATGTTCAAATATCAACAACGTGAGTAGGTTCATCATGTTCAAATATGAACAACATAAGTAGGTTCCTCATGTTCAAATATGAACAACGTGAGTAAGTTCCTCATGTTCAAATATCAACAACGTAAATAGGTTCATGTTCAAATATCAACAACGTGAGTAGGTTCATCATGTTCAAATATCAACAACGTAAGTAGGTTCCTCATGTTCAAATATGAACAACGTGAGTAAGTTCCTCATGTTCAAATATCAACAACGTAAATAGGTTCATGTTCAAATATCAACAACGTGAGTAGGTTCATCATGTTCAAATATCAACAACGTAAGTAGGTTCCTCATGTTCAAATATGAACAACGTGAGTAAGTTCCTCATGTTCAAATATCAACAACGTGAGTAGGTTCCTCATGTTCAAATATCAACAACGTAAATAGGTTCCTCATGTTAAAATATCAACAACGTGAGTAGGTTCATCATGTTCAAATATCAACAACGTGAGTAGGTTCCTCATGTTCAAATATCAACAACGTAAATAGGTTCCTCATGTTCAAATATCAACAACGTGAGTAGGTTCCTCATGTTCAAATATCAACAACGTAAGTAGGTTCCTCATGTTCAAATATCAACAACGTGAGTAAGTTCCTCATGTTCAAATATCAACAACGTGAGTAGGTTCCTCATGTTCAAATATCAACAACGTAAGTAGGTTCCTCATTTTCAAATATCAACAACGTGAGGAAGTTTCCCATGTTCAAATATCAACAACGTGAGTAGGTTCCTCATGTTCAAATATCAACAACGTAAGTAGTTTTCTCATGTTCAAATATCAACAACGTGGGTAGGTTCATCATGTTCAAATATCAACAACGTGAGTAGGTTCCTCATGTTCAAATATCAACAACGTAAATAGGTTCCTCATGTTCAAATATCAACAACGTGAGTAAGTTCCTCATGTTCAAATATCAACAACGTGAGTAGGTTCCTCATGTTCAAATATCAACAACGTGAGTAGGTTCATCATGTTCAAATATCAACAACGTGAGTAGGTTCATCATGTTCAAATATCAACAACGTGAGTAGGTTCCTCATGTTCAAATATCAACAACGTAAATAGGTTCCTCATGTTCAAATATCAACAACGTGAGTAAGTTCCTCATGTTCAAATATCAATAACGTGAGTAGGTTCCTCATGTTCAAATATCAACAACGTGAGTAAGTTCCTCACGCTCAAATATCAACAACGTAATAAGTTCCCCATGTTTTTAGTTGGTTATTTAACGACGTTGTATCAACTACTAGATTATTTATCGCCGATGAGATTGGTGATAGCGAGAGTGATAGCGAGATGTTATTTGGCGAGATGAGGCCGAGGATTCGCCATAGATTACCTGGCATTCACCTTACGATTGGGGAAAACCTCGGAAAAAAACCCAACCAGGTAATCTGCCCAAGCGGGGATTGTACCCGCGCCCCAGAGCAACTTCAGCAGGAAAGCGCCTTCACCGACTGAGCCACGCCCGTGGCTTCCCCATGTTCAAATATCAACAACGTGAGGAAGTTCCCCGTGTTCAAATATCAAAAAGTGAATAAATTCCCCATGTTCAAATATCAAAAACGTGAGTAGGTTCCTCATGTTCAAATATCAACATGTAAGTTCCTCACGTTCAAGTATCAACAACGTGAGTAAGTTCCCCATGTTTAAATATCAACAACGTGTGGAAGTTCCCCATGTTCAAATATCAACAACGTGAGTAGGTTCCCAATGTTCAAATAACAGCAACGCCAGTAGGTTCCAAGGCTGTGTGGGAAGGGGATGTTTATCGATCATGTAGCAGAGTAGTGAAAGCGTTCAAATATCAACGACGGGGTGAGGTAGTTGTTATTGCCTATAACGCCACCTATAATCGATCATGACCCGTGGCTCCATCTACATTAAAATATAAATAACGATCATAAGTTTAATGATTAGCAAAGTAGTGGCAGTGGAATTGCAGGACAACGTATTGGAGTTAATGATGGATTTCACTGGAAGTTATTCAACGCCAAGCACAACACATTTTTAACCTACCTACTACCGTAGACAGTAGTTGACAGTCCTAAGTCTGTATAAAATGGGAAGGAAATGTTTTCTGGCTTGGTCTAGCGCGGGAACTAATTGCAGTAAATAGATGAAATCAACCTGGAACGAACTCTGGTATAGCTCTGAGACGAACTGAGAACCAATTCACAGATTTGGGAACAAATTCCAGTACGCTCTTTAGATAAGGTTCCCAAATAAATATAACTCATTAAAAAAAGGAAATGGACGATATGTCCCATATATTAGCACATTCCTCCACTGAAAAACCGGGTGTCTTAGAATCAAGAAGGGGGAAGGAATAAAAATATATGAATATGCTAGAGGCTTCAATTTCTCCCCCCTCAGATAAGATTCCCAAAGAAAGATAGCTCATTAAAAAATAAAAGACGGCGCGACTAACAAAAACAAGATGTCGGCAGAGTCGGCGTTCCTCGGGGGCAAGACGTTGTTCTTTTCATATATTCATTTACTCCGTCTATAAGACAGAAGCTTTTGAATGTGGTCAGCCGGCGAACCTTCCGCACCCTTGACTTGGGATTGGTTAATTCTACGTACTTGGTTTGAGGGGCTTCACGATGGATTAGCGTCCCATAAAACGATTAAAAACACACGTCACCTGTTTGCTTGCATCCGGTACACCGGCATGGCGCGGAGAAGCAACAGTGACACATCTCACAAAATAGCCCACACGTGCTTACGTGAGGAACGCAAATAATTATGCAAATATTCTAAGCTCGCAACAAATAGTAGCCTAGTTGAAATAGTCAGACTACATTTTGTCTATTTTCAGGATTATTTGGACTACTAACTAGATCTCGGATTTTAGGGTAAATGCCTATTTTTCTTTCTTAGGGATAAACTAAAACTAGTTAATTATCTTCATTTTATGTAAAATATGGTCATTTGGAAGGGATTTTATAGTGCCTAAATTGCTTATTTTGCCCACTGTAACCTATTTTAAGATTTAAGAACCTAATAAGGCATATTTACTGTATATTGTGTCTGAATTTGTTTTTAACTTTTTCGTTTAGCAATGGAAGAAGAATCCTTGAACATCATGGAATGGGTTTCGTTCAAGATCTTCTAATAGTTTGCTTGTAGGAATGCAGAAAATCCTGAAAAGTGTCTGTTTTTGTCGAGTACTTGAGCTGGCAGAAGAAATGTGATGAATGTAGACGATGTAAAAGAAATCAGCATTGCAAATGTTGTTAGATTTAAATTTGCACCCATTACTTAGGTATCAGCAGGAAGATTTTCTTTTCCGTTTATAAAATGGGTGCCTATGAACAAGAAAACTTCACAAATGAAAATTGAGAGAAAACCCTTGTTATGTATTATAATGTCATTTATGAATAATGTGTTAATTGTAAATTGGCACTTATGTATCAGCAGCCATAGAACTTTGAGGTCGATGAATTCATTAATAATTATTCATAATTTAAGACGTAGCAAAAATAAAGTTTCTAATCACAATAAATGTTTACTGTTTTCGTCACCGTATGCCGTAATGTTTAATTTTAAAGAATTAAATACATTTTTATAGTTACTGCGGTTCGAATGGATAGGAAGAAATTTAAGTGCATAAAATCGTATTTTTAACTATCTAAAATTGTATATAAGTGTCAATTAGAAAGACTTCAAGTAACAATTACAGCTAAACAAGTTTGGTGAAATCGACTCTAAGAGAATTAGTGACAATAGGAAAATTAGTATATAGATACTGGATAGGAATGATAGAAAGTAGTCGGCAAATTGTAATAAGGTAGAAAGTATAGAATAGTATTAGAACAAAGATTAGAGAGTAGAACAGTCATGTCAATTGATGCCCATAGGAGCAAGCGCGCGCTTTAGAGCTCAGGAGAGCCTGAGCGCTTTACAGCGGAAAGGAAAGAGACAGACGAAAGAGGTAGTATATGCCGCTTGGTCGATCTATATTCAGGGATGGCCAGCACTGATTCAATGGATAAAGGGAAGAGAACTTATTAAAACTGTATGCATGTTAATTTTTAGATTTGTCTGAGAAGTATAAGTGCATTAAAATTTTGCAAATATTCGCATGGAAATTGTTTGTAAGGAAATGAATTAGCAAAGCAACTGCTGTTACATCATAAGCAAAAGAAACGTGCCCATGTGTTGTAAAAATGTCAGCTCTATAGCTTCAGCACATTTCCAGAAACTAATTTAATATTCTGATGATAGGAAGTTGCTCACCAATATCACCTAAAAATCATAATGCGATATGAGTTTTGTTATGGAATATTAGTTACACTTAAAACATATACAGTACCTAAATAACTTTGCTTTGTACTGTAATATTGTTTTGATTGGTTTATTGATTACTTTTACAGTGTAAGGCTAAAGGTACCATCAATATCAATTCCAACTTATCATGTCATACTCAGTCTCTTTTTTTGGGATATCACTTTCTTTATGAATGATGTGTTTCATCCATTTAATAATAATAATAATAATAATAATAATAATAATAATAATAATAATAATAATAATAATAATTTATTTATTTAATCTGGCAGAGCTAAGGCCAGTAGGCCTTCTCTTCCGCCCAGCCAGACTCTAATTCTAATTGAATACAATTGCTTACATAGTTATTACATTAATATCTAGACAATAAAACAACATGAAAGTAAATAATGAAAGTTGGATAAGTGATGTTAGTGTGACAATAATAATCACTGGTAAGAAATAGTTATAATAATAATAATAATAATAATAATAATAATAATAATAATAATAATAATAATAATAATAATAATAATAATAGTAATAATAATAATAATGAGATAATTCAGATAATTTAGATATTTATCTGTAATATATATAACCATTAAACAATGAGAAAACTGAAACAGCTATTATTAACAAGAATCTGTTAGAAAAATATTTCGTTAGCCTATTCTTAAATTGGTTTGATGTCTGACAGTCCCTGACATTACTCGGTAGGGAATTCCAAAGTCGAGGAACAGCCACAGTGAAAGAAGATGAATATGAGGATGTTCGGTGGGAGGGAATGGATAATATTGAGGAGTGCTGTGATCGTGTGTCTAGGTTATGATGGGTGGATAAATTTTGAAAACGAGACGCAAGATAGACAGGAGTGGAGAAATGCAATATGTGAAAGAGAAGGGAAAGACAGTGGATTTTCCTACGATCTTCTAGACGGAGCCAGGACAACATTTCGAGGGATGGTGTTACGTGATTTAGTACAGTATGGTTGTACTACTATGGAATTTATGTGAATATTCCTTCTTAACTCTTAATAACATAATAAACATTTTAAACACAACTGCAATATTAAGAAATTGGTATTAGTACTTTTGTTTTACAGACAATATAGATAATATCAAACAGAAAGAAGGCATATAAAAATAACGACATAAAATTTCACGTTCCGTCTAAAGTTTGCGCACCACTGTTTTCTTAATACTACAGGCTGCTTATTCATATACATAACCCTTCCTCTTTCCATATTCAGCGCTTGATGCCCGCACACGACGTCGAGGTCAGAAAAATGCGCTTGCTTTGACATCACTGGTGTAGAGGGTAGATAAGATTTAGTGGTTAAGGGGGTATGAGTATAGAACTGAGGTGTTCTGCCTTAGAAATAGTAAACAAATAAACACAAATCAAGGAACACTTAAAATATTTAATACATGGAAGATAAGTCCCTTGTACTCTGGACCTCCAGCAGGAACACCACGGCTTCAGACACAGAGAAGACCTTTATTGAGAACAATGTATATTCAATTTAAGTCCTTGGCTGGCTTCCATTATAATATAATATTCCTCTTTCCCCCATCCTATTCCAGTTCTTAATAATATCTAACAACACGTTTTAAGGCAGATTCTTCGCACCGAGGGTCACTGCCTCACATTTAGCGTGCGTTGGATCCGAGTGTGATGAGGCTCTTCCGTTAGTTTTACAACCACAATTTGTTTCGTTACCTCTTTATGGTTTTCTTTTGTAAAATTTTAATTAAATTTGGTTTACTCTAGTCTCGGCTTATGAACGTTATTGTGCTTGTAATTCTGAGCACTTGTTTCGCTAACAATGTGTGTACGTGCGTGCGTGCGTGCGTACACAGACTTTGTTTTCCTTTTTGAAGACACGCCATTCCTTACAACACATCTCTGTTCTCCTAATGCTGAACGTTACAATGAAAACATTACAGCGTATAATGTATATTTACACATTTATTCGCCTAAATATTTACTTATTTCATAGTGAAACACAATTTAATACATTGCGTTAATTTAATATGTACCTACTGAGTATGAACATATTATTTCCAACTATAATCACATAAATTTGGCTCTATAAGTTATTCAATATATTTCCGAACAATTGTTTTCTGAATGAAAACTTTCAAAATCTAACAAAGATCGTGACTAACAGAAGAAAATTTACGCGTTGTATTAAGAGCGACAATTTGTGACGTATTTTCCTAGCACAGTAAAAATAAGGGTGAAATAAAATATAATCTGTCCATCCATAAATCAATATTGTGTAGTCTACGTTAGATTATTGGGTTGAGAGTCCGCCACTGGGATCCGAACGAAATGCTCTATACTCCTCGATTGATATTACATATAATTCTTTTTTTTTTTTTTTTAAGTTAATACTGTATACTAGAATGTATTTTCCTGTTTGTGATTATGTATTCAGTCTCTTTTTTTATTATATCTTTTTATTATTGTTACTGTATTTTAAAGTTAATACTGATTGTGTAGAGGTCTATATGTATTCAATCTAAATGTTTTTTATTATTTTTAAGTTAATATTTGTAAACCGGTATGTATTTTTCTGTATGTGATTTAATCCTGGTTGAGTGAAAGAGAAGGCCTGATGGCCTTAACTCTGCCAGGGAAAATAAAACTATTATTATTATTATTATTATTATTATTATTATTATTATTATTATTATTATTACTATGTATTGCGGCTTCCGTCCAATGATGTCATCGTGAGTACAAATTTTCCGACGGCTGGGAATTAGTCAATCACAGATATAATAAATTCTGCAGATTTATTTATTTTATTTTATTGGGTTATTTTACGACGCTGTATCAACATGTAGGTTATTTAGCGTCTGAATGAAATGAAGGTGATAATGCCGGTGAAATGAGTCCGGGGTCCAGCACCGAACGTTACCCAGCATTTGCTCGTATTGGGTTGAGGGAAAACCTCAACCAGGTAACTTGACACGTCCGTGATTCGAACCCGGGCCACCTGGTGCAGATTTAACTTTATCTATTTTTTTATACATCTTGATTACATAACTTTGAACACTGTATCACTTCGGAATTTTGTATGGTAAGACTTTCTTGTGTTAAATTTCAACGTACCTCATTTACATGTTTCGACCTATTTATGGGTCATCTTCAGAACTGATCGTTGTTGGTTTTGGCGCCACTTGTTCTGTTTCCTGTGAGGGTGTGTTCCTGTGGTATAGTGTAGAGTCAAAGAGTGTGTGTGTTTTGAAGTTGAGTTGTGTGTTGAGAATTTCGTTGTGGTGTTTTCGTGTGTCTATATTTCATATTGTTCTAGTGTGTTCAGTTTCTGGCTTTTTGGCTGGATGTGTAGTATTTCCATGTCTGTGTTGATGTCTCTGTGGGTGTGGTTAGCATTTGTGATGTGTTCTGCATATGTGGAGGTGTTTTGTAATTTTGTTATGGCTGTGATGCGTTCTTTGTAACGTGTTTGATACGATCTGCCTGTCTGTCCTATGTAGAAGTATTAATATTAAAAAAAAAAAAACTAAAAAAAACTGGAATAATATAGAACACACAGGATCAGTAGACTATTTGGTTGTTATATGACAATATCCATAAAATTAATTATTACTTGTCAAAATCCACAAAAGATAACTTTAAAAGTTTAGTGGTTATGTCAAAGTTTAAACTCCAGATTTTTTCTCGAGTAGTAGTAGTAGTATTTATTTATTTAACCTGGTAGAGATAAGGCCGTCAGGCCTTCTCTGCCCCTCTACCAGGAGATTCCAACTACAATATGAACAATAAAATTACAATTAGTTTTAAATTTACAATTACAATTACAAATAACATTACAATTAGTATTAAATTTACAATTACAATTACAATAAAAATCAAAGTACGAAAAGATTATCTGAATAATTAAAGCTAGATAATTTATCACAGAGAAACAAAGAATATTTTATATTTACTGAATTACAAATTAAATCTAGAATAACAAAATTGTATAGTGATGATATTACTGAATATTGAAATATTTTGTGATAGATTAAAGAAACTATTTACAAGAAATCAATTACTGACCAAGTGCCTAGTAAGTTTTCGTTTGAATTCAATTTTATTTCGACAGTCCCTGATGCTAGCAGGTAGCGAATTCCAGAGTCTTGGCAGGGCTATTGTGAAAGAAGATGAGTATGAGGAGGTGCGATGGGATGGTATTGTTAGTATTGTTTCATGACGAGAGCGTGTGTTCAGATTATGGTGGAAAGAAAGGTAAGTGAAGCGAGACGACAGGTACGAAGGAATAGAAGAGTTCAAGATTTCGAAGAGAAGTGAATGTAAATTTCTTTTCTTATCTAGTTTAAGCCAACCTATTGTTTCCAGGGATGGGGTAATATGATCATATTTACGAACATTGCTTACAAAACGTACACACAAATTATGAGCACGTTGAAGTTTCATCGAGTGTTACGCAGAAAAAAGTCCCACGTAAAAACGCCACACCTATCGGTTTCCATGTGAGAGAATTTACAGAGATTTTTTTTCGCCACTAAAGTAACTGACCTTGAAGGGGTTCAATCATCACCGTCATCATCGCCAATATCATCGTCATCGTAACCATTACCCATGTCAAGTCACCTCGATTGCTGTTTCAGAGTCGCCGGGCGCTCCTCCCCGTTTCCGTGTGATAGCTCGTGGCATGTTGAATTTTTATTAGTTGGAAGGAGTCAAGGATCACAG
Source organism: Periplaneta americana (assembly GCF_040183065.1). Lineage (NCBI taxonomy): Eukaryota > Metazoa > Arthropoda > Insecta > Blattodea > Blattidae > Periplaneta > Periplaneta americana. The sequence goes on from NC_091126.1 coordinate 25,512,632, forward strand.
ATACGAGTTGGAACACACCTCCCCCTCCCCCACCCCCACCCGGGGCTCCAGATGACCCCTGTGTTTTGATCGGACAATCCACAACTCCCAGATGATAATTATAGCCGTGTTCCCACTTCCTCCCTCCACCCACGCGCAGTGTCTTCTCTAGCTCATCCTGTCTTTTTTTATTCACGAGTGAGATGCATAAAGTACCCATTCTGCCCGGGGCACACGGTCATGCTGTACACAAAGACAGCCATTCCAATTAAAAACACGCTCTCTGCGAAAGAGCGGCATATCAAATACTAATTTTTTATTGTTTGTTTATATGTGGAACCGTAAAAGTAAAGAATAAAACGTACGTATCCGCTGATAAATATGAACAGGTGCATTTCCGCAATAGCGTAGCGGTAGTGCCTTTATTTAACAATGTTTACAAATCGAGAGCTTATTCGGCGACGTACGCTAGACTTGGCAGACAAATACATCCTAGAGAGTAGCGGTATGGCATAGTTGCTCCCCTCGGTCAATTGGGAGGCATAGACACGGCATAGTTGCGCCCCGAAGAAATCCGGTAGCAGAATGGACATGGCATAGTTGCGCCCCGAAGAAATCCGGTAGCAGAATGGACATGGCATAGTTGCGCCCCGAAGAAATCAGGTAGCAGAATGGACATGGCATAGTTGCGCCCCGAAGAAATCCGGTAGCAGAATGGACATGGCATAGTTGCGCCCCGAAGAAATCAGGTAGCAGAATGGACATGGCATAGTTGCGCCCCGAAGAAATCAGGTAGCAGAATGGACATGGCATAGTTGCGCCCCGAAGAAATCAGGTAGCAGAATGGACATGGCATAGTTGCGCCCCGAAGAAATCAGGTAGCAGAATGGACATGGCATAGTTGCGCCCCGAAGAAATCAGGTAGCAGAATGGACATGGCATAGTTGCGCCCCGAAGAAATCAGGTAGCAGAATGGACATGGCATAGTTGCGCCCCGAAGAAATCAGGTAGCAGAATGGACATGGCATAGTTGCGCCCCGAAGAAATCAGGTAGCAGAATGGACATGGCATAGTTGCGCCCCGAAGAAATCAGGTAGCAGAATGGACATGGCATAGTTGCGCCCCGAAGAAATCAGGTAGCAGAATGGACATGGCATAGTTGCGCCCCGAAGAAATCAGGTAGCAGAATGGACATGGCATAGTTGCGCCCCGAAGAAATCCGGTAGCAGAATGGACATGGCATAGTTGCGCCCCGAAGAAATCAGGTAGCAGAATGGACATGGCATAGTTGCGCCCCGAAGAAATCAGGTAGCAGAATGGACATGGCATAGTTGCGCCCCGAAGAAATCAGGTAGCAGAATGGACATGGCATAGTTGCGCCCCGAAGAAATCAGGTAGCAGAATGGACATGGCATAGTTGCGCCCCGAAGAAATCAGGTAGCAGAATGGACATGGCATAGTTGCGCCCCGAAGAAATCAGGTAGCAGAATGGACATGGCATAGTTGCGCCCCGAAGAAATCAGGTAGCAGAATGGACATGGCATAGTTGCGCCCCGAAGAAATCAGGTAGCAGAATGGACATGGCATATTTGCGCCCCGAAGAAATCAGGTAGCAGAATGGACATGGCATAGTTGCGCCCCGAAGAAATCAGGTAGCAGAATGGACATGGCATAGTTGCGCCCCGAAGAAATCAGATAGCAGAATGGACATGGCATAGTTGCGCCCCGAAGAAATCAGGTAGCAGAATGGACATGGCATAGTTGCGCCCCGAAGAAATCAGGTAGCAGAATGGACATGGCATAGTTGCGCCCCGAAGAAATCAGGTAGCAGAATGGACATGGCATAGTTGCGCCCCGAAGAAATCAGGTAGCAGAATGGACATGGCATAGTTGCGCCCCGAAGAAATCAGGTAGCAGAATGGACATGGCATAGTTGCGCCCCGAAGAAATCAGGTAGCAGAATGGACATGGCATAGTTGCGCCCCGAAGAAATCAGGTAGCAGAATGGACATGGCATAGTTGCGCCCCGAAGAAATCAGGTAGCAGAATGGACATGGCATATTTGCGCCCCGAAGAAATCAGGTATTACTTCCTGAGCAACTTTTATTGCAAGCCTATAAAATATTCAAGGCTCTACGGAATAACAGCGAAATATTGTCACGCTAGAATATCACATGTAAGAAATCGTCAATTGTTATATTTAAAAAAACCAAACACTTCAGCACATAATAATTCACCAGTGTTAAAAATGTGTTCAAAATTCAATTACTTACTTACTTACAAATGGCTTTTAAGGAACCCGAAGGTTCATTGCCGCCCTCACATAAGCCCGCCAGCGGTCCCCATCCTGTGCAAGATTAATCCAGTCTCTATCAACATACCCCACCTCCCTCAAATCCATTTTAATATTATCCTCCCATCTACGTCTCGGCCTCCCTAAAGGTCTTTTTCCCTCCGGTCTCCCAACTAACACTCTATATCCATTTCTGGATTCGCCCATACGTGCTACATGCCCTGCCCATCTCAAACGTCTGCATTTTAAGTTCCTAATTATGTCAGGTGAAGAATACAATGCGTGCAGTTCTGTGTTGTGTAACTTTCTCCATTCTCCTGTAACTTCATCCCTCTTAGCCCCAAATATTTTCCTAAGCACCTTATTCTCAAACACCCTTAACCTATGTTCCTCTCTCAGAGTGAGAGTCCAAGTTTCACAACCATATAGAAGAACCTGCAATATAACTGTTTTATAAATTCTAACTTTCAGATTTTTGGACAGCAGACTGGATGATAAGAGCTTCTCAACCGAATAATAACACGCATTTCCCATATTTATTCAATTAAATATATAAAACTCGCATCTAGATTTCAGCATTTCTTACATGAAATATAAATATTTTGTTTTTAATATAATGATTTTAAATAGTATTGCTATCTGTTATTGTGTATGTGCCACATGTAACTACATTTTACATCTTTTGGTTATGATATATGTATTATAAATTTTTTTATCATTTTTATTTATTCTTTATTTATATCTATATATGTGTCTTATATTTACGTATATATTTTTCTGTTTTTCTTCATTTTCCATTCGTTTTTATTATTGTATTTTGCATTTGTGTCTGTTTTTATTTTTTATGTTATCTCCATTTTTTATGTTCTAAGTAAATATTTATGCTGCCTATTGTAATTTGGACTTAATCCTGTAAAATAAATAAATAAATAAATAAATAGGTAAATAAATAAATAAATAAATAAATAAATAAATAAATAAATAAAGACACCAGCAGCAGTTGGTTTTTGGGTTTCCCCTGGAAAGAATACCATAAACAATTACTTTCCTTTTCAGATTATAAGCGGATAGTCATGTGTGGTCTAACAAAATGATACATTGCTATAGATTTAATACTGATATAGTGATATTGTAGTTTACTCATGATGAAAATATAGATAAATATCGATATTATATCGGTTTCGATGTCGCTAAGCACATCTATAGTTGTAGTCAAACAGCCAGCATGATAACCTGGAGACAATCTAAGACGACTTCCCTCCTACCACATCAGAGACCAGATTATGTCGGTATAGTTGGCCGGTATCATTTTCAATTGATGGCTCCAGAGCGCCACTTGCGAACACTTAGCCCATTTCAGTAACTGTCAAGGGTAATTTGCTCTTAATGCATGTATGCAAAGCTACACACGACATTCTGACCTCATACCGGAGGTCACTGGTGCTTGTAAAATTTTCACCATACCAATTTATTACCGTCTTCGAATCGAGAGCCATTAAAAAAAACAGATAATAACTTTCGACAGTTAAGAGAACAGAGAAGTTACACTGTTTAAAATCTTAAGAGAAACCGGATAATGAAAAATAGTAAATATTTTCATTTTTGGTTATTTACTGCATTCATTCATTCGTAGTGTTCTACCCAATGGCAGGTCTTTCACTGCAAACCCAGCTTTCTCCAATCTTTCACATTTCTGCCTTCCTTTTAATCTCCGCGTATCATTCATATATATTAATGTCGTCTATCACTGATATTTCTTCTGCCTCGAACTCTTCTCCCGTTCACCATTCCTTCCAGTGCATCCTTCAGTGGCCAGTTTCTTCTCAGCCAGTGACCCAACCATTTCCTTTTCCTTTTCCTTATCAGTTACAGCATCATTCTTTCTTCATCCACACTACCAACACAGCTTCATTCCTTATTCTGTTTGTTCCCTTTCTTCTTCTCCATATCTACATTTCAAATGCTTCTAGTCGTTTTTCACTTCGTCGTAATGTCCATGCTTCTGCCCCATATAAAGTCACACTCCACACAAAGCACTTCACTAGTTTCTTCCTTAGTTCGTTTTCCAGGGGTCCGTAGGAGATTCCCCTTTTTCTATTAAGGGCTTCCGTTACCACTGCTATTCTTTTGACTTCCTGGCAGCAGCTCATGTTACTGCCTACCAGAGGTCTGCATCGGACGTTTTCGCTCGAGCGCCAAGTAGTTTATAGCATAATCCGATAGGTAGCGCACATGAATAATGGGTAAAATTGTCACGAGCGATAAATCCTCCAACGGTATAAGCCGAGCGTTAGACATTCATTCTTGTTACAGTGATGAACTGTGTAGGAACATCATAGATGTTTATCATTTCAAACCTTTGCAGTGTTTAACTAACCTCTCCATAGTACAACTACAAAACTTGCTTTAAAATGTAATATAAATGTTGTAGGTAAATGTTTCCCCCCACACAGGAGTGATTTTGTTTTTGCCATATCTGATAGATGTTATTGGATGTAAATGTAATTATTATAAACGGACTAGACAATCACGATAATGCAAGAACTGTATCAAGTTTTCTAGTAATAATAATAATAATAATAATAATAATAATAATAATAATAATAATAATAATAATAATAATCTTTAATAATTAGTGTATCAATCTTTGCGTCTGTAACAGTTGTGCAGCATGATTATTCGTTTTATTATATTTTCTTTGACGTTATCTCTGTACTAATATTGTTATTAATCTACTGCTGTATCAATAATATTTTGTAAAACGTTTCTACATTGTCGCAGTATATAGGCGGAACACTATGCATGGACCTATCATATTATATACAATATGTGGTAAACCAAATATTGAATAATTATTAATTAGCAATAATAACTGTATATCGAAGTTTTCCATACTATTTTATTTATAACTTCATGTTACTGTTTTGGTACGTTCCATTAGACGTTTGCCATAAACGCAGACAATAAAGCCTTATTTTTACCGTGTGAGCAAAACATATGTGTATCTTATCTGTCGCCTTCCATACAAGATAAGACATGTCGGTGAGATGACCTTGTACTGTGCTTCTATTTATTACGAGCGTATCACGACCGATCTTATCTCACTCGAGGGTGCGACACCCGACCGAGTTCAAGCGAGCGATTTAACTCCAATGCAGCACTCTGCTACCTACAGTACACTCGAAGTATTTGAAGCTGTCCACTTGCTCTACTGCTTTATTTAGAATTCGCAAGTTTACCTTCTTTTTATTCCCTTAAATTTCTTATTTACAACGGTATATGAATCATATATACTATTCACTTCCAGAGATCTATTTTTGTGACAATCCGCCATATGCAGCTGGGATGTCCAGTCTGGGAAACAAGTTTTGTCGCATATATACTTTGTAAGTGCCAGAAAGAAGGTAGTGTGCACGATCAGAGGACGAGCGACCTGGTTCACAAGAAAAGAACTAGTTGAGGTAATAAAATTAGTTTTGTTTCGTTGTACGTCTGATCATGCGCACTGCCTCCTTACTGGGACTGATAAAGTATCTGTAGGACAAAACCTTATTCTAAGGCTATACTAAAAATTCAAACGCCATTTTCCGCAATTGGAGCCATGATTGTTGGTGAGGCATCCATATTTGTTAGTCATCAATCAGGGAAGCATTTTCACACTATGTTATTCGTTCGTACATAAAATGAAAAAGAAAAGTGATATTTCGAGAGCAACAAGACACAAAACGGAATAGATTCGAACCTATAGTCCCGTCGCTCTAATTTCCGGCAGCCAATCACGTTGCAGATCGGCTACATTTAAACGTGTGCGTCTTGTAATTCGCTGATGAAGATGTCATGCATTTCCTAGGGTTCGATAAATACTTAATATATTCGCCCGCCATTTTGGCTCTTTCGTTGGCGTTCGCAGAAAGCACACGAGGACGTTATTTGCCGCTCAATTATTTGCTGAATTACAGTGCGTTTGATTTATTATCATAGGAGCTACGACATGATAATGTTTAACGGTTTGGCAAATAGATCCCTCGTCTGGTAGCTCGACAATGAAAGAACAAAAATGGCGAACGATACTATCTACCTACAGTCTTACTAATAAACCGTGTATAGTTTTTATACGAGACTTATACAGAGTTGAGACAGAAAACGTTACTAATAAACCGTGAATAAGCTATGGACGTATAAACAGGCTGTAACTATACAATGGGAATTGCTTTGCAGTAGTTATATACACGAAACCCCTTCTTTAAGCGTTGTATATAGGGAAAAAATGGCCGCCCCTCTAACAGCTGTTCGTATCGACTATCATTGTATGATGATGGTTACCTTGTAACCACAGAAGAACAAACCAAAGATCATAGAATTATTATAATAGCATTGATGTAGCTGTCCACACCTGTGGAGTAACGGTCAGCGCGTCTGGCTGCAAAACCAGGTGGCCCAGGTTCGAATCCCGGTCGGGGAAAGTTACCTGGTTGAGGTTTTTTCCGGGGTTTTCCCTCAACCCAATACGAGCAAATGCTGGGTAACTTTCGGTGCTGGACCCCGGACTCATTTGACCGGCATTATCACCTTCGTATCATTCAGACGCTAAATAACCTAGATGTTGATACAGCGTCGTAAATTAACCCAAGAAAATAAAATAAAAACATTGATGTAGCTTGTACTATTTGACCAAAATGTAGTGTGGTAATCGATCAGAGCCAGTTGTACTATCGATACTTGACACGCCACACTAGAGCGCTCTACCGGATGCAATAGAGAACCTCAGATATTTTATTACCTTTCGTAATGAAGTAATGACGAAACTATGACGTACCTGTGTAACAGTTGTACTGTTATACACGATTCATGTAGTGATTATTAGTAAGGAATTTACACACGACTTATAAACGAGCTACTCATTGTATAAGTATAAGACAGTTAAACGTCTGTATATAGAGTTTTTATTAGTAAGACCGATTGACTTTATAGTGCCTTCACTTCCTATGACGTAAGCAAAGAGGAGGAGTCACGCCGGGAATAACAGCGTCTCGATTATAAGTATCCGGGGCTTACTAATTATTACATAAAATCTAAGTTCTAGTTATGTCCTTTTGAAAATCTGGTGTCCCATCCTACGTTTACTCAACGACAATAAGCCTATATAATTTCAAACTTATTACGTAAATAACTGCCCAACTCAAACAATTTGAATGCATGTTACATAAACGAATTTTACAATGAGCCTAATATTTACATGACATTCGGTCTGGTGTAGGTTATGTCTCTATGAGCGCATACACGCGAGGAAGAATGCAATTTAGAAGACAAGAATCCCTCGCATATTTTCAACCACAGCCATCAATTAAATCTTTTTTAGCATTCTGATATGTTACAGTACACAGTTTTCTTAATGCAGTGTTATGTAAATATTTCCAGCGAGTCTAAAGCGTTGCATCACCTGGTGGAGATGATTGCCATTGTCTTCTTTCCATTTCTAACACAGATGTGATCATGTTGGTCTCCCTCGTCTCCCCCCCCCAACGGACAAGGCCCCCCGACCATCCGGCTCCTCTTTCTCTCTCAATCAGATAATTATTGCAGTTCTGGACACGGCTACCTATTTGACAGGCTCTCGGATACATTGTGTTGTGCGCAGGGCCTCGGGGACAACGTGCTGCGACACTGAAGCAGGGGCACTCAGGGATGTCAAATGAAGCCAACGAGCAAGTCGTACACATTTACATTTGATTTATTGTGCTATCATTTTACGCAAAAGTTACATGGCTTTAGGATTCTAAAGGATGCTACAAATGTACAGGAACATCATTTTATTTTTACTTCAATTTTTATTGTACCTGAGTTTTTGAATGTACTTCACTCCCACCCCTTCTAATAACGAAGTTCAACCGTCCTCCACACAGATCCAAGACCGCATATAAAGTCACAGTAGCCACAGTATGTTCCAAAAATATGTTCGCGTTTTCCAGTGACGAAAGAGCTTTCAATATTGAATCATTTTCGCACAGGTACTGTCGTCCATTTGCCTACGTCGTAACCCGGTTTCCCCCACCAGTTTTTATTCGCAGCTAGTAGCTGGGCTGTCTTAGCTCTTTTCTGAGAACATTAATTTCTGTTAGGAATTGGACGTCTATGTAATATTATATAACTGTTTAAAATAACTTCGTTAAGTAATTAACTGTCACGTGATTTCCCTCCTTTCTACGACCCTACGACATAACCACTTGGACGGACAGTAGATAGTATGTCTGAGTCATTTTATCTTTTCGGATCGGGCAGAAGTGAAGATTGAATTTACAGTACGAAAGGTACTCTTTTATAGATTAGGTACAGAATTATTTCAACATGAGTTACTAGTACGAAGAACGAAACTGGTAATTGGAATTAAGTACAATAGTCTATAGTGCGATAATATCCACATTAGAACTGAAGCCTGTATCGAAATGAACGACCACCATTTAAAAAAGTGTCTAAATATCCATATTATGATTATTTTTAAATTTAACTTCATTCTCTAGGTATATTGTACGGTAATGTGCTGTAGACTGTATAATATACACTGCATAATGAATACATCCACATGGACAGCTCAGTTCGTGAGTAAAAACACTCATTGTTAATACTGTACTGTATTTTGATTAAACAAAAACCTAATGAAAATTATTAAACTCAAAAGCGCAATATTTCCTAGTTTACGTAAATGGATGAACTACTTTTCTTCCCTCCTATACCTAGTAGAGTGATTTGTTTGTATATTACGCCAGTATCATCGAACTCCAGTCGTGGAAGGGGATAGCAAACGGCATTGATCCAGAGATATAGGCAAGTTAATATTAAAAATGTTAGTAAAAATAAAATGATGTCCCTGTAGTATAATTTTTTAAGCATTTTTCTAGAAGTAAATCGAAATTTACATCGGTTTATTCATTTAATACAGGGACATCATTTTATTTTTACTAACATTATTAATATTAACTTGCCTATACCCCTGTATCAACGCCGTTTGCTACCCCCTTCCACGACTGGAGCTCGATGATACTGGCGTAATATACAAACAAATCACTTTACTAGGTATAGGAGGGAAGAAAAGTAGTGCATCCATTTACGTAAACTAGGAAATATCACGCTTTTGAGTTTGATCATTTTCATTAGGCTTTTGTTTAATCAAAATATGCAGTATTAACAATGAGTGTTTTACTCAGGAACTGAGCTGTCCATGTGGACGTATTCATTATGTAGTGTATATTATACTGTCTACAGCACATTAGCGTACAATATAGAGAATAAAGTTGAATTGAAAAATAATAAACACATTTTTTAAAATGGTGGCCGTTCATTTCGATACAGGCTTCAGTTCTAATGTACATATTATCGCACTATAGACTATTGTACCTAATCCCAATTACCAGTTTCGTCCTTCGTACTAGTAACTCATGTTAAAACAATTCTGTACCTACTCTATAAAAGAGTACCTTACTTACTGTAAATTCAATCTTCACTTCTGCCCGATCCGAAAAAATAAAATTACTCAGACATACTGGCCTATCTACTGTCCGTCCAAGTGGTTATGTCGTAGGGTCGTAGAAAGGAGGGAAATCACGTGACAGTTAATTACTTAACGAGGCACTTTTATTTAAGTTATTTTAAACAGTTGTATAATATTACGTAGACGTCCAATTCCTAACAGAAATTAATGTTCTCAGAAAAGAGCTAAGACAGCTCAGCCACTAGCTGGCGAATAAAAGCTGGTGGGAGAAACCGGGATACTACATAGGCAAATGGACGACAGTACCTGTGCGAAAATGATTCAATATTAAAAGCTCTTTCGTCACTGGAAAACGCGAATATATTTTTGGAACGTACTGTTTACTAAGACCGTAAGGCTACTATGACTGTATGTGCGGTTTTGGATCTGTGTGGAAGACGGTTGAACTTCATTAGTAGAAGGGGTGGGAGTGAAGTACATTAAAAAACTCAGGTACAATAAAAATTGAAGTAAAAATAAAATAATATCCCTGTATATCAGAGAGCAGTTTTCCGCAAAGTGTTTTCTATGGAACCCCAGAGTTCCACGAGTAAATCCTGGAGTTTCACGAGTCAATCCTAGAGTTTCACGAGTCCTAAATTGTTCATAAATTTTATTTTTTTTACTTGGTGTACACCATAAATAATTCATATGATATACTGAATTAGATTATTCAGTAATTCAGTATTTTACATGGATGGATACAATAAGAAGTGAAACTTATTGAGTTTCCCGTTTCAAGTGCTAAAGGCGCTAATATAGGTATTGATTTTGATGCCAGCTATTATTTTAAGGATAACTAACTACTCCATCCATACAGCAGCATACCAGATGGAGAAATGTTTTCCTATGTACACAGAAATACCCCCCCAGTTCTGTAACCAGCCATTTGTATGAATACGCCACCTAATTTAAAATTAAGCATTTAAATTTTTATTCCCCAAATCATCTTTCACTGAAAATTGGTATTGGAGCCAAAGATGATAGAAACGGTATTTTACACTAATTTCTAATACAACTAATTAAATACAAACAAAAGGGAACAGAAAATGAAACAAAAAGTTAGATAACTTAAACTGTTTTCTTTTGGTATTTAGTGTATAGTGTGTCACTGGAAAAGTATGAACAAACTACATAGGAATCGCTCCATACAGAAAGGGCTTTAGTCCATTAGACCTAGTTTTGAGAACACTAAAGAAAACATTCTGTAAATGCCTACTCTATTCGTTTCTGCATAGAACTCTGAGCCTGATGCTTCAGTTTCTATCTTTCCAAACATTGGACTGAATACCTTTCTGCACAGGCCGATGGAGCCACCCATAAAGATATGATTTCCATCTATATCTCGTTTTTTAAAATTTGTGACTGAAGCCCTTTCCGTATGGACCGATTCATAGATAGTTGAAATTTTTATATTACTATCTACTACTTTACAATACATTCAAGAACACCATTTTTACAAGGTCCATAAACATCACTATTTAACATAAACTGCTTACACGCACACACACACATACACGCATTATTTATATCCACTTCTTTACAAGTTTCTGGCGTCCATCTTGTCTTCTCAACCAAAAGTCTCTAACTGAGAACTCTGGGGATCTATCCATCACGTAGTTCTAATGTTCACCACCTACGACATCGGGAGCTAGTCTTGTTACCTGGACCGTAAAATGTAAGCCCTAATAAAAAAGTACTAAAGGATGATTGTATCAGTGGTGAGAATTCTTCTTTACCAGTTTTGATAAGAAAAACTCGTATATTTTACAGTAATATCATAGTCTAGTACATACAGACACGAAGCTTGAGGTGATTTTTTTGCATTTCTCGCGCTACAATGCTCCAAGCAGTTAGCAACTGAGAGTACTAGGAACAATAGACTGTGCGGTAGTAGCGATCCTAGTGGCTAGCAACTAAAGTTCAACTCTCACTGGATGTATATTCCCTACGTATTGAGCTTCGTGACTGTATGTACTAGACTGTGCTAATATGTCTAATTAGAGGATGACATCACCCTTTATGAGAATAATTGTGACTTTGATTGTTTTTCCCCTGTATTGTTCAAATGGTAAAGGTTTATCTGGATCGCACTGTACAATGAATTGCAGGAAATGGAATCTTCGCCCTTGTGGCATTACTAACCCCAATATCCGCGGAAAGGAGTTACGTCGATCCTGCAATAAACGCACGTCAGACATATTTTATCAGCAGCGTCCAAGGAAGGGTCCAGACCAACAGTAACTCGCGGACTCATTCACCCGTCTGGCCTGCAGTCGAACATATCTCCTAAATTATTAAAGATTAACACAACTCATCAGTGTAAATTATTTTCAGGCTTTCCAATGTTGATGTGTGCAGCACAAATAATAGAATAGGCAGAGACGTCCAATCTTGGCGGGTCAGGTCGTCGCAATTGTAAATTATTGAGCCCCGGTGTGTTAACTAGCATCTCCCGGCGCATTGTTGGGTTCCTCCCGAATAGTGACGGGTGGATCGGCCGGATGCATTATGCAGACGTACTCAGGAAGCTCAGAGGTAACGTCTCTAATTCATTTTTCATTTAAGAGGAAAGGAATGAGGTCCAGCGTTCGTTTCATTAAGTCTTAACTCAAAATTAATGCTACGTATACAACATATGGCTATAAATTCGCGCCTACCTCTACTAAAGGGAAGAAAGCATCCAGCTGAAATATTAATAGAGATACAGAGCTACAGATTTACAGAAAATAGAGAAATGGGACTGTTAATGGGGAGACGGGTGAATTTTCGACCATTTCTTGTCAAAAATCAATTTTCGTTTCACTACAAAATATAATGTAATTATTGTGTATTATTTGTATTGTATATTTTAATTGTACTGTGTATTATTTTTATTGTGCGTAATTAAGTTACCACTGCCACTGGGTACGTGCCCACTTCCGGTGTAATAAACATATACATACATGTCACAATTGCAAATGTCACATGGAGTATAATACAGAGTCAGCGAAAAGTTACCGCACTATGTAGGGGACGTCGGGGAACAGATTGCCGCAATCCACTGCTCGACTCAGCGGTAAGCTGTAACAGCGCGGGCGAGAGTTCAGTTTCATCGCGGTAGGCTTAAATTATTATTTAAGAGTTAACGAATGAATGAATGAATGAATGAATGAATGAATGAATTAAGTTGAAAACTGATGTGTATTTTACCTTTCATCAAAGCAACTGTTGAAAATGATGTCCAGCGTTTTCGATACAAACGTTGCAACGTGTGAAAAATTTCCGAAACACTTGTATCTCCGCAGTATCTGTATCTGAGCAGTCACTTTCTTAAAGCATAAATTTATATAAATATAGAAATTGGAAATTTATCCTTTGCAAAAGTGGAAAAGCTCAAATACTTTGGAGCAACAGTAACAAATATAGATGATACTCAAAAGGAAATTAAACGCTGACTATATACGGGAAATGCCTGCTATTATTTGGTTGAGAAACTTTTGCCATCCAATCTGCTCTCAAAAAAGCTGAAAGAATTGATAAAACAGTTATATATTATCGGTTGTTCTGTATCGATGTGAAACTTGGACTCTCACTTTTAGGAACAGAGGTTAAGGATGTTCGAGAATAAGGTGCTTTGGAAAATATTTGGAGCTAAGAGGGATGAAGTTACAGGAGAATGGAGAAAGCTACACAACGTAGAACTGCACGGATTGTATTCTTCACCTGATATAATTAGGAAAATTATATCCAGACGTTTGAGATGGGCAGAGCATGTAGCACGTATGGGCGAATCCAGAAATGCATATAGTGTTAGTTGGGAGGTTGGAGGGAAAAAGACCTTTGGGGAGGCCGAGAAATAGATGGGAGGATAATATCAAAATGGATTTGAGGGAGGTGGGATATGATGATAGAGACTGGATTAATCTTGCTCAGGATAGGGACCGAAGGCGGGCTTATGTGAGGGCGGCAATGAACCTTAAAACCTTAAGTATGTTCGACGTTATTTATGCTTTTATATGCAACATAAAACTATGATAATGATGTGTTTCTGTTTTATTTTGTATATCATTTCGCGATCTCCGAAAGGCAGGAATAAAGTTTCATTTTTCAAGATGTGTGGAGTATTAATATTTATTGAAAGGCACAGAACATGGAGTCCGTAGAGTAAATTTTACATTGCCAAATTGCAATTATAATAAAAGGCACCCGTTAAAATGATGGGTCTTAGTGTTACTAGGAACTGCGTGCATATAGAGGAAATTCATGTGTTTCAATGGTCTACCAGCATCCTGATCAGAAGGTTATATTTCAAAGCTCGGTTTCGCATAATGGGTTATAATTTGCATGAAATTTCCGTCTTATCAGTGTTGTTTTAAGAGTTATCTCTCTGAGGAAAGTTGAATAACAACTTCTTTATTCGGTGGCTTAAAATCTAAACCCGATTACTGTAGTAGCATTTAATATCTCTGAACAGACTCTTTGAGATCTGAACCAAGGTTTACGTGTATAAGTTGTTCTATTGTTAAGCTCGAAGAACCGAAGTGGCATCAAATTATGGCATTATTTATGTTACAAGATATTTGCAAACGGAGAGTTATGCCACTTGGAATACACCCTCATTTTCAAACACGACATCTTCATAAATCCATTTGCAAGGAAGGCTCTTCGTACTCCTACAGGAGGTGTGAGTAACGTAATCGAAAGAATAAACCTCGGGGGAGAATATCGAAACAAGTTCCTCTTTTTTTAATTCCATTTCTGCAGATATGAATCTTGTTGGAGCACAAAGAAAACGCACGATTTGAGGAGAGAGTCAGATGGTATCGCTTCCATGACATTGCTTGCCTAAACTCGCAGGACAGCGTGAGTATTCCCCCCCATTCTAGGCTCATAGAATTTCTACAATGCTTGTTTCAACCTACAGACTTTAAATCTATGTGCTTGCTGAAACAGAGACCGGGAGAATGGTAGATAAAAAAAAGAAACAGCATATGCGAGATAAAGTTCTGAAAATAAATAGTGTATGTATAAAGCAGTAAACTGTAAGACTTCAGCTAGAAATTTCTTATCAGGCGGGTCACTATTTCTTTACATTAGTTGAACTCCGCTTTTATAAATAATATACATGCAATCTTGCGGCCAATCTTTTGTGTATTTCTCTTACAGCTTTGTAGAAAAACACTGCAAACTATTCGAATTTGGTTATGCGAGAGCAAGGTTGGTACGAAAGGAGACAAAACTATACACAGAATATTTTATTTATAATATTTAGGCTTCGTATTCCAGCTATACTGTTTTCGCTGTACCAAAAATCCTAATGTAAACATAAGTACGTTGCTGTCATACCCGTGATTGGCTCCCAGTCGAAACACTTACATGACGTAGGAAAATATAGTTAGTATTTGGAAACCATAATCTTGTATTATTTGGAAATAAAAAGTTGGATTCTAGTTGTTAAACACGATTAAACATTTAACTTCACTCATATGTAAAACGCTATGTAACAGAAAAGCTACTTTTATATTTTGTTATGTACTATGAACGCGGATGAATACCAACAGTAATACCGAGGTAGTCTGTTCTTGTAACAACCTGGCGTCACTTGAGCTCGTAGTTGTTCACGTAAGCACGTGGTACTTAAGTATGGCTTCGGTATCTTCAACTGTCCATTGTGAAGACATAGACTTAAAAATAATTTAATTGCAGTAATTATAAAGTAAATGTTTCCTAAGCAAATGAATACATAGTAGTGAGGTTAGGCCTACTTGACGAGTAACGCGAAATGTTTAACATGAAACAGAATGTACAACAGTAGGTGGGAACACGTACTGAGAATCTATGGCGCCAAACACTGGCCAATGAAGCCTCACTTCAGTCACGTGCTATTGTTTACATTAGGATTTTTCTTACAGCGAAAAGATTATACCTATAAGCTGGAATGAGGTTACCTGATTCGAAGTCTATATGACGTTACAGCGCTAGTACAGGGACGTTCGTATACAAAATAGTTACACATCCTCTGCCCTCTTCCTCTGGAACAGGCATGTCAATTGATGCCCACAGGAGCAAGCGCGCGCTTTACAGCGGAAAGGAAAGAGACAGACGAAAGAGGTGGTATATGCCGCTTGGTCGAACTATATTCAGGGATGGCCAGCACTGATTCAATAGATAAAGGGAAGAGAACTTATTAAAACTGTATCCATGTTAATCTTTAGATTTGCCTGAGAAATATAAGTGTATTATAAGAATGTAAGTTTTAATTTTCATGTTCATTTTTTACAAGTTTGAATAAAAAAAATTCAAAAGAAATATTGTCTCAACTTTTCGTATAGAAAAATTCATAAGGGATTTTGTGTGCCTTTCATTGATATCTATTTCTGAAACATATAAAATTTATTTGCATTTGTTTCTCGAACACTACATATCAACGTGATACATATCAAATCGACTACGAGAGAAAATAAGATATCGCCGTAGACAAGATTTCAATACTGGAATTTCAACTGCAATGGTATTTATTCTAACCAGCCAACTGTCAACAACTCATAATTTATAGAGAAATGAATTTCAAATTGGTTTTATTATGTAATGACCACTGAAAATCATCCGCCGGCCTTTGTAACTACGTTCGAAAAGGCTTCATCATTGTAAACGCGTGTGTTCAAAGAAATACTCTATCAAATGAATCGTGAAGTTCCTAATTATTCGTAAACTGTCAGTGAGATTAATTATACAGGATTTGTTAATGGCAGCGACTTTACAAATTGAGTTTCAATTATCTTTTTTTACAGTAATTTAATTTATTTTTCTCTATTCCTCATCACGTGCACTGTAACGCGGATTACCGAAGATACAGATTCACATGACTATGCAATTGAAACACACACATGGAAACAAACTGTGCCCTTTATCCCTTATTATGATAAAAAAACGTAATAGGATATATTCATGAGAGAATTACTGCGGTCACAAAGTTATTGCAATAGCTATTGATTTCTCCATATGGCAAACATATTTTTTAAAACTCTGGTGGGAAAAAAATTAATTTCCAGACAAAAGACAGTGTTTCGCGACAAATCAAAGACCACAGCAACAAAAATTAAATTTAAATTCATCGAAAACAGTTAATTAAATATGTATGGCATTGAATAATCAATTGTTCCACACAGATGTCACATGATAACAATATTGCAATCAATAAAACGGTTCGAACAAAGCCAGCCTAAACTTCTTACCACTGGTAACATATTTGCCAAAATTTACGGGAACTCAAACATGGTCTGGATGATTGGAAAGAATGATTTCTCTTACTTGAACAATTTTTATCTTGTACCATTCCATAAACCTGTTGTATAATGCATCATATTGCTCCCTTCATTTTGCTTGTAATGATTACAATGTTACTCTCCTGCAGCATATTTTATTTCCTCCCGTTCACTTTCAGAATTAATATTAATTTTCGAACAACACTTCCAAACTGCAGCCAAAATAATCAATGAATTTACTGCCAGATGCCATCCAATGCATTTCAATGTCACCTCTATCAGTACCATACAGTTCATAAACTTTCCGCCAGATAGCACAATCAGCACTTTCACCAACTTATATGTCGATGTTGTTGAACAGCAAACTCGTATGTCAAAATAAGCAATTATACAGGAGAGCGAAAAAAAATTAATATCTTCATAACGAACAAATATCTGACATAAAGGGCATTTAAATATCTGCTAAAGTTTGTATCCATGTCTTGGCATAAGATGTGTTTACATAAGATTCGGAAAAACTGTTTTTTTACAGGGATAAAGTGAAATCCCATTTTGTAAATACATTATAAAATTGTGTGTCTATCTGTCTGGAAGAAAGTTGTTTGTTAAAATTTGCCAACTAATCAGCAAAAAAAAAAAAAAATAAAATAAAATAAATAAAAATTAACAACTGTGTTGTTTTTATTGTCAAATATAGAGCTTGGGTACATAACATAAGTCAAAAACTTACCATATAGCAATATATGGTAACAAATTTTGCTTCAAAACAAAACTTCAACAAATGTTCATTTACTTCTACAAAATATGTTTCATACAGCGTTTTTCCACGCAGATATTCAAATACCTAATGTAATTATAAATGCTCAACGATTGTCTAAAAAAAAAACTCTACGTCACTCATTTAAAATTATTTTGTTCGTAGGGTTGCTATACTCAGTCTGCAGACTCGTCTCACGTACATCTCTCCTAACAAAATGAAAATGCTGCTGTTTAAAATTGTTATACCATAACTTATTACACAATTTACAAAGGTATAATAAATTAGTAAGCATTTTTAAGGTAATGTTTATGTACCAGAGATTTTAAATATTTTAGCAATCTTTAATATACAGCAAACAGCATCTAATGAGGTTGCCATATTAATTTAGAATCAATATGAATGCCTAGTACTTGTACATGTGACTTAGCAATATACTCAATAACATTTTTAGTGTAAACAATATTCTCTGAGCTATGATGTGTCTGTAAATCATATTAAAAACGTAGAATATTCCCTTGTAAATATAATTGTGGAAGGATTTTTAAAATATCTAAAAAAACAGTTATAACATTTTTACAAACTTTTACCAAAGGCAGATAATTACCAAATTTTGTTAACCACCATTTTTAAACCTAAGATCTGATTTTAGATTTTATACATATGGTTGTTCACTACACAAAAAAGTGTAAATTTCAGTCAAGAAACAGGGAACTTCAAATATTCACTGTTCTCTTCCCTTAAGAAACTCTTATAAAAAACACACAAACTTAAAAGATGTTCCTTTCTAAATGTCTGAAGTGTAAATTTTGTTTTCATGAATTTCAATGGAACCACACTGAAAGAAATATATTATGAAAAGAAGAGATGAGAAGCGAGCGCGATTAAAACATCGACCCAGTAAAAAATAAATTCGATAATCCGACCGTTTGAAGTAACATACCACAAAAAGACAAACGAATTTACATGCTCCGATTTTGTGATGGAACAATACACAGGCTCATTCACATCGCAACATTGTGTCCTCTAACGCAGTTACACATAAAAACGCGGTGGAAACAACCAATTGCAAAAAAAAAGAGAAATGCTACAGTCGATATTTTAAAGAGAACAGCCGTCAGGGAATCAGGTTACGTATACTTTGGTACTTCCTGAAGAAGCAGGTCTACACACGAACTCATCGTTATTCCTTCGAGCCTTCCTCAAATACATAAGAAGCTAACACGCTGCTCGGGTGCTGCGAACTGAAGGTCAGGAGTTTGAATCTCTCTCAAGGTATCATTTTTCCGGAGCTAAACATAATACAGTGAAACCTGTCTGAAGCGGCCATCTGAAGTTACCTTGTAAAATGGCCGTTTTATCAGGTGGCCGCTTGACTAAGGTTGCGATTTTTTATGAATCAGCATGAAAGTACTGAATTTCATTGACATTTTAGTACTGTGCGCGTACAAGAATCGTGCATATTAATGTCAGCCTCTTCCATTCTTGCAACTAGCCTTTTCAAAACTCAATTTCTTCGCCCTCGCACACTTGAACCATTCGCAAACGAAATTATTCACATTACTAAACACAGGTACTCTCTTCTTTTTAGGTCACCATGCATATCTTCCTCCCATACTTTTAATATTTCATCTTAATTATACCGTGTATTTGTGTCCTTCCACATTTGAATATTTCTACAATTTTTTTTCGCAGATGTTCCCTTCTCACTTTCTTCAATCATTTTTCGTCTCACCTCTAAACTTAACACCACTCTAGATTTATTGTTACACATGATTTCTCTCTTAAACTAACGCCACAGTTCCTCTGAATCAACTGAATGAAAAGAAGAAAAATTCGTAAAAGCTGGTCCAACTAGAAAAAGATGGAAAGATGAGAAAAAAATAAAAAAAAATCGAATGGTTAACTACTGACCTAAAACATACTGTGACATTTTCGATAGAAAACGTCTGTGTTTCAATCCTTTAAGAACGAGTAAGAATTTATAGCTGTGCAGGGTCGGAGTGGAAAGTGACAAAAAAGTCATAAAACAGTAACCAACTAACCCCAAGGTATGAAGGGTGTACTGTTGGACACTTAGCTATTGCTTCCTGTCCTCTAACCATCGAAAAAATAGGTCAGACAGTATCCGTGAAAAATTTTTTTGTTTGACAGTGACTGTTATAGTCAGGTTCCAATCCGAACAGACCCCGGCCGCTGGCCGAAGCATGAGGTGGCCGCTAAATAAAGAGACAATTTGTATTGATCTTATGGAAAATCCAATTGGTTCCAGAGAAAATTGGCCTTTTGGCCAGGTGGCCGTTTAAATGAAGTGACCGCAAAGGCAGGTTTCACTGTATGTCTTATCTTGTCTCAGAAACACAACATAATTTTTTTCAAACTCCATTTACGGAAACATGTCATTCTATCTGCCAACTGCAATGTTCAAAGCAAATGGTGCCCAAGGTCAAATACAAACACGGTATGAAGACTTTTCGAACCTAGATTATCACGATATTTTTTGTGACGTTGATTACCAAGGTTTAGGCAAAAATTACACATCCAATTAAATTTAAATATATTACTTCTAGTGTAATAAATTATTGTATTTTCATTGGACTATTACCTTCATTTTTTTTTTAAGATTTACAATACTAAAGTATTAAATTAAATTTTATCATCAGCACCGATAGTTACCCAGAATTTTCACATATGGGGTTGAGGGAAAACCCCGGAAAAAACTTCAACCAGGTAACTTGTCCCGACCGGGATTCGAACCCGGGCTACATGGTTTCGCGGCCGGATGCGCTAGACGTTACTCCACAGGTGTGGACGTGTGATGTCCTAATTCCTGATTTGTAAACACTGTTCTAATATGTTATTACTTCGTATCATCATTTATAATAATGGAAATAACAATAATAGTAATAACAATAATAATAATAGTAATAATAATATAATTTCCTGAATGTCTCCACAATATGTTTCTGAGTCATGGTCAATAAAGGGCATGTTTTTCGGGGAAGGGTTAACTGGGATCGAAAAGTCGTGGTACTTTGTAGTTGCAGTCAACTGTATGGACTTCAAAAACCACGAAACAACCGTCACGATAACTTCTTTGTCTAATGAGATCACCGAAACTCTCGATACAATGCAAGTTCAATGTCCAACCCATCCTCTTAATAATAATAATAATAATAATAATAATAATAATGTATGTATGTATGTATTTATTCACACTGCAATGGGTATATACCCGGTGGCAGTGGTAACTAATTACACTCAATAATGACAATAATAAACTTATTAATTAAAAATACAATTAATGATAATACTAATAATTAATAATAATAATAATAATAATAATAATAATAATAATAATAATAATAATAATAATAACAACAACAACAACAACAGGGAATATACTAAATTAAATGAACGATCACTTAAAATAACATTTGAAATATTCTAATTTGTATCTTAAAACTAAGATCGAACTAAAACCCACGAGTATGATATGTTCATATCTGCACAAATACCTTTCAACATTACACTCATTTCGCTGTCAACTCACTCACTGCACTGGAACTAAGACACATTTCACTGATTCTATCCTGATTTCACTAACACTTCAAAAACATTTCACTGTTCAAATTCTTTGCACTGCCACTATAAACTATAAAGCTTCACTGACAGGAACACGTTTCACTTACACAGCACACTTCACTGACACGACATACTTCTTCACTGATACAACACACTTCACTGACGCAACATAATTCTTCACTGATACAACACTTCAATAACAACATATCATTTACACCCTTTAACTACTGTGTATAATTACCGTCTATTAGTAAGGTCCTTAAGCCTATTTTTGAATACATTTTTGGTTGTCGGTAAAGCCTTTAGTAAGTCTGCAGGTAAAGCATTCCAGTCCCTGATAGTACGATTGAGAAAAGAAAACTTTCCAGTGTCCGTCCTCTGCCTTCTTTCCCTCAATTTATATGAGTGGTCGTTCCTTGAAGAGTAATTTGGCGGCTGCAACCTATTTTTTATTTCTCTCCAGGCAGGCTCACCTCTGTATGTTTTGAACAGTGCGCATAATCGAATTCGCGTTCTCCTGTCCGTGAGTGTGTCCCATTTTAATGGTGAATTTTTCCGACAACACTTAAGAGCCCGTTTTTTAATCTTTTCCATTATTATGATTATTATTATTATTATTATTATAATGATAATGATAATAATAATAATAATAATAATAATAATAATAATAATAATAATAATAATAATAACAGTAACAAACTCAATTATAGAATTCCTATAAAGTAACGAACTGGCTACATTTTAAATAAAAGTAATTTTTCCCCTGGTTTCAAGAGAATAAGCTGCAAACGAGTTCACCACAGGTGCGTCGTATTCAATTGAGTGTTGTGCATGCCATTGCTTAATAATGGACTGGAGAAATTACCTGCAGTAATAATGGATTCTATTTCTTATGTTTCCGTCGCTGTATAAACATACAAGGTGTAAAACCAGGTGTTTTCTAGATTTCCATGGCTTGTGGAAGCCGTGGCCAGAAAGCAGCATTCTTAAGAACTAAGTGGCTTTAATCCGGCACAACGACCGTACACGGCAGTTAATGGCTACTCTTCAAGAGTACTTTCCACGTGAATGAAAGTGCCTTGTCACCCAAACCACGCCGGGGCGCCGGCCCCACCGCTAAGGGTGTCCAAATCCACTCACGCAATCCACAATTCCCACATTTCATTAGCACTCATAGCCAGCACCTTTCATGCGAACGTCAGCACACGTTCCACATTCCTGTCTCTTGCTACATCACTTCTACACTGTTTGTTACCAATTATTTATATAGATAGTATTACATTTTATCAATATTTGATGTCTCAGGTTCCAAAATCCTCCTTATCTAGCCCTAGTTCAGCAGGCAGTCGCGCTAACGTTGAGAAAAAATAGGCCACATGAGGTTGTAGAGAAGGATGGATATTCTCCAATCCATTCAACCATCCATCCGTCTGTCCGCCCATCTATCTGAATCTGAATCTCTGAATCTGAATCTGAATCTGAATATCTAAATCTGAATATCTGAATATCTGAATATCTGAATCTGAATATCTGAATCTGAATCTATCTATCTATCTATCTATCTATCTATCTATCTATCTATCTATCTATCTATCTATCTATCTATCTATCTATCTATCTATCTATCTATCTATCTATCTATCTATCTATCTATCTATCTATCTATCTATCTATCTATCTATCCATCTATCCATCTATCCATCTATCCATCCATCCATCCATCCATCCATCCATCCATCCATCCATCCATCCATCCATCCATCCATCCATCCATCCATCCATCCATCCATCCATCCATCCATCTATCTATCTATCTATCTATCTATCTATCTATCTATCTATCTATCTATCTATCTATCTATCTATCTATCTATCTACCTATCTATCTACCTACCTACCTACCAACCTATCTATCTACCTACCTATCTACCTGCCTATCTATCTATATACCTGCCTAATTATCTACCTACCTGTGTTGTTAATTCCTTAGTTGATTTGTACAGAATTTTCTTCACAATTATTAACTAAAAATTATATTATTCTTACACAGCAAAATGATACAGATTACACGACTTCTAGCAACTTGATTCTTTACAGTTCAATTTCGCATCCTAATGTACAGTCTTAAAGAGTTTACAAGAATGACGTGATTTGTAATGATTTGTTGTCATAAATGTAAAATATGAAGACATTAGTACAAAAACTGCCCCAGTCATTTTTAATGAAATTGAGTTAAGGACGTATTTGCTACTATTTTAAATGTTTACAGACTCCAAAAACGGCCCATGTCACGTTCAAATGACATGAGGATAAAACATCAGTTGAACGGAAATAGCTGACATGTGTTATTTATTTTTTATTGTTCTCCTGAAAAATAGCAATTTTGACAAGGGTTGTAATATTGTAATATTGTCTTCATATATATATATATATATATATATATATATATATATATATATCAAATTTTGCAGTTAATTGAAAAAAAATATATACGAAGGAACTATGGACTTAACAACACATATTTAGCTTCAGAAAAGTAGCCAATTAAAGAAATTATACTTCTGAATAGTTCATTCTCCAATTGTAATATTATTTTACTGTTAAACAATAGTACATTATGCAACGAGCCTATAATGGTAGTAATTAAGACGCAAGTATGTTTGTTTATGAAACGAGAGCAAGCGAGTTTCATAATTTTCATACCAGCGTCTTAATTGCCATTATAGGCAAGTTTCATATGACTTTTTATGCTCGACCATATTTCTAACTTCAAATTATTAAAAAATATTCATGTTATGGTTATTTTTATTTTTTATTGGGTTATTTTACGACGCTGTATCTACATCTAGATTATTTAGCGTCTCAATGATATGAAGGAGATAATGACGGTGAAATGAGTCCGGGGTCCAGCACCGAAAGTTACCCAGCATTTGCTCGTATTGGATTGAGGGAAAACCCCGGAAAAAACCTCAACCAGGTAACTTGCCCCGATCGGGATTCGAACCCGGCCACTTGGTTTCGCGGCCAGACGCGCTGACCGTTACTCCACAGGTGTGGACCGTTATGGTTATGTAAGTGAGTAGCGAACTGACATGAATTGTGAGATGTGCGTAGACGCGAAAGTATTGATTTTTTCTGAGGCCGAATGTTATTGACTTCGATATAAAGTAAAGAATAAGATGAAGATTAGTCTTCATATAACCTGGAAATTGATTTAGAATTGAAAAACGAGATGACAAATTGAATTTATTTGAATATTATTTACAATTAACGCTAATTATTATAGTAACAGAACATAACCTTCTGCGACAGTATTGGATTTTCAAGCTTCCGTGACTTTTCGCTAATTGTCTTTCGATTGCATATCCAAGAATAATCGATACTTGCGGTTTTATAATGGTACAACAAAGGTGATTTGTCATTGGCTGAACACCTGAACTTTAATGAATAGGTGTACTTTAATGAGGTGCATTAAAAGGCTACTACCAGGTGTATAATTACTACATTTCGGCATGTTCGAGCATAAAAGAAAAAATGGTATTTTTAACAACTACAATTTAGAGTAACGCTGAAAGTATTGAGAATTTGCTCAAAATATCTTCAAGAATATGCCCGCAAGTGGCGATAAATCCTCGTGAATCACTCTGTAGGCTATATCACACCTCAAGGAAAATGTCTGATTTCAACACTGCAATCCAGACAACGCCCAGGTTCGAACCCGATGTCGTGGAACGTTATGCCCGCGCTCTAACACTGAACTAGGAGCGTGGAGTGGCCCACAGGGACGTGACATCCCTGGGAATTGCATTCAATTCTTGGTGGCTAAGTGGAGACTGGCAGATAATTGCTATGCATGATTGTAAAGACCCATGACCGCGATACGTCTAATTCCAGAGAGGCGATTAAGAAAGAAGCGCCAAGTCATCTCCCGTCCACCAGGCACATTCAATACAGGTAATCCGGCCACAATTACATTTAAAGTGATATCCTGATTCATTTCTTTTGAAAAGCAGACTTCATTTTAGCCGCCAAGGATTTTTCACTCTTTAAACTAACCGGTGTGAGCGTCGAGAAGGGAGAAGCATCCTCTCCTCGAGTGAACGCATTCTATTTAGCCAACCGCGATGAATAAACAGTTTCAACATGCCATTATTCAACTCTGTATAATTTTATTTTCATACCGCTTGCCTTTAATTAATACGACAGAATTAGATCTTTAATGAAGTTACGTGTACAATCAATTAGCATTCAGAGTAATAGTAATATATTTACTTTCTCATGATACACTATTCATTGTAAGAGTGCGAGTGTCGTATATACAATACGCTAAAAATAATTAGCAGACAAAAGCTTTGCAGCAACAAAAGCTTAGAGTGAATATTCAGGCTTGATTTATATATCTTGGGCTTAATGGAAAAAGTTCTTAAGTCACAGGAATAATTACGGACAGCAGAGGTAATATACAGAAACTTCGAAGGCTTTCTCGAAACAGTTACTGTATCATTTAATGAGTGGAACAACCAAAATCTGAGATGAAAGTGCTGGTATGTATGTATTTATTCACACTGCAATGGATATATACCCGGTGGCAGTGGTAACTAATTACACTCAATAATGACAATAATAAACACAATTAATAAAAATACAATTAATAATAATATTAATAATTAATACTAACAATAATTTACAATAATAATAATAATAATAATAATAATAATCATAATAATAATAATAACAGGGAACATCCTAAATTAAATGAAGCACGATCACTTATAATAACATTTGAAGTAAATCTAATTTGTATCTTAAACCTAAGTTCGAACTAAAACCCACGAGTATGATATGTTCATATCTGCACAAGTACCTTTCAG
Organism: Periplaneta americana; assembly: GCF_040183065.1. NCBI lineage: Eukaryota > Metazoa > Arthropoda > Insecta > Blattodea > Blattidae > Periplaneta > Periplaneta americana. Next base: position 25,538,889 of record NC_091126.1, read on the forward strand.
CACTACACTCATTTCGCTGTCAACTCACTCACTGCACTGGAACTACGACACATTTCACTGATTCTATCCTGATTTCACTAACACTTCAAAAACATTTCATTGTTCAAATACTTTGCGCTGCCACTATAAACTATACAGTTTCACTGACAGGAACACGTTTCACTTACACAACAAACTTCACTGACACAACACACTTCACTGACACAACATAATTCTTCACTGATACAACACTTCAATAACAAAATATCATTTACACCCTTTAAATACTGTGTATAATTACTGTCTATTGGTAAAGTCCTTAAGCCTATTTTTAAATACATTTTGAATAACGAATTCTGATCATAATGTAAGTCTTTATTAATATAATAATAATAATAATAATAATAATAATAATAATAATAATAATAATAATATCCATTTATTTATTCTGGCGAAGTTAAGGCCATCAGGCCTTCTCTTCCACTTAGCCAGAAACAAAAGAAGCTGATACAATTTTACAGACTAATATTTAAAAAGCACAAATAAAAATGTACAGTATATAATTATACAAGCACAAGTCGAGTAAAATAATGCGAACATACTAAATAATAATTACAAAATAATATAAGACTAGAAGTTACACTCATTGAATATGCAAGCGGTACGTGAACCAATATTACAAATTACAAGAATAACAAATTCAAATGTAAATTATAACTATACAACACTGAGGAAAATTACATATTTACGCATATACACACAAAGGAGAATTAAACCTGAATACTGGTCACGTGTTTAAACAATTTTCTTTTAAATTGCAATATCGTTCGACACTTCCTGAGGAAGCTGGGTAGGGAGTTCCAGAAACGAATTGCTGATACTGTAAAAGAGGAAGAATAGTGAGCTGTTTTATGGCAAGGCATAGATAATAAGGGGTCATTTTTAGAACGAGTACGCATGTTGTGATAAGAGGATAAGAAATTAAAACGCACCGAGATATAGTTACACGAAGAAGAATTGATGATGCGATATGGGAAAATCAGAGAATGGATGTATCTTCGGTCCTGTAATCTTACCCATTGGAGCGTTTCAAGGGAAGGTGTAATGTGGTCGTGTTTGAGAATGTTGCAAATTAAACGTATGCAGCCATAATGTAAGGCTGTATGTAAAATTGCTTGCACCATCCCTCAACTTGAACAATTTTGGAAGGGTATCACAGTCAACACTCTCACAAGCCTGCTAAGATAGCGCTTTTCAGACACAATATCTGACATGAAACAATAAGATTCGATTTCTTGTAGGAATATAAAGATTTATTTCTCTCTTCCAGGGTATATGTCACTGTTTTGGATATGCTTTGCACACTCTGCAGACCACAAAGTCAGGAAGCGTAGGTGTTAGGTAAAAATCTGCAATAATCGATCAATTTATATATTCTATATATTCATCAATCCATCTATTCAGCAATTCATTTATATACCCATCAATTCATTTATTCATATATCAAAACATATTATCCCTGATCATAACATAAGAGCTTGATCGGCCTAATGGACTTTCAAGGCAACCGCTTTGATCAACTTCACTATGCTGCCATCTAGCGACTGTAAAATAAGTCACTTTATTACCCTTATGGAATTGCATGGAGCAACTGTACTTCCATCTAGCGGTCGTTACCACAACATGCCTTTTCGACGGTGAAGACTTTGGTGTGCGATTTAATAACATGGGAATGGCCAGTCCGATATATATGTGATCAGAGGTATTATTCATCAAGACATTGATATATCTTCATATCTATAGATCTATATTTTTAACTATCAATCAATGGTAAAATTAATTCAACTATGAGTCCATCGATCCAGCAATGCACACATCGCGATTCATCGGTACATCCGTGTATCCATTGATCCATTCGTTTATCAAACGATCCATACACGTATTCATTCGGCCAAGTATCCATACATCCATCGATGCAACAAATATTATCAATCCATAATATACACAACACTCCACTAATCCATCCATAAAATATCTCTGCATCCAAATTTTCATCGGTTAAAAAATATATCCATAGTCAACTCTTCAGCCGGACATCCATCTTTTCGTCGATTCAACCATCTCTGTTAGTCGGGTCATGTCCCCGTCCATCTACTAATTTCTCCATAAATTCACCAATATCTTAATCTATTAATTTCATCTTTGCACCAAACCACCAAATTAAACCATCGACTGAACTGTACTCAAATCGACTATCAATTCACGTCGCCAATGATCCGTCCAGTATCAATCGTTCTATCCAATTCACCATCAATCCGCAATTATTTACATAGAGTCATCCATTATACCTTCGATCCACTCATATTTCCATCAATCAGTCCATCTTTACATTGATTTAGTCGTCTGTACATAGATCCATCCGTGTCTCCATACATGAATCCAAATCTCTATCAATCCATCCATCTTCACATCGATTCATCAATTTCTCTATTGATCCATTCATTTTCGAATCGATCCGTCCTTCAAATTGATCCACTAATTTTCTTATTGGTCTAAGTTTCCATACATTCATTCATCCATCCATATCTCCATCGATTCAACCAATTCTTCATTGATGCATCCATCTCTCATAGATCCACCTCCCCATTCACAATATTCATCCAACCGTCTAATCACTAACGCCTTGGTTTTTCTGAACCGACGCATGCGAGTTGCGAGATACGAGGCCTGCCTCGCACAAATCCGGACTATATGAGAGATAGTGAGTGGTTTCTATAACTGCGAGGTACGCAGACCTCGCACCTCGCAGTAATAGAAACCACTCACTATTTTCACGTAGTCCGGATTTGTGAGAGGCGGGCCTCGCACCTCGCAACTAGCATGCGTCGGTTCAGAAAAACCAAGGCTTAACTAGCCATCCATTATCTACCAATCCGTCCACAAAGACATACGAGTATAATTGTCCATTCATATCTTAAACGGCCGAGTTATTCCCGGTTTCGAGAGAGGCAATATTATTTTTGATCAGTAGCATTAATTTGGAAGGGATGGCGGTTCATTTTACGGATGTTATTAAATTTACTTCAAATTAAGAGACAAGAAATTCCATCTTTCATGATACCACTTGCGAGGTCGAACCCCAGATGGCTCGAATACAAAAACCAGCAAGCTACTCGCTGCTTACTAGGTTTCATTTCCCTTTCATTCTCACCTCACATTTTCTCCTATATTGCTACATCATTTTGCTGACTTTAACTGGCCTCCGTACTTTTTAAATGGATCGTTAAACAGAGAATTAGTTTCGGTTCTTACATGAAAGTTTTATTCTTCGTATAAAAAAAATACGAGTCGTAAGTTTTGCAGCATGAAAGTTTCTCGCGTCATTTTCAGAGTATTCATTAAACATTCCTTTTGTAGTGGAACAGAAATAATATTTTACGAGAACGTTTCATAGCTCAAAATATGGACGTAATAAATTTTCTGTTTGGAAATCACTTTTAATAATACTCAACATCAAGACCGTCCTTTACGAAACAGAATAAACGAAACTGAAATTACTAATTGCTTTGCCTAAATTGAATCACAGAAGCCATGGAAGTCTGGAGATAAGCGTTCCATTATTTCAAAAACTGTAGTTTTTAAGCTTGTGTAGAGGAGCGCAGTTTTGGAGGGGTGGGGGATAAAACCTCAGATAAAATTAAGGTAATACACAGAAATTGGTGCGTATAAACAGAATATTAAAAAAGTAAAACTTTACTAACAACCTCACATTACAGTAATTAGAGAAATGGTTGTTCTCCAAACTCTGAAATGCATTCGTTCTCACGTACAGAAAGCCAGATAAAATGCCACCTTATTTCTCATTTATCAACTGCTCGTCTCGATTGGCTAAGACTTCATCAAATAGTCATTTATTAATTTATTTAAAATACCAGGATTACATTAAATAAATACATTACTGTATTCCTTTCTTTTAACATTCATACTGTACCTGAACCGGTTATGTCTCAAGTTGTGTTACAAAATTAGGCCTAGGCCTATATACAGTATACAGTAGTGGCAAAAAACCGGACCGACCCTTGTATACTCTATTTTATTTCAAGGAGTGCAGTTCGGTAGCTCCTTTGAACACTCACTCACAGATTTATGACTTCCTACACAAACACCACTGACAATTCCATCCTGTCCCCTCGTCCCAACATTGCACAGTTGCCACAATCCTGGTGACTTTCGAAATGAGTCTGACGGGATTCTTGGAATTCGGAAGAGATGCAGCAACTCTGCCTCCACGTGGATTTGACGGGAGCCTGTCAATTCTTCTGAATAAGGTTGTGATTGGTTACTGACAGGAGAAGACAAGATTTCCGTCACAGTATGACAACCAATTAGTAGGGGGCAGTAGAAGGACTGTCTGCAAAGTCCTTTCTATGAAACTGCACTCTATGAAAAAAAAAAATAGAGTATAGCTGATTTCAGAGCCTTGTTCACTCCAGAGCACGATAGACTGGTAACTAAGACTTTCGTTGTTCGAATCCTGCCTGGGAAGGAAACTTTTTTTTTGTTCCTCACTCAAATTTATTCCCAATACTTTTCGATTTCTGGTAAAATTCATGTTCTGGGAATAATAAGTTAATTAAGTAGTAAAATATCGCTGCAATAGAAAAGTATTGGAAATAAATTTGAATAAGAAACAAAAAACTGTTTCATTCCCAGGCAGGATTCGAACCACGAAAGTCTTATCTACCAGTCTATCGTGCTCTGGAGTGAACAAGGCTCTGAAATCAGCTACAAGGTTCGGTCCGGTTTTTTTGACACTACTGTACATATATACTCGTCTTATCTTATGATCAATTTCATAAATCTTACTTTAAGGGGAAAGGAAATTGCCTATATTGACAATTTGTAATTATATCTTACATAACCTCCTGAGTCCTGAGACATTTTTGTTTCATTTTTAATGTTCAATAAAATTCTACACTTAAAAATAATCACTGAAATGAGGGAAAATGCTGAAAACAATCTGCATGTTACAGTTACGGCACAAATCCAGGTGTATTATAACATACTTCGGGTCTCTGCACATACATCCTACATCATAATTATTTTACCCTTAAAATATAATGTTTACTGCGTACTTACTTCGAAAGCATGCCCTACGGTACTTTGGCGTTAAGTTGCTGGTCGCCATTTTCAAACACAAACAGTTGAAACACGCATTGCAATGATTGAATCGATCTTCTTGTGCTTCCTGTAAGTCCCAACAGATGTCAGGAGTTTGACAAGCACAGAAAAGAAGTGATCGATAACGATTCAGACCTAGTGGCAAATTTGAAACTAAATGCATGTAGAATGTGAAGTATTGTATACTATACTCCAGAACGTAGGAGGATAAGGAACTTTTTCTCACAAACTGTTAAGCTAGACAACTAATTTCATATATCTCATGAACACGTAAATTGATTTTATGCTGAAAACAAGTAGTTTTTCTTTAATTAATTTCTTCACTGAGAAATAATTTTTTCTCGCTTTCGTATAATTTTTTTCTACGATTCTCAGTACGTTTCACTCTGTAACACCTCTAAAATTTAACAAATTTCAAAAAGCATTGTTTCAATACATGCTAAAACATTCACATAAACTATACCTGAAACTTTCTGCGTTATACATTAAATTCATTCATTCATAGTGCTCTACCCAAGAGCAGGTCTTTCACTGCAAACCTAGCATTCTCCAATATTTCATATTTTCAGCCTTCCTCTTACAAGCAAACGTTCTGATGGGGGCAGATAAAAAGTTAAATTTTTTTCTTCCACTATGTTAATAATGTCAAAAGAAGTGCTTTTACAAATTTTGGCCACTCGACCACAATTACGAGGGCAGTAAAAAAATAAGTTCGCCAGGGACCGTTAACAGAAACAAAAACAGAATTTCATTGGACAAATTTATTGGAACGGACACAGCAAATGTTGAGCTATTTTTCAACATATTTTCCATCGGAATTGAGCCAGTTCTCATATCTTGGGATCGTCAGAGAGAGGTGCAGACGCAGTCAAACGCTGGTTCCGATCTGAGGCGGCTGACTTCTACGACACAAAAATTGATTCCATGGTATGACAAATATCTCAATTCCAGTGGGGGATATGTTGACAAAAACCGCAACAATTGCTGTATCTGTTTCAATAAATATTTCCATGCAATTATGCTTTTTTCTATAAACGACACCAGGGAAAATCACTTTCTGGACGTCCTCCTAATTGCGGTCGAATGGCCAAAATTTGTATAAGCACTTCTTTTGGCATTATTAACAAGGTGGAAGAAAAAAATTAACGTTTCTATCTGCCCCCATCAGAACGTTTGCTTGTTAGTCTCCGCATATGATATAGAACTTGAGACGGAAAAGAGAGGAAGAGGAATCCTCCTGAATGATGGGCGGAGAGTGCATGCACGTCTTTAGAAGAAGCCTGGTATGAGAAAAAAACAGGAGATCCTACAGCAGAAGAATATAAGACTCGACAAATTATCATAAATATATCTTAACCTGAAGAATTTCCAATATCTGTGCAGTTGTAAATCATCTTCAGTTCATGTGGCAATTTCTGAGAGTTTACTTCAAACACGTCAACAACTGTATTGAATTCACCTTCCGAGAAAACAGTGCCAACACAACACCCTAGTGAAAGCTGAGTAGCAGAGAGGAAGCCAAGGATACGGCAACCGAGGACGAGGTACTCGAAAGTGAGAGTGGAGAAGCCTCATCTCCTCTTAGATTGCACCGACACCTGACAACCCCTTCAACCGCGAGGCACTAAAACTAACCATCCTCAATGCGTATCCTTCAAAGATAACCCGTGCTACCACACCTCTAAAAATATCTTCATAATCCACAGTCATGTCAACAATTCCAAACATATTTACGAAAGACACAGATTACAAAAATAAACCTTCACGAGAGTTTAGGATGGGTCGCGAATATCAGTGCTAACTAATATGTGGGAAACAATTGCGGAATATACAGAATGAACCTTCAAGTAGGGTAACGCCATTAATTTCAGAGGGTTATTGTTTCAGATATTTCAAACAAAAAAGTTTAATATATTTTTGCTCGTTTTTAAATTCGTTTTCGAGATAAAAATTGTATTATCTGAAATATTTCATAGCCTGCTTTGGGAAAGCCATTGGTTGATATACTTAGTCAAATTAAGAGAGCAGCTTATTATGATAGTAAATTATTATTGAAAGATTTCTAGTTTTGTCCTTTAAATGTGGAGAAATTTGATCCGAACAAATGTAACTTTTCGTTCTGTCTTATACAATGAATACCTTGTTTATAAGTAGTGTGTAAATTCCTTACTAATAATCACTACATACGTCTTGCATAACAACTACATCATAGTTTCCTCATTACTTCATTACGAAAGGTACTAGAATATTAGAGGCTCTCTAATTGCATCCGATAGTGCGCTCTAGTGTTACGCGCTAAGTATCGATAGTACAACTGGGCCTGATCGATTACCACTCTATGTTCTGGTCAATACAGCTACAGCAATATTATTTTAATTATTCTGTGCTCTTTGGTTTGTTCTTCGGTGGTTACAAGGCAACCATCTTCATAATATAATAATCGATACGAACAGCTGTTAAAGGGTCGGCCATTTTTTCTCTATAAACAACGCTTAAACAAAGGGTTTCGTGTATATAGCTACTGCAAAGCAATTCCCATGTATAGTTACAGACTGTTTATACATCTATCGCTTATTCATGGTTTATTAGTAACGTTTTCTGTCCCAACACAGAGTAAGTCTCGTATAAAAATTATACACCGTTTATTAGTAGGACCGAAAGTCACTTTCACTTTGTATTTTAATTATAGATACGTTTTAGTTTATAAAGTTTTGCTTGCTACAATTCTATTTTTACATCTCTGTTTACAAAGTTTATGCATAATTGTACATACAGTGCTCAAAATGGTTACCATTGGTTCTAATACAGACTTCGTAGCGCCGTGTTATGGATTGTCTTACTGTCTCCCACATTCCAGGAGTCTATTGCATCTACTGACATCCCTTCTTCAATACTCTAGCAGAGAATTTGAATGTTCTCAATAGCTGTTGAATACACAATTGCTTTTCAATGTCTCTATAAGTAAAAATCCAATGTGTTGAGTCAGGGGAACGAGCAGGCCAGTAAGTTGATCTACCACGACCTAACAATTTATTAGGGAATCACTGACTTATACGAGTAATCAGCCTAGCAGGAAGAGGAAAGTTTGTGGTGCCTTACCATGCATCTCGAAGCATTCCTTAACCCTTGTTTTCAGTTTGCAGTTGGCACTAATGAGTAGGTCCTCTTATTTATAAGGTATACTAATTTAGATCAGATAATGTAATAACTGAACAACGTGAAATAAAAAGTACCCATAAATATAATTAATTAAAAAACGAAATTAACTCCATATTTACATGAACTATTTGTTTTCTCTTAACCTCTTCAGTCCCGAATTTATATTTCTTTTTAAATTTATATATATATATATATATATATATATATATATATATATATATATAATCATTCTGGGGTTCCAAAAATCCCAAATCATGTCTTCACAGAAAATCAAATTTTGGGGCACTTTTGACTCTTGGTGCCCCAAAATTTTAATTCTAACTTATAAATCTGGTATAGAAATGTTGCAAAAGTGATACTCTTCATTTCTACCAAATTTAATTATTCAAAAATTCAAAAGTATCCAAGATACTGCAAAAAAAAATATATATATATAATTATGCATAGTATACGCTACAACAGGACTGAGGAGAATAAGATAGATTTCTTACACTCTGTACAGAAATTTGTAGTTATGTAGGAAAGTCAACTTATTCGAGATAAGATCATAAGTAGTTTTATAAATATGTGAAAGTAAATGGGTAATGAGTAATGAAAATATTCTCTATACAAAATAGTATATTACGATATAAGGTTGGGAAGTAATTTTTACAAAATCGAGGAAAAGTTAAAAAAAAAAAAAAAAAAAAAACGAGCATAGTGAGTCCTTCAATTTCCGACATTATGTAATGCACTTCAGAAACGTCAATTGTAAATTTTTTGGACGATCATACTTTTAAAATTGCAAGTATAATATATTTTGAATTGAAAATTTAGAGCAATATTATTGCAAAGCCTTCGCAGAACTGTACTGTAATGGTAACTAAGTAATAATAAGTGCACTGTAATGGGTCTATTTCAGTACAGTATGAAGAATGATTTCCCTAGCAACACAGATTCTATGTGGGATTGTTAACTTTCAAGGCCTAACAACAATAGCTGTAAATACAACAAAAAACACGATAATGCCAAATTAAACGTACCCTGAGTCCTTTAAACCTACTGCTCAAGAATGATACACCATATTCCGGCATGTGAGGTCCAGCAGTCACGGAACACTGCGTCAAGAAACGCTCAGTAGTTTTATGGTACAAAAATAGTGACTCTAGATTGAAATATATTTTTTGAGTAAATATTATTGTAAATATAATAGTAATGGTGTCTCCAAGGGAAACTAAGAAAATGTAAAACTTTATACAGAGTGATTTATATAGAACTGACACATTTCTTTCTTTAATTATTCCGTTGGAAATTCATTCAATGACCCAATTTTAGCACCAAATTAAGTAGAATGTTCTGGAGTTTCGATTCCTTGTCACTAGATGCGCAGATGTTTATGTTTTATTCCTATTGTTGACAGCACTGACCCAATTTTAGCACCAAATTAAGCAGAATGTTCTGGAATTTCGATTCCTTGTCACTAGATGCGCAGATGTTTATGTTTTATTCCTATTGTTGGCAGCTGTTTTCGACATTTTGTGTCAACGTGAAAATGCAGTATATATTAAATCAACGACTCTTCCTTGTGAAGCAATACTGGATTACGAATTCAATTACAGCTACTCAAAGGGCATACCAGAGAGAATTTGGTGTTCGCAATCCTCCCAAAAGAAACACAATACTGGGACTGGTAAACAAATTGGAAACAACTGGATCTCTGGTGAGTGAAAAGGGCCAATTTTTTTTAACCAGACTGTGAACACTGCAGAGTACCGACTGATTTTCATGGAGTTTGTTAAGCAACTGGACGATGTAGAGCTGAGTCAAGGATATTTTCAGCAAGATGGCGCTACATGCCATACATCAAATGAATCCATGGAACTAATTGCAAGTTTCTTTGACGACCGAATAATTTCCAGGAACCTGTGGCCACCGAGATCTCCGGATATGACAACGCCGGACTTCTTTCTATGGGGTTACTTAAAAGACAGGGTTTACGCCACAACATCCCCAGATATTGGACGATCTGAAGCACAACATCACACAGGAGATTCAAGCTATTGACAACAGAGTCCTCCAACGAGTGGCCAATAACATGGAACGACGTGTTGAGTTGTGCCTTATGCAGGATGGAGGACATTTTCAACATTTGCTATAGAGATAAATAATCTCCCAAAATTCCTCTACATTTTAAGTATAATAAGTTGTCGCTAGCACAATTCGTTTTGAAACAATTAATGAAAGAAATGTGTCAGTTCTATATAAATCACTCTGTATAACCAGTCTTTACTGCTTATGTATAGTTTGTGAGAATATTTCAAAGAAGGGATAACATTTTGTCCCCTCCCTTGTTTCTATGACTTGTCAAATTTTTAACACAGCACATTAAATATGGTGGAAGCCTTAATTCTTTTTTTTTTACAATGAACTCTACTTTTCCACACTATGGTAGGAACCTCTTTTTACATACGTCATCTATTGTTAAAAGTGCGTAGTACGATACGAAGAATAACAAAACAAGCATCAAGCCTTTATTTACACACAATTAAGTATGATGACATATAATTCAAACATGCTATGTTTATTTATATCAAGTTTGACACCGATCGTGTTTTAAACTGTTTTAAGTCTATGAGTTTGGAATTCTGAGTGACTAGGTCTCGTTGTTTATAAAACTAATTAATTTAGTTTATTTTTTCAGTACTTCTGAGATAACTGCCCCACACAGAGAGTATAACAGCATACAAGTCTTATAATCGAAAGACAAAGTGGATCGGACCTATAAATGTCACGCTTGTACTTGAAGATGAAAGGAATGACGTTTGTAATGGGTTCCACTATAAATTAAGCACTATCATCGCCCTTAGAGTTTAAAATGTGCGCATGCGTGGTTCAATATTTGCTGATCATTTTGTATGAGTTTTAGAAACTAATGTTGTAGGTAATGGTGTTAATGCTGGTGCATTGTATGCAAATCGTGTGTAAATACGAGGGACGCCCATCTAGGATTGTTACTTCAGCTTTTAGTCTGGAGATATGCACAAAAGAGAGATCAGCATCACCTAACAGTTATGGAAGTGGCATTAGTAAAGTTTACATTATGTCTGTGAATGATCTTAGTACTCATATGCAATCATTTTGCTTCAGAGGAACTGTCTATATATTTTCCAGTCTTCCACTATGAATAATCACGAAACCAACATTTACTTACGTTTCATCACGTCCATTATTTATAAATATGAGGTTTTCGAAATTCCTAAACAGTTCTGTTTATTGAAATCGTTTACCATATACCATTACACGACTACATTATTAAGTTAAGGGTGGTAATTTATACATAATTGAATCATAGAAATGTTGTAAAAACATAAAATTAGCAGTTACAGAGTTAATTTCAAGCAAAATATTGCCAGGAAGCATGCAGAAATATACTTCATTTTTGCATTTATTTATATTCATTCATTCATTCATTCATTCATTCATCACTCATTCATTAATTATATTCCATAGATCTTACATGAGCAATGAAGGTTTAAGATGTGGAACAAGTCAAAATTTTACAATATTACAATTACATTTTCTACAAATTTTTACAATATTTTACAATTTTTACAGTTTTACAATTTAGTAATATTCTACAATGATGAGGTGAGGTCCGAGGATTCGCCAAAAGATTACCCGGCATTTGCCTTTTGGTTGGGGAAAACCTCGGAAAAACCCAACCAGGTAATCAAGTCAAAAGAGTGAAATGAAGTGATGCCGAGGACCCGCCATAGACCATCCGGCTTCAGTCCCACAGCTAGGGAAAACCTCGGAAGAATTTTCCTTGGAGCTGATAGGTTTAAACCTCTTCAATTTGTCTTCCTTTTGTGAAAAGAAAGTTTCTTAAGAGATTCTTAAAACTACTTCGTACTGAAGTGTACCACCAAGGAACGGAATTCCAAAAGCAAATAATAAATCCGGAAATCACGCGCAGATAAGTATTGATAACATGCTTAGTGCATTCATAGTTACGTCTCCTTGTTTTTTCACTAGTTACAACAATTTTATTTTGTCTTTTTCAGTCAAGAGTTTTAATATCTCTGGATGAAAAAAAATTGGTTTCTACTTTTTTAAATTTCCTTCTTAAGTTTGAAGTTTTCCCTTTATTTACAAAAAAATATAAAACCTAACGTGGTACACAATATCTGAATACAGAATATAATTCATAACACTCGAATTACCTCAAAAGTAAAAACTTCGCGCCAAAATGTTTTGTAGAAAATATGAACTTCAGCAATTATTAAGGTTTTCCATTTATTTTTATAAAACTTCAGAGAAATAGAAAATCTAAATACGGATTCGTATTCAGGGGACTTCAATTAACTAAAAGCAGTTTTTTTCCCCACGAATCAGAAAAGAAGTATCAAATGAATCATACCAGTGTAAATTAATATCTGTGTAGTAGATTTGGTACGCTATCTTAATTAATTTACTTACAGTAAAGCCATAATAACTTAATAGAACGATTCACCAATCATGTGAAAAATTTTCCGCTCTATAAAATAATTTTAAGGTACATCATTTGATTTTATCTTTCATTCTAATATTTATTTTCTTCTTGCATTTCCTTCAGTTAAAATAATTTATTATAAACTTAAAAGAAAATGATCGACCTATTCCAGTTACAGGTCCCGCGCCGTGGCGTCGTGGTCTAAGGGATCCTGCCTAGGACTCGCGTTACGGAATGCGCGCTGGTTCGAGTCCTCATGGGAGAAGAAATTTTCTAATGAAATTTCGGCCAATGTATGGGACCGGTGCCCACACAGCATCGTGATGCACTTGGAGACCTAAGATAGGTAGCGAAATCCGGTTACGCAAACCAGCTATAACGACTGAGGGGGGGGGGCTCATCGTGCTAACCACACGATACCTCCATTCTGGTTGGATGATCGTTCACCTCTGCTTCGGCATGTGGCCGTGAGGCCAGCAGCCGGCTGGTCAGTCTGTGGGCTGTAGCGCCACGGATTATTATTATTATTATTATTATTATTATTATTATTCCAGTTACAGAGATGTCCAGGCTTATAAGACTACGACAAAGAGAAAATTCCGCGAGATTTTTAGCATGACATTAGAATCTAAAGCGTTGTATTCTGAATAAATACACCCAGTAGTTCCTTCACCCACTTCAAATACCAATGGGTCTAGTGTGTATCGAACCGTGATGTTTCTGTTAGGAGTTCAAAAATCGATAAGCAAGGCTCGACCTATAGACAGGTTGTGGAATCCCAAGTACTCAATAAATGTAGTCCCATAAGACTTTCCGGGAATCATATAGGGTAAAGTTGCCTATTTCCGTGATACCCCTAATCCCGTGATACTTTTTTAAAAATTGATTGCCAGTCAAAGCTTCGCCGTTCGACCATAGCGCCAGACATCTTTCGCCTGCTTTTGAGACATCAGTGAACTTCCTAGAAAGATACCCAGTCTCGTGCCATTCAGTGAAAAAACGTATCACGAAATTAGGAGTATCACGGAATTAGGTAACTTTACCCTTCCTTTATTTTGCATATTAGCCATAGTCTGGAAAATGAACTGTACACGGATATGATAACCTCCGTCTTACGACCATTTTTTGCGTGTTTTTCCTGCTATTAATAAATCACATGTGTTTAGAAACATGTAGAGCAAATATACTGTAACTTCACAAAGTATTGAAATGGCATTGAGAAAACATATATTGAATCAAGACCTGTCAAAGAGTTTCTTTGTAAGCAATGTTCCGGAACTCCTCTCTAGATGTCTCGAATCACGTGACATGTAACACACGGAAAAACATGCAATTTCTTGTGACCTATTTGGAAACATTTTTGACATACGAAATAGACAGACTACAAGGAAACAGTGCTGAGAGCTGCTCTCCACAGCGATACAAGAAATATCTTGCTTAAGCACAATATTAAATTGGCGGAAAACTATCAGCAGTCGTCATATTACTATTGATGATGATTTTGTCAATAATAATAATAATAATAATAATAATAATAATAATAATAATGTCTAGGAGAAAATCCACAAAAGATTAGGGAAAACGCGGAAATTCTAGTTGAAGCAAGTAAAGCGATAGGGTTGGAAGTAAATCCCGAAAAGACAAAGTATATGATTATGTCTCGTGACCAGAATATTGTACGAAATGGAACTATAAAAATTGGAGATTTATCTTTCGAAGAGGTGGAAAAATTCAAATATCTTGGAGCAACAATAACAAATATAAATGACACTCGGGAGGAAATTAAACACAGAATAAATATGGGAAATGCGTCTTATTATTCGGTTGAGAAGCTTTTGACATCTAGTCTTCTGTCAAAAAATCTGAAAGTTAGAATTTATAAAACAGTTATATTACCGGTTGTTCTTTATGGTTGTGAAACTTGGACTCTCACTTTGAGAGAGGAACAGAGATTAAGGATGTTTGAGAATAAGGTTCCTAGGAAAATATTTGGGGCTAAGAGGGATGAAGTTACAGGAGAATGGAGAAAGTTACACAACGCAGAGCTGCACGCATTGTATTCTTCACCTGACATAATTAGGAACATAAAATCCAGACGTTTGAGATGGGCAGGACATGTAGCACGTATGGGCGAATCCAGAAATGCATATAGAGTGTTAGTTGGGAGGCCGAAGGGAAAAAGACCTTTGGGGAGGCCGAGACGTAGGTGGGAAGATAATATTAAAATGGATTGAGGGAGGTGGGATATGATGGTAGAGACTGGATTAATCTTGCTCAGGATAGGGACCAATGGCTGGCTTATGTGAGGGTGGCAATGAACCTCCGGTTCCTTAAAAGCCAGTAAGTAAGTAATAATAATAATGTTAAATGTTATGTTTTATTTAACGACGCTCGCAATTGCAGAGGTTATATCAGCGTCGCCGGATGTGCCGGAATTTTGTCCCGCAGGAATTCTTTTACATGGCAGTAAATCTACTGACATGAGCCTGTCACATTTAAGCACACTTAAATACCATCGACCTGGCCCGGGATCGAACCCGCAACCTTGGGCATAGAAGGCCAGCGCTATACCAACTCGCCAACCAGGATAATAATAATAATAATAATAATAATAATAATAATAATAATAAATGCTCCAGCATTTTGGGACACTAGCAGATGGCAATATATCGTCGCGGCTGGCCTTCTATGCCCAAGGTTGCGGGTTCGATCCCGGGCCAGGTCGATGACATGTAAATGTGTTTAAATGCGACAGGCTCATGTCAGTAGATTTACTGGCATGTAAAAGAACTCTTGCGGGACAAAATTCCGGCACATTCGGCGACGCTGATATAACCTCTGCAGTTGCGAGCGTCGTTAAATAAAATATAACATTTATTTATATCGTCGTTGTTCCTGCAATAACTCCTATGTAATATATTTATCGATTTTCACATTTTTGCTCTATTAAATAACTTAATTAAATAGTCATACAGCAAATAATAAAATCTCTTATATGTAATTATATTTGTGCGAGATTGTGCGTATTTTCTTGGTTTCCGCACAAAACCAATCCGCGGAAAGTCTAAAATTACAAATTCAGTATTCCCAACCTAACATACACAACAATTTCCCTCTTCTTACCGCTTAAGTGACATACAGATTTCACTGCTTTAGGCTTTTAACATATTTTTAAAGACGTTCAGTGTAGTAATAATTATAAATTGGAAACTTACCACTGCAAGTGATGCAAGTAACATTAAGGAAGCAGTGAAAAAATCAACAAGATTCCATAGACTGGGGGAAAAAAAAGACAGACGTATATCACGGCCTGCTGGAGTATGGTAAACACAGAAAACATTTTAAAGCAACAATGTTGAAGATAGATATTTTTGTTTTGCAAATTTGCCGTCATTGAATAGAAACCAAGATGGAGATTTCATTGCAACTAATCAGAAATTCCTCTTTCAGGAATGTAATAAACGATCTTCGCACAAAATAATGTACGATACACGAGCGGTATGTTTTCTTTCAATTCTCGGAAATTAAAAAAGCTCAACTACGTTTCACTTTTTCAAACTTTTCCTCGAACATGAAAACTTCAACATACCGCTCTTGTAACGCAGATTACTATTCTTTGTTTCGAAAATGTAAGAATTCACATTCTCCTATGTACGGCTGCCATAGAATGAATAATTGTGTTTTTTCTTCCTACTGAAAAATTTTATATTTTGCACATAGGAGAATAATAATAATAATAATATAATAATAATAATAATAATAATAATAATAATAATAATAGCTGAGGTTTTTGAAAGTTAAACATCAAAAAAGGTGATACAGAACAAGACATTGTCTGCTGCGAATCGCTCAGTCATCGTTGCAACATGAAGTCTCCTATTATATAGGGCCACTATTCTTTCCCTTAAAAATGCACACTGGGAAGAACTATAAAGAACTTTGAAACTTGAAGGTCTTAAGCTGGGGTGAGAAGAGGACGACCGAAGCAATCTATCAATAACGATTCCTAGCGAGCGTTTCCATCAATTCATGAAGACATGGAAGAATGTTGGTAATTTCATGCTTAAACGGGGAATTAGAATGCTAATATCTAGCCACAGCATACTCGCATGTCGCCGGGGCCCACCTCATTAGTCCCTGTTAAAGTTGTCAGGTCACAATACGCCGGGGCCTATCCCACAAAATTAATTACCGCCTGTCCAAATCTGAAAACTATAATAGCCCCCCTAACACATTGTCTTCCCCCTCGTGATCCATTAAACAGTACTGGTGTGAGAACCGGTATCGCACTGGAGGGCCTTGTGCGGAATTCATCGGCGTCAACGCAGACGAAATGACCTGAGTTGCAAGTAACTCGAAACGTCCGAAATAAAACAAAAAAAAAAGAAGTAAATGTAAATCACACATTCATTTTGCAACGTTTCACCAGACGCTGTTGTAAAAAGAACAAAAATTACAGTGACTATTTCGTTTATATGACGTCATTCCATTTTCGACCAATGAAGTTAATGAAATTTTGAATTCCAACCAATCACAGTCACACTTTGCGATAATTCTTGCAGCTAGATTTATCGCTATCAATTTATCGCATGGTTTAGTCGTTGTCGCCAACTTTTTCCCCGTGAATTGATGATCATGAAGACATTAAGATGCAGCTACACTATTAAACTTTTCTTTCAACTTCAAAGCAACGAATTAAAGATTGATATTTAATATTAATTAATATATTTACGCAGTGAAGACGACGTTCAAAACGGCGCAACATGTAGACACAAAATCTTCATGCATATTAATTGAACGTACTTTTTAAACTTGATTCTTTCAATATTCTTCCCAGATTGCACGCATATTATGCGATTGGAATATTGAACTGTGTAGATGCAGTTTTAGTTCCTTTACACACTACAGCGAGAATGCGTTTGTAGAGCTATAAAAATACTTTCGTGTAGCACTGATTGGAACGGTCGAAATAAGACACAGCTGACATTGGTCCTGCTCCCACAGGTAACATAACCTTTAAGTAGCCTATAAAATTTGTATTTTGTGGATGAAATGAAACAATTAATAGAAAGTCAGATGTTCAAATTTATGTAACATATCACATCCAATGACCTTGCATAGTAATAATAAGGTGTTTTCATCAAACTGCCTTCCGTATGGCGTAATAAAATTTGTGTTTTAATTAGGCCTATCTATACAGAGATGGCTTCACTGTGTAGCAACATGTCTCGCTGTGAATGCATAAGCATTGGTATATAGCTGTCCCCACTGTTACTGTTAAATTAAATTATGATTTCAGCAGATAATGAAAATGTATTTAGCTATGTTATAATAATAAGAGAAAAGTGCAGTACATGTAATTAACATTGTTAAATCTGTATTTCGCAATTGGCATTACTGAATAATAACATCGAATTTCTTTATTGCAGTAATCGATATTCATCTACGAGTATTTCAACTTCACAATGTCTGAATAGGTTAAGTATTCGTTAATATACAATTATTAACATTTTGTGATCGAATTTTAGGGATATATTATTTACATTTTTATTTTATTCACGAAATAGTCCTAATAAATGTCACTCGAGGTCAGAGATTTCCCAGATAAATCCACTCGCTTAGGTCGTGGATTTATCGGCTGATCTCAGACCTCTCGTGATATTACTACAGATTATTTCTAAAAATTATTCAGTAATTAAGTATAAAATCCCTCAATGACATTTCTTTATGTTTCATATTATTACTACAATAATTTTCCTTTAACTGACTGATAATTGTATTAGTGACAGATGAAAAGTATAGAGCGATGGAAATTACAACGAATGCCTATTCATTCTTAATAAATTACTCCCCATTATAAGCCACTTGTCTTAAAAAAAATAATTATCTGTAACACCTTCTACCTTATTACACCTACGAATTTTCAGTATAGTAAATCTACACAAATTAACTGGTAGAGCGTCTCTCTAACGAAAACACCATCTGCTTTAGTACAATTCAGGTTTCATAAACAATAAAGTTACTACTTAAATTATCTGGTAGTATCTAACTGTCGGAAACTCCGTCTACAGCAATATAATTTAGGTTTCCTATATAACAAAATTACTCAAATCATCTGATAGAGAATCAAATTATTGGAAACATTATATAATGTAGTATTATTTTAAGTTTTCTAAACAATGATGATACCTACTCAAATTAGCCTATCTGATAGATCTTACACTTACTGGAAAGACGATATACCTTAGTATAATTTTGGTTTTATATCCAATAAAGTTATTCAAATTATCTGGTGGCGCGCCTACTTAGCGGAAATACTACCTACCATTATATAATATTTTTTTCTATACAATAAACTTAATCAAATTATTTGAAAAGTGTTTCTACTTATCTAACACACGATCTTCCGTAGTGTAATTTAAGTTTTCTATACTATAAAGTTATCTAGTTGTTCTTCTGCTTATAGGAAAAAATGTCTACAGTAATATAATTTAGATTTTCCAAACTTATTCAGATTATTTGGAAGAGCGTCTACTTATGGGAAACAAAATCTTCTGTAGCATGATTTATGTTTTCCTTAATACAAAGTTACTCAAATTATCTGGTTGATTTTCTACCTAACGGAAACAAGACTTTTCGAAATATAATTTTGGTTTTCTATAAGCTACTATAAATTTACTCAAACTATCCGGTAGTTATTCTACTTATGAAAAACACTATCTACCATAATATGATTTAAGTTTTCTATACCATAAAGTCACTCAAATTATCTAGTATTGCTTCTAGTTACAGAAAAAAACATCTACAATAATATAATTGAGGTTTTCTACCAAATGAAGTTACTCCGAATATTTGAAAGAGTGCCTACTTACAGGAAACACAATCTTCTGTAGTATAATTTATGTTTCCAATGCTACAAAAAATATCCGGTAGAGAGTGTACTTATAGGAAACAAAATGTAACTTGATATAGTCTAGGTTTTCTATACAATAAGATTATTTAAATTATCTGGTATGACTTTCACCTATCTGAAACAAGATCTTCCGTAATATAATTTAGGTTATCTACAATATGAACTTAAACTATCCTGTAGTTAGTCTACTTATAGGAAATGCCATCTACCGCAATATAATTTAAGTTTTCTATACCATAATGTTACCCAAATTATCTGGTAGTGCTTCTATTTGTAGAAAACACCATCTACCGCAATATAATTTAGGTTTCCTGTGCAATAAAGTTACTCTAATTAACTGGAAGTGCGTCTACTTACCGTAAACACCATCTACCGTAATATAATTTAGGTTTTCTACAAAATAAAGTTCCTCAAATTATCTGGTAGTACATCTACTTATCGGAAACACCATATACCCTAACATAATTCTAGTTTTCTATGCAATGAAGTTACTCAAATTATCTGGCAGTGCGTCTACTTGTCGGAAACACCACCTACCCTAATATATTTCAGGTTTTCTATACAATAAAGTTCCTCAAATTATCTGGTAGTGCGTCTGCTTATCGGAAACACCATATACCCTAACATAATTCTAGTTTTCTATGCAATGAAGTTACTCAAATTATCTGGCAGTGCGTCTACTTGTCGGAAACACCACCTACCCTAATATAATTTAGGTTTTCTATACAATAAAGTTCCTCAAATTATCTGGTAGTGTGGTTACTTATCGCAAACACCATCTACCCTAATATAATTCAAGTTTTCTATGCAATGAAGTTATTCAAATCACCTGGTAGTGCGTGTGCTTGTCAGAAACACCATCTACCGTAACATAATTTAGGTTTTCTATACAATATAGTTACTCGAATTATATGGTATTGCGTCTGCTTATCGGAAACTCTATCCACGTAATATAATTTAGGTTTTCCATATAATAAAGTTCCTCAAATTATCTGGTAGTGCGTCTACTTGTCGGCAACACCATCTACTTTACTGTATTTATGTTTTTATTATATAAAGTTACGAAAGTTATCTGATAGAGCGTCTACTTTTCACTCAGATGATCTGATTTCAAATCCCAGTGAATCCGACTGCAATTTATGGTCGACAAAGACGATGTTAGAATCAGGTTCGCCCTTCCGGCATTTCACCAATTGCTCCATTAATCAGCATTACTGATGTAATGCAGATCCACCTCTCAGAGGGCACTAGGGGCAATGCCGAGAGCGACAATGTGATCTGCAAGTTCGGAATATTACTCCTAGAGAGAGAGAGAGAGAGAGACTCTGCAGTGAATATTTCACAATAAACTACCCCTGCAGTTATAAAATAAATACATTATTCTGCGAGTGTTTTTTTTAATATCGAAGTAATTAAGGGGTTGCAAACGCCTTCCACCATTAAACATTTATTTTTTTTACAATCATCATCATTAAAAATTTATACGTTTTCTAATTTTTATTCCTCCATATCCTCAAGCATTATTTTTGTGAAAATTTTTAAGCTTTATGTCTGAAAGTTGCTCTTGAATGTATACGAAAAAGATATTTTCCTACATAAAAAGTTTTGGAATTGTGAATTTTCAAAATTTTCATTTTGCGTTTTGTACGAAACTTCTGCGCTGCAAGAGGAAGAAACAATTTTCTTCGCATTTTTAAATATTTAAAAAGTATTTTGATTGAATTTTATTTTTACATTTATTTTAGACAGGTTAAATGTTGAGTTGCAGTTCCTTGATGTTACTAAGAAAAAGAACCATGCAAATTGTCATGCAATTGTCTAAAAATTGTAGAAGATATGATTTAAACAGTTTTAAAAATTATACTTTTGAGAAAATGAGGGAAAAAAATTATAGATTTCTGACTGGTATTGTGTATGCATGGCAAGACATTTGAGGATTCAACTTTCAAAACTTGACATGTCCATTTTCAGAAAATATACTTCAGATGCCAAAAAAATTTACATGTCTGCAATGAACAAAGTATTTCCTGTGCTAAAATATTATTTTTTTTTTCTCTATGGACTCATATAAAATCTCACCATAGAAAAATCTTCGTTTACTACAGAGACACATATATGTTGCATTTTCTGAAAATGGACATATCTGGTTTTGAAAGTTTGCTCCTCATTTTAATGAATAACTTGATCAATTTTAAATATGCCTTACAATTTCTTTGACACATATAAAGCTTAAACTTTATATTACATTAACACAATAAAAAGTCCACACCTGTGGAGTAACGGTCAGCGCGTCTGACTGCGAAACCAGGTGGCCCGGGTTCGAATCCCGGTCGGGGCAAGTTACCTGGTTGAGGTTTTTTCCGGGGTTTTCCCTCAACCCAATACGAGCAAATGCTGGGTAACTTTCGGTGCTGGACCCCGGACTCATTTCACCGGCATTATCACCTTCATATCATTCAGACGCTAAATAACCTAGATGTTGATACAGCGTCGTAAAATAACCCAATAAAAAATAAAAAAAAACATAATAAAAATGGAGAATATCTTTTTTTTTACTGTTGAAGGTGTAGACTATGGAACCCCTTAAACAACTAAATTTTAGCTTTTCCGTGATATCACTTAGTACTCAGGTCACAATGGAAAGATATATTGTGAGAGACAGGACTGAAAAAGGAAAAAAAAGTGAACACGTTGAGCAGAAATAAAATGTTCCCAATTCCATCACTACGAGCGCTGTAGTTACTGAATATTATTTACTTTTAATTGGTTATTTAGCGACGCTGTATCAACTACTATATCATTTAACGACGGTGGGGTTGGTGATATCGAGATGGTATTTGGCTAGATGAGGATGATTACCTGACACTCGCCTTACAGTTGGCGAAAAACTCGGAAAAAAAACTTAATCAGGTAATCAGCCCAAGCGGGAATCGAACTCGCGCCCGAGCGCAACTCTAGATCGGCAGGCAATAGCCTTAGCGACTGAGTTACGCAGGTAGCCAGCTATTAAATATGTGAAATGGCTTCATTACAGGAAGAAGCACAATGTGTACCGTACTGTACATTTTTCACGAAAGGATCCCTGCGAGGGGAGTATGGACGCATTTCAGGAGAAGATCCGAGCAAAGAAAGCGAGTTTCTCCCCCACTCTTACAACCAACGCCCGACACGGGATCGGCCAGCCAATGACTGAGTCTTGTTTGTCCCAGACGGCCAATGACATCACCCACATCCACCTGCTCCTCTAGGAGCGTTGAGTTACTAGCTTGCCCTCTTCTCTTACCCCGCAAGGACCATGGGAAGTGAAGCACATAGCCACCGTCTCATTTACAAAGAAAAATCAGAACTCAGTGACATCAGTGGAAAGCAATAAGTCTGAAATCAGAGTAATCATTTCGGGACACACTGTACTTCTACTTCAAGTACTGTACCTTCTACAGGGACATCATTTTATTTTTACTTCAATTTTTATTTTACCTGCGTTTCTGAATGTACCTCTTTCACTAATGTCCTTGCTAACGTCAGTCACACAAACTTACGGCCGCTTTTGCTAACAGTGAAGTAAACAGTACAAATACAGTGAGTTTCAGAAATATGTTGCGTTTTCTATAGAAGAAAGAGCTTATATTATTGAAGTTTATTTTCACACAGGTATGATGTGTAGCATAACTGAATTTATCTGCGTGGGCTGAGCACAAGTGAAGATTAGAGTTACCGAAAGTACGGTACCCTATAATATGGTAGGGTACTTAACAACATTATTTAAACAAGAGTTTTGTTTTACTATTTGTAGGTATGAAGGACGATTATGGAAACTGGAATTACAATGTAACCGAATATGAACAACAGTTTTTCTTGTTGTTTTTTTTTTTTCACAATTTCCTGATTATATCATTACGGAATATTTTCGTAGAAATGTCATTAATCTGGTAGATACATTTAGAGCAACAGAGTGTACAGAAAGGAAGAAAAGTGTAAGATGGCCAATAAAGGTGACAGAAGATGCTGTAGAATATGCTAGAGAAAGGATGCAGCGAGGTCCTCATAAGTCGGTCAAGAAGTTAGCTGTAGAAATTGGAGTTTCTTACGGAAGTGCTCACAAAATTCTCAGGAATAAATTAGATTAGTAATATGCTGAATAAAGTAGACATTACATAATGTATATAACCGCCTGAAGACTTGAGTTTGTGAAAAAAAATTGTTACTATTCTACTGTTTTTTGATAAAATACCGTAATGTAATGACCAAACTGAAAATCGTAATACTGTATTTCCCTGTAACATAAATGGATACTGCTGGGTAACTTTCGGTGCTGGACCCCGGACTCATTTCACCGGCATTATCACCTTCATTTCATTTAGACGCTAAATAACCTAGGTGTTGATACAGCGTCGTAAAATAACCCAATAAAGTAAAAAGAATAAATGGATACACTACTTTTCTCTCCTTCTATAGCTAGTAAAATGATTTGTTTAAATATTGCACTAGCAACTCCAAACTCCTGTAATGGAAGGGGGGTAACAATGTTTCCGAGTATAGCCAGGTTAATGTTAAAAATGTTAGTAAAAATAAAGTGATGTCCCTGTATAATCAAAACAAAAGATACTACAACTTTGTGCATAGCCTACCATCTGTTATGTCAGAGGAAAGAGGAATGTCATTATAAATCGGTGTAATAATTTTCATGTCCGGAATACTATTGCAAATGCAACTCCGTGTCAAGTTAACTCATGTTCATTGTGTGAACTTTGCATATGTTCAATTTGAATACCAAATTTCGTTCACACTTGCTGATTGTTGACCGTGCCATATTACACAGAACTGTCTTATGTCACCGCAGTTTTCTCCAGTCTGAGCGACAGTGCTTCCCGCATCCACCCATCTCATTATTCATGAGCATCCCCAACCCCTTTCGTACGTAACTTGTTCAGGTGATAATCCACACACCCACGTCTTCTCCAGTACAGACACATAAACTTCGCAAGTACGTAGCGTTGAATAATATATCGGGAAGGAATGTCATGATCATTTCAAAGGAGACACGCAGAAACCACGAAACTTGAGGGCAATCAAAAGAGATTCAGCGCCACGCTATAAGGCGTAAAGTACAATGGAGCTGTTTATGAACATCGAATCTCGTACTGCGAAATTTACAATCTCGCTCCTGTCTTGATCCTTCTTCCACTTCTTCCTACTCTTTTCTTCACACCTTCTGTACAGTTTCTTCTTGTCGTGCTACTTTCTTTTAGGTTATCTCATTAGTAAGCTGCGGATTTATGCATATGTGCCTATTTTAATCCTTAACCTGAAGGCGGAAGATTTTAGGTCACATATCCATTTTAAGACATTGTGAGTATTATATGCGAATTCTATAGTGCCTATAATTCTCTAATCCACTAGTAAATGCCTATTTGATTATAAATGCCTAAAAGTTGCCTAAATATCCTTTTTATACAAGGTGTATCTAAATTGGTGTCAAATATTTCGGGGACATGTTCCTAACACCAAAACATTACAAAAAGTTCATATGAACATTGGTCTCAAAATAATTTATTTCAGAGTTACAAGACAAAATTTAATGCTACAAAAATTGCTCGGAGTGGCTTCCTCCTGCTTCGATGTGTCCCCTAAACCTGCGTTACATGCCCTGGCGTACTCTGTTGAAAATTCCTGGAGTGTTTCGTACAGGAGTCGCATAAACCAGGGACTTTAAATGTCCCCAGACGAAGAAATCCATTGTATTCAAATCAGGCGATCGAGCAGGCCATGCAATGAATCCCCTTCGACCAATACATCTTTGGGGAAATCGATCATTAAAAAAATTACGAACTATCAGACTGAAATGAGCTGGAGCAGCATCGTGTTAAAACACATTCGTTGGATGACGTCCAGAAGCACATCATCAATTAAATGATGCAAATCATTTCGTTCTGTTCACTCACAGAATACATTTTCTTCTGATTTCTTAGCTCTACAAAATACAAACAAACAAAAATCCACCAAACAATCAGCGGTCAATGAAGGGACAAATACTTTAATAACTCCCTAACGAATGGTTTTCAGACCCATGTTCTTATTAACTTTTTGTTTTGTTTTGATGTTAGGAACACATCCACGAAATATTTGACACCAATTTAGATACACCCTGCATATTATACTTGAATTTACTGACCATTCACTCGGTATTTTTTTAATCCGTGATTTGGTTCTTTTTTATCCAGCAGAGGGAAGTGATATAGAACTATCGATAATTCTGTGTGTTACGTTTTACTGCCACCAGAGCGCGGAGAAATCGAATAATTTCAAATCAACAAATAAGAAAAAAATGTATTTCGAAAGCCGCATGAATCATTCTGGTAGTTGACTAGGGTAGTTGTTTTAAACTGTCTCCGTTTTGTTAGTTTGTGAATTGAGCTTGGAGTTGAGTTTTCTGCTGTAATACATGAAGTATACTGTGGAGATATGCCAAAGCAAAAGTCATCAGAAGCACTGATTGGAAAATACATTGACATTACTGCGTTCCCACTGGCTTGGTCCCCAGCTGAGACTGGATCCCTGAAGTATTGCCCCATCACTTCATGTGAAGTGGAAGGGAGTTTCTCCCAGTTTAAAAACATTCTTACAGGCAGTAGACATCAGTTCTCATTACAACATTTGGAGGAATATTTAATTATTCACTGCCTTAATGACATAGAAACTAGTATATAATGCTACGATATAGTCGTGTTAGCCATTAAGAATTAGAAATTGTTAGTGCCTTTTTAAATGCATATTTTAGAATTTTGAATGCCTATTTTGCCTGCCTATTTCAACTGTTTTAGTGCCTAAAAATCCGCAGCTTGCTCATTAGTAATATCGTTTATTTAGTTTGGTGTTTTATAATACCGTATTTACTCACGTAATTTTTCCCCTTTTATTAATTTTTTCAAGATTTAGGAGTGAAAATTCGAAGGGAGAAAATTATGGGATGACTATAAAAATATCAGGGGTAAACTGGTCATAAATAACATCAAACAAATGCTGTGCTGTTAAAAATCTAGTGTAATAAGCATAAATAATTTTAGTACTGAATAATTATAATCAGTGACAATTTTGGCAATCAATTAAAAGAATTATTAAAGTTTTGCTATTTTTTTCGTCCTGTACGCTGTGTTTTGGTTACATTGCCAGGATCATGTGACCGACTTCGGACTCATCCCTGCCAACTTTCTCCCAAAAGTTGAGTTTAACGACATTGACGCTGTGACAGAATAACACTGTAACCTACGAACAATGATTCCTAACCATATTCTGACTGACTGACTGACTGACCAAAAATCAACAGATGAGCGGGTGACTGAGATTGCAGGTATCGTTAGGTCTTTGTAGAAGAGGATGGATTCGACCTTGGGTTTTCCTTAAATTCCGTTGTGCTGTACTTGAAATCTTCGTAAGTATTTCCAAAGTTATAACAGAAAAATTGTAGGCCTAGGTAATCCACATTGTACCAGAGGGAGAAATTGCGCAAGAAAAATATATTCTTTAAAATTAGAGGAGAAGGTGGAATTATGGTCTAGAAGTGGTAATATGGGCTACCTCGTTTTTTACTATATATGATGTTTTTACCTAGCGAAAAAGTTCTAAAAGTACATCTCGTGTCCATCAGTCTGCGTGCACAAACAGACAAACCAGTTGCCTTTGAGGTGTGGATGTGGTGTGTCCTTTGTGTTTTTCATCATTTTCAAAGTTTTTGCAGGTATGCAGTTTCAATTTTATTGAAAAAAATATATTTCGTGTTCAGAAATCACGCTTGATGTGTTGCACTGATAAAGAATAGCTCTATCACATGGCGTGAGAGTAATATTTATTTAGAACAACAATTTCCATACATAAACATAGAAACCTTCATGAGTCGATGCTTCTAATATGGGCTACCGCTATGAGTCAAATATGGGATAAGTAGCCCATATTACCACCACGTTAACACGTCCAGTATTTTCACTACCGTGATTTGCGTTATTTGATACAGAATATTGCCATTGGTGTGACATAGGTTTCCTACTTATGTTTCTTTGTTTTTTTACAATTTTATTTTCAAATTTTTGTGGTAGCCCATATTTACACCCCACTACCTATATAGGACCAGTTCATATTTCTTTCAAAAAGTAATTATGTGCAAATGTCTATTGCAACTATTGATCTTTAAGACTGGAAAAACTGTGCATGAATAATTACTTTGTATGTCAATAAAGAGTTCCAAGCAATATGTCACACCATTTTCCATTATTATGAGGAAAACAAAATGGTAGCCCGTATTTCCACTTTCTCCTCTATATATGGAAAATCTAGTGAGGGAAATTACGCAAGGGGGTGGGGAATTATATGAGTAAATACGGTACCTATTTCAATGACTTCCTTCGGTTGGGCATTGCATTTTACAAGACGCTACGGTTAGTATTGCTTATTATGAATATGTGATAGTCAGGCTTCGAGACTTCGGACCCAATAGAGCAGTTCAGTGGGAAATCCGCATAACGGGGTACTGAGTATAGTGGTAAAGCGTAAAGTGGGTGGGGGTACTGTAGAATGAGTGCCAACAAATACGCAAAGGAAAACGCTCTGGATTTGAAGGTTCTGATGAATAATTTAGTTTTCATACAAACCTATTTTCAAACTGTGTCTGAAACTATTACACGGTTAGAAAAGTCAGAGCAAGAGATGCCGGAAGCCCTCAAATTAATTGAGGAAAGGACGCAGAGAATTAATGAGACACAAGTACAACGGTTACTGAACGTGTAAAACAGAAGTGGAAATCAATTTTATGTAAAAATAACGGATATGGAACATTGTGTAATGTAAACAGCAAATTAGTGGACACAGAGTCAACCGAGAATAAAGGACTGTCTCATAGGGCCGTATTCATAGTCATTTCGCAGCACGCGCTACGAGCGTACTAAGCTAGCCCCGGCTATCCACTGGTTACTAGTACAGAATTCAAATCATATCCTATCGCTAACACTGGTTTATGAATACGAAAAACGCTGATAATCCACCGAAAGCCCGCGCTAAAATGTCTATGAATACGGCCCTAAGAGACTGCAATGATGTTAGGTTTTTTCGTTTTGCTCCTTTAAAGTCATGCGACTTAGAGCGCATGTTTTCATAGTACGAATTGTATTTGGTAGACAACTGAAAAAGATTTACGTTTGAGACACTGAAAATGTAATTTGTAGTACATTGCAATTGTGTACTGTAACTGCACTTCCTAAAGACGACCAATAGGATAAATGAAGAAATTAAAATTGCTACGTGTTTATTTCCACCATTAACACTGTGTATAATTAAACACAAATGCTTATAAAAGACAGGAGAATAAATGCTTTCCACATTATTTTGACATTGTCATTGTGTAATGTATATTTACTTTCAGAATGTCCATATGTGTGCGTTTCCCCATACTACCGTACTCTATTCTAAATAGCAACGTTGTTACCTCAACACATCTCTACCTTTCAGTACCTACAGCGAGTCAACAACCTATAGTACAAACACAGTAAACTTATTGTATCGGGTCCAAAGTCTCGAAGCCTGGTGATAGTGTTGACGAGGGATCACTTACCTCAATTTCGGTAAGACGTATCGATAAACTTTGATATTTTATCCACACTCCTATTATAATTCATCATTAATTTTGAGCAATCTGCACTTTTGACACAGAGTACGTCAACAAGAAGAGAAATGAAAAATGAGGCTTATATTTTACATCCTTTCAATCCCCGTGTAAATTATCATACGATTCTTTTAATCCCGCTACAGGTTTTCCCTTTCTTGTCACAGGTTGCGACCACATTCCACGACAGAGACAACTCATGCGCACGCAGCATGGGTCTGACATTAATGTACGCATTTAGTGCTAAAAGCTGTGAGACGAGACTCTGAGAGAAGAACCCCCTCCCCGTTTGTAAGTTTATATCCACCTATCTCATACTTCCCCGCATTTTTAACTTTTAACGAAAATGACACCATTATTGTGTTTATCCCTACGTATTTGACAACACATCAAATTCAAAATTAGTGAGATGACCTCATTACCACACTCCACCACGTTTTTCCATTTACGTTTAGTCCCCTCGGAAAAGGCGTACAATATAGGGACCGCTAACCGACACAGAAATACGAGGCGCATCCAGAAAGTAA
The DNA here is from genome assembly GCF_040183065.1 of Periplaneta americana. Lineage (NCBI taxonomy): Eukaryota > Metazoa > Arthropoda > Insecta > Blattodea > Blattidae > Periplaneta > Periplaneta americana. Next base: position 25,568,768 of record NC_091126.1, read on the forward strand.
GTTTCCCGATTTTTCCCCTTGACAGTAAACGTAATTAGCCGTGTCAATTGCGCATGCGTAACAGATCTATGACGTATCAATCATATGCCAGCCGGACAGGTCCCGCCTGGTGCCAGTAGCGAGGCAGCAGTGGTCCGAAATGGAAGCTCTTATTCCTTCTCCCGCCCCCTGCAATAAAGTTCTTTAATGCACAAAGCATTGCGCCAATTGAAATTCATCGGCAGCTTTGTCAGGTCTATGGGCCGAACATCTCTCCCTCTCCCTCTCCATCTCCCCCTCCCCCTCCCCTCCCCCTCTCTCACCTCAAGAAATTCCTGTCCTCCGGTGAGCGTTTTGGCAACGACGAAGAGCTGAAGACGTCTGTCACACGCTGGTTCCATTCACAGGCAGCAGAGTTCTACGACAGGGGGATACAAAAGTTGATCCCACGATACGACAAGTGTCTCAATTCTGATGATGGCTATGTTGAAAAATAGCTGAAACATTGCTGTACCTGTTGCCAATAAATGTTTTCCTGAAAGTGTGTGTTCTTTTTTTAAAAAAATAGGGAAACTTACTTTCTGGATGCGCCTCGTAACATCGACGTTCATGTTTCATTCTTCATTACACTACAGTCTCCCTTGAGGGGAGCGACACGGACTTGAAACTATTATCGCACGTGGGCCGCTTAGATGGGCCCATTGCACTACCATGAATGGAATGGTGTGCATGCTTTAATGCCCCCCTCCACGCTATATAATCCCATGTGCTCCGAACTCCTTTAGAGCCTAGACATCAGCGCGGTCCATCAACCCCTTTCCAACAAGCTACAATGGGTCTAGCGGAGAACCCACGGTACATAGCACTACCACCAGCAACTAATGACAACATACCACCGGTTCGAATTTCGGTGGCCCGCAGCCGACTCTACATTGGAGAATGCCCGAAATATGGGAAAGAAACGGAGATGATGATGATAATGATAAAAGAGAAAAAGTTTAATTATGATGACGAAATGAGTCCGAGGTCCAACTCCGACAGTTACCCAGCAATTCTGCTTCAATTGGTCGAGGAGAATTCTCGGAAAAGCCTCTATCAGGTAATATGTCCAAACCAGGATTTGAATATTTGAACCCAGACCCGCTCGTTTGACGGCCGAACGTGATAACCGTTAATCCAGAGAGGTGGACCATTGCTACGATTAGTTCCTCGGTCTGGTCGTGATGGAATTTTTGGTGGACAATGCAGATGCCTCAAAAGTTCCTCTGGTAGCCTACTTCCGTTTTCCTATTCATTCTCTTTCATCCACACACTTGGAAAGCAAAACATAAAAGATGAAAATGAAAATGTTTAATAATAGGCCTATAACTCTAACTTATAGTTATCCAGTTTGCACTTAGTCAATAAAGTGAACATATCATCTAATTTAATTTCTCTGTCTCGTGCACACATGATAAAATATACAGAATCCATTCAGACAGAGAAAAATGACCCGATAAAGATTTTAAAACCCATGTACAGTCAATTAAAGGGTTCAGAGCCATAGTGGGCCAAGCGCCATTTACTAAAAACGGAGAAAGCAAGGATTAAAGTTAAGTGAATAACATAGTTTAATGAAGATTGACATATCATTTAGTTTTAATGTGTATACTTTATATTACTTGCTATATGTTTCCATTGAATTATGGTAATAACTTCATTTTAACCCTTGTTTTCTACGGTTTAGTAAATGGCGCTTGGCCCACTGTGGTTCTGAACCCTTCAATTCTGGGAATTTACTGAACTTAATACACAAAGCAAAACGTAGATATCTTTTACTGCCCGCTATTTTATGGCAAAATTACTTTTTCCGCTGCGATTTCTGTCTCTGACGAGTCTGTCAGTTTGCAAACACTTTTGTCGGTAAATGACACGAAGTAGTTGCTACATTCAGATTCAACAGTATTATAAATAAGATATTTATTACTGTATTTCGTAAGTGCTCTATTCTCATATTATTCATTCATTCATTTACTTATTTTTATTTATTATTAATTAGTCATTTGTTGGTTTATTTATCTGTATATATAATTGTTTATTTATTTAATTTGTTCATTTACTCATTTATTTATTTCATCATCACCATCCTTCACGGATTAGGCCTCTGTAGACCTGTTTCGGCCCCTTCTAGCAGTCTTCTAAAAGGTCTTCCTGGTCGACGATGTCGCGCAACATACAGCCTCTCCTATCCAAATGCCATCCTCGCCTTCCAGTGGTCCACCCTGTTTCTACCAACGAGGAAATGGCAACCGAGTCACAGCGGTATAACTGTTTCATCAAATGTAGAGGAAATGCTGCATTACAAGCCTGTCCATAGGCTAAAAGTGGCAGCCCCACTACTGGACTTCCTAACGATAAGGCTAGTAACCTATCTTAGGGACAATTACATTACTTTCAAGCATCAAACAAGCAGTATAAGGATTTATTTAATTAATTTACTTATATACTTATTTGTCCCGCGCCGTGGCGTCGCGGTCTAAGGCATCCTGCCTAGGACTCGGGTTACGAAATGCGCGCTGGTTCGAATCCTCATGGGGAAAGAAATTTTCTCATGAAATTTCGGCCAGTGTATGGGACCGGTGCCCACCCAGCATCGTGATGCACTTGGGGAGCTACGATAGGTAGCGAAATCCGGTTACGCAAACCAGCTATAACGGCTGGGGGGCTCATCGTGCTAACCACACGATACCTCCATTCTGGTTGGATGATCGTCCACCTCTGCTTCGGCATGTGGCCGTGAGGCCAGCAGCCGGCTGGTAGGTCTTGGCCCTTCATGGGCTGTAGCGCCACGGATTATTATTATTATATACTTATTTATTTATTTACTTATATATTTATTTATTTATATATTTATCTATTTATTTACCTATTTACGTATTTTTTTATCTATCTATCTATCTATTTATTTATCTATTTACGTATTTTTTATCTACCTATCTATTTATTTATTTACTTATATACTTATTTATTTATTTACTTATCTATCTATCTATCTATCTATCTATCTATCTATCTATCTATCTATCTATCTATCTATCTATCTATCTATCTATCTATCTATCTATCTATCTATCTATCTATCTATCTATCTATCTATCTATCTATCTATCTATCTATCTATCTATCTATCTATCTATCTATCTATCTATCTATCTATCTATCTATCTATCTATCTATCTATCTATCTATCTATCTATCTATCTATCTATCTATCTATCTATCTATCTATCTATCTATCTATCTATCTATCTATCTATCTATCTATCTATCTATCTATCTATCTATCTATCTATCTATCTATCTATCTATCTATCTATCTATCTATCTATCTACTTATATACTTATTTATTTATTTACTTACTTATTTTTCCATTTATGTAGTTATTTATCTATTTATGTATTTATTTATTTATTTATGTATCTATTTATTTATTTATCTATCTATTTATTTATCTATTTATTTATTTATTTACTTATACACTTATTTACTTATTAGCTATCTATTTATTTATCTATTTATGTATTTATTTATCTATCTATTTATCTATTTATTTATTTATCTGTTTATTTATCTATTTAAGTATTTATTTATTTATCTATCTATTTATTTATATATTTATTTATTTATCTATCTATTTATTTATCTATTTATTTATTTATCTATCTATTTATTTATCTATTTATTTATTTATCTATATATTTATCTATTTATTTATTTTATTTACTCTTTTACTCACTTATATATTTATTCATTCATTTATTCTTTTATCCATTCTGATTCGTATACAACAACAGGCTAAAGAAATATATGAAAAGGGCATAACTTGCATTAAAAATTCCGTCAATAGGAGGTTAACAGAGCACAAGGCAAACACATTACAAGGGGGGAAATGTCCCTCTGGGAGGGAGAAAAATCTTAATCATCCATCCGGGAATGGAACTCAAATTCGCAAGATTTTAGCTGAAAAGTCCAGAACTTCAGTTACATTGGCCGGGAGAATGGTAGGCCTACGCCTCCACCGTAATGTATAAAGAAGAAAAATGAATAAGAACCTATTTCAAAGTTTTTAATTAACGGCTGATTTTTAAAACCGTGGAGGCATTCTCATTCCCAGAGCAGAAATATATGCATGAAATATGAGAATCAACTTCTGGATGTTGATGAAAGCGTGGGCGCACAACCGGTGTAAATCAGACTAAACATTCAGTACTGAAACGCTAGACAGGAAGAGACATTGCCCGATTGCTCAGCCTGTCCAAGAAAACGTCGACCGTAACTTGCGCTGAATTAGAGCTGCCATCGGCGTGGCAATGCCGGCCCCCATCCCCCATGGCGATGTGTTGTGCGGCGGGCAAGTCGCCCAACAGGGGACAAGATATTTCTAGTCTATAGACTGTTGTCAGTGTTCTGCTGGCAAAGTCCCTTCTCCACTCTGGCGCGACAAAAGGTAGGGTCAACAACGTTCTTTACTATCTGAACCTGCATTTTTTTGCTGTTGTTTTGTATGAAACAGAGAGGATCGCATGAAATTTTTATGTAGTGTATGAATAGAGATCCTCTTTCTCTCTCTTTCGTACGACGGCATGAATAAACTTACGCAAGCCTCCTAAATTCTGCTACACGTTTCTAGCGCATATTTCTTGATTTCTTCGTTATTATTTGCATAACGGAGGACGCGAGCTCAACAAGAGCCGACGAGAAGATATTTTGCACGACACAGACTACCGGTAAGTAGGGTAAGAAGAGGCGAATAGGCCCAGCGGGTGAATCGGACTAATTTTAGAAAATATTTTATGCTCGACCATACCGAAATGTAGTAATTATACACCTGGTAGTAGCCCTTTAATTCACATCATTAAAGTACACCTATTCATTACACTTCAGTTGTTCAGCCAATGAGAAATCACCATTGTACCATTATAAAACCGCAAGTATCGATTATTCTCGGATATGCAATCGAAAGACAATTAGCGAAACGTCACGGAGGCTGGAAATCCAATACTGTCGCAGAAGGTTATGTTCTGTTACTATAATAATTAGCGTTAATTGTAAATAATATTCAAATAAATTCAATTTGTCGTCTCGTTTTTCAATTCTAAATCAATTTCAAGGTTATATCAATATTGATGTTCATGTTATTCTTTAGATTATATCAAGGTCAATGACATTCGTCCCTCGGAAAAAATCAATACTTTCGCATCTGCGCACATCTCACAATTTAGAAGGTCAGTTCCGCTCTTCACTTAGATAACCATAACATGAATACTTATGAATAATTTCAAGTTAGAAATATGGTCGAGCATAAAAAGTCGTATGAAACTTGCCTATAATGGTAATTAAGACGCTCGTATGAAAATTATGAAACGAGCTTGCGCTCGTTTCATAAACAAACATACTCGCGTCTTAATTACTACCATTATAGGCTCGTTGCATAATGTACTATAGTATCAGAGTCATTGACACTGGTTTGTAAGGTGCTAACATCATGGGCTACTTTAGAATCCCTTAGAAGCTGATAGAAATGGAATCGCGAGGAAGTGGTCTTTCTTTCTTTCTTTCTTTCTTTCTTTCTTTCTTTCTTTCTTTCTTTCTTTCTTTCTTTCTTTCTTTCTTTCTTTCTTTCTTTCTTTGTGAAAATCATCACTATTTGCAGGAGGAAGAAGTTAGGTGAGGTAAGTACAGCTGTTTTTAAAATACTCCACATTATTCTCATGATTGTATAGTGTGAATACTGTTCAGAATCTTGTTCTGTGTGAGAGAAGAGGTAAAACTGATACAGAGGTTCTTGTTTGGGTGGTGATTGGATGCCTTCCCCATTAGTCAGTGCTGCCAACTGTTGAAATAAGTCACTAAACCATTTCGGGTGACTCGGCCCGCTCTGAGAAAATAAAATTATTAAGTATAAATTACTAGTACTTCTCTGAAAGTTTAAAGTTCTGTGAAAATTGTAGGGATGATTAATGACTCGCCTTTCTCGGACATTGTCCATTGTTTGATATATTAGACGTATACGAAGTTTCGGGAGTTGGGTCTACTCTCCTATTCAGGTGTTTTTCATGATACTGATAGTTTTTTGTTTTTTTTATATTGAGGTGGGTAAACATTAGTCCAGTCCGCTCACAATTCGGTGGTCTAATGGTTAACGTATTGGATTAGTGTTAAAGAGTGTCAGGCTTAAATACATGCCTCCGCTAACATAATGGAAAATTAAAAAAAAAAACTAAAAATGTCAGTATCACGAAAAGAGCTAAAGACGAGAGCAGGTCCAAGTAATCGAAACGTCGTATATTTCTAATATAGATCAGGCAATGGACATTGTTCAAAATCTAATTTATTTCTGGGTTTTGTAATATTATCTTAAATTTTGTAGATTATAAAATCTATTATTTTTACGCAGCAATTGTTTTGTTTCTTATACAAATCATACCCAGTGTTTGTAATAATGTTAATTATTGTAAAATTATTAAACAAGTTATAAAATAGTACATTATGCAACGAGCCTATAATGGTAGTAATTAAGACGCGAGTATGTTTGTTTATGAAACGAGCGTCTTAATTACCATTATAGGCAAGTTTCATACGACATTTTATGCTCGACCATATTTCTAACTTGAAATTATTCATAAGTATTCATGTTATTCTTATCTGACTGGGGAGCGGAACTGACCTTGTGCAATATCTCGTAAATTGTGAGATGTGCGCAGACGCGGAAGCATTGACTTTTTTCTGAGAAACAAATGTCACTGACCTTGATATAATCTAGAGAGTAAAAGAAACCTTAATCTTGATATAACCTTGAAATTGATTTAGACATTGAAAAACGAGATGACAAATTGAATTTATTTGAATATTATTTACAATTAACGCTAATTATTATAGTGACAGAACATAACCCTCTGCGACAGTATTGGATTTCCAGCCTCCGTGACGTTTCGCTAGTTGTCTTTCGATTGCATGTCCGAGAATAATCGATACTTGAGCTTTCATATTGCTACAATGGTGTTTTCTGATTGGTGGAACACCTGAACTTTAATGAATAGGTGTACTTTAATGAGGTCCATTAAAGGGCTGCTACCAAGTGTATAATTACTACATTTCGGCATGATCGAGCATACAATTTTAAATACGCCTGCTAGGTATAAATAGAGCGTGTTCCGTCATAATTCCACATTCCTCGAAGTGCTCCCTTCCACCCATCTATGTAGACCAACAGTATTCGCCTGCACGACAACGGTCGATTACGACCATGCGGACTGTTGACTTGGTTCAAAACAGCATTTAATATTTGAAAGCAACGAATTTATGTTTAATATGGGCGATAGAGGAAGAAACAGGCTATCTGACTAGAGTATAGTTGAAACTGAGTAACTTATCTGGTTTGCGTTGCAGACAATTTTCCATTTAATGGTCCTATTCACCCCCTCTTACCCTACTCCTCTGAGATTCTTCCATTCCATCGGGTTTCGAGGTTCATCTCAAGTAGCAGAGGATCCGCGATCAATTCCACTCGAGGTCGCCATTAAGACCCAGGTCGCTGGACCGAGAGTGATTTGACAACAGAATTATGCGACCCGATGTCGCTTCGGTCACCACTTCCTTCCACTTCGTCAGTAAAGTGGAGAACCCAGTGCTTTTTATTCAGTTTCTTCTGTCCTATTCATCCCCTTTCTTGCCATGAATTCTTTAACTATATCATATCAATTTGACAGTAATGTCAGATAGTTTTAATGAAGGATCTGATAACTAATGACCGATTTCACTAAGCTTATTTAACTTTAACTGTTATTTAAAGTATGTTTAATTGACACTTAAAGGGACAATACATTTCACCAAAACAAATTGCATTTAAGCTCTCATTAAACTATATTTAAGTTAACTGGCCAATATTTGGTCATTAATAATTAATCATGCATTTACGACAATAACTTTCATCATGGCGAGGACAAAAATGGACTTGATATTTGAAAATGATGATTTCTTACTACATGGACGATGATAATTTCCGAAAGAAAATGCAATGGACGAAAGAGATTTGGAAATGCAGTTTAGGCTAAGCAACACATAAGCAATGCATATTTTGAATAAAGAAGGTGATTTAGATTCTGCAAAGAAGAAAATCAACTGAAAATCGACTAGAATTGAATGAGTCAAAAAGTGAAAACAAAACGGAAATGTGTCAAAAAGTTGAAAAACTCAAATTTAGAGTTAAAATGAAAACTTACATAAATGGAGTCAAAAGTGAAAACCTCAAATAATAGAAATCTGGAAATGATAATAAAGCGAAATAAAAGTAGTGATAAAATTATCATAAAGCCTAATGTATTTACTCGTTTATTAGACGTCCTCATACTTAAGGCCCCTTCTCTACTTCAAGGGCAAAATGTAAAATATATATCCGCATATAACACCCCTCCGACAAATGCAACTTACAATACAAGTCTCTACTACAATGAGATCGAAAAGTCCCTCCGCAGCTCTATTAGTTCTAGTAATCTTACAATACAACCCTGTAGAAAGTTGGCACTGCCCAATTCATTCCGGTTTGACAACCTCACACCCCAGTCCATCATATCCTTAGCAACCAGTGCTGACATTTGAATTCTCTACCAAATACACTTGAATTCTCTGCCTAGTTGATTCTCGGCTACACAAGCACTGCGGAGAGACTTCTCGATCGCATGTATGCGCTGAATTCCTGCCTAAGATTTTGTATAGTAGGTAGTGTATATTATCAATCACAAATGCTTATCGAAAGATTGCAAGGTAAAATACGGTTCTGAAATCATCCTCTGCCCCGTTACTTCTTTAATTGTCTCCGCACTGACAAAGAGGAACAACATGTCTCTGTTTAACCTCAAGCCACCTACTGTACTCTCTGTCCCGTCAATTTTTTCATTGTCACAATATAGAGTCAAATTCACATTCTTCTGCTACTGATGGTATCGGTTTTCGCATACCGTACTTCCAAAGTCAGTTATTTCAGAGAAAGAGATCAGTGTGAGTTATCAACAGTAATCTCACTAGATGTTTTGATTTTATCGATAAATCTGCGAGTCGAACATGAGCAGATTTATCTAGAGGAAATCAAAACTCGAGTGGGATTTAATTGACTATTACACGATTTGAAGAAAGTATATAAAGATTAGAAGTAATGAAGTACTCCAATACAATAAAATATTAATTGACTTACAAAAATACAACTGTCTTCAAATGTATTATTGTACCATCTCGACATTACAAATATTACGCTAGATGCATGCTAGATGGCAGTAGTGAGCAACGCCTTCTCGACCTATTATACACGATGGCAATGTTACTAGTCAAGAAGGCTATGTTGATTCAGTTTCATTTTTATTAAAAAACAACATTCCACTTCAATTATCCGAATCCCAGTAATCAACGTCACTTCACAGATGATTTTCAATAAATCTTAATATTAAACAATCTCTGATACGTGACTATCCATAATATCATATAGCAGAAGCTATAACATAACCTAACTAATATACACAAGTGTTAGAAAAGTTTTAATTAACGACGATGACATAAAAAAATAAATATAAATAATTTTAAAAGGAATAATTATTGAATGTACAATTTTCAAATTTCAATGTGGTTGGTGGTTGAATTGATGTTATATTGGACGTGTGCGTAATAGAAGTGGAACTCGTTGATTTAGGCCTACATGGTGTATTCAACTTATTCAGGATTTCCGAATGAATAATTTTAAAAGGAATAATTATTCAAATTTGAATGTGGTTGGTGGTTCAATTGATGTTATATTGGACGTGTGGGTAATAGAAGTGGAACTCGTTGATTTAGGCCTACATGGTGTATTCAACTTATTCAGGATTTCCGAATGGTGCTCTTCATTTATTTGTAAATCGGATTTCAGAAGATGCATAGGTATGATCAGTGATTTTTATTAATTCTTGTTCTTGAATGCCAATGCGAGTCATATTTGAAACTGCTGTGCATCGACTGGAGTGGTTTGTAATTTTATATATATTTTTGACGTCCAGACCAGCGCAGTTTCAAATGTTGGCAAACAAAGAAACAAATGCTAGGGACGCGATAAAATTAAACAAATGCTAGGGACGCGATAAAATTAAACAAATGCTAGGGACGCGATAAAATTGTGCGATAAGCAGCCATGATTGGTTGAAATACGCCCTTTAGTACCGTTTTATTGGTCAAAAGTAGTATGACGTAGTAAGAGTGTAATAGTCAATGTAAAAATGAATGACAGACGAGCGAATTATTATGCGTCGTTTGAATTGAATGTGATTGATTTAGCGAAGAAAATATACTGGTATTTTAAATTATTTTCCACATTTAGGCCTACTGTTATGTAACTTTAAAACTTTATTTCCTTACTGCTTCTACATATGTGCATATAAAATCCCAATGCAATCTGAATTAAAGAAAAATGAGGAAAAGAGGTCTAATAATGTGAGTGGATACGGTACTAAAATAAATCTGTTTTAATGTAAAAGTATTTCATCCCCTTAGCTCTTTTGTACATGTCACACATGAACTGCGAGTTCATGATAAATTATTTACGTCTAGGGCTTGAAATATTCTTCGAGATATAGAAAACATTGGTGTAACAAAACTAGGCCTATGAGTTGCAGAACAAATTTACACAATAAATATAATACATTATGATGCCGGTAGGAAATTAAAATATCCTCGACATATTGAAGTTCGGCTTAGGGAATTAGAGTATAATTCCCTGTAAGTGGAAATTTCTATGGTCTTCCAGGAAGGTTCTATAATTCTCACGAATCCCACCTTTTTTAACTTAAGCCGAAGGGTAACGCGATATACCATTTTTAAATTACGTAGGCCTAAATGTAATGCAACGCTTTTCAAAATTATCAGTGTAGATTCTGAACATTCAAACCAACCTACCCGTACGTAACTCAATAGCTTAACTCATTACAGTGCAATTAGGGAGTTTTCAAACATAACATTATCAGTATTGCATAGGATTTAAATTTCTGGCTCTACTTGTCGGATGCAGTAACATTCCACGAATCACTATGCCACTATACACACAATTTTATGTGCCTGCATTACACAGAAAATAATTAGTTTAATGAATACGTTAGCCTGTTATTATTTGTATGTCAATATCACTCACAATTTCGTCTCTATTTTTTTTTTTGCAAAATTAAATGGGATATACTGAACGATCGTTCAAAATGCACACAATATAAATGCAAATATTACATAAATGAGGTTACTTTATTAGAAAATTAAATTGTATTGCTAATAAAGACAATATTTTTAAGAAGGGGGAAAGACTAACTATAGTACCTTTCCAGAAATATCACTTTTATTGATGTCATACAAAATCTTCTTATGCGGATGAAATTATTGGGCATCATCATTGTGGTTTTAGGCTTAATAGTTCAACGATTGATTAGATTTTTTGTATTAGACAAATATTGGAGAAGAAATAGGGTATAAGGGCACAGCATATCAGTTATTCATAGATTTGAAAAAGGCATATGACTCGATTAAGAGAAAAGTTTTGTATGATATTCTTATTGGATTTATTATTCCCAAGAAACTATTGCGATTAATTAAAATGTGTCTAAACTATTTCCAACTAAAGATTGAAGTAGACGTAAACAAAACCGAAATGTATTACTCCGCAATCGCAAGCTAGCTACCAAAGCAGCCACCAGGGCGCATTATTTTCAGCAAGTGAGCACGCAGGGCAGCCACCGTCTGATATATTGCAGACATTTCAACACATTCATTGAACTAACCCGTAAAATGCTCACAGAGGGTTAATATTCATTATTTGTCTACTGGGAATAGTGGATTCTCTTTTTCTATAGATTCCTGATTAAATGTTATTCTTTAAAGAGTGGAGAATTTCTTTAATTCTACAGAAATTTATTTGAGGTTGGCAACACTGAATCTCGCACTGTGTTATACCAGCTGTGCTGATGTGCTCTGTGAAGCTGCAAGTCACCTTGGGAGGGATTTAATGCCTATTACGCATGCGCGGTGCCATAATACACGTTACAATGATTTAACATGCAATGTCTGAAACTACTAATATAAACATGTTGTTTAAATCGTAAGAAAGTGTTCTTATAAGCATGTTTAATTCATTCGTATTCCATGTATATTATACATTTTATGATTTTACAAGGAACTATTTTAATGGGAGGAAGATGATGACAAGCATAAGTTTGGAGGCGTTGTGCGTCCAATAGCCAATCAGGTACCATTATGCTACGTGCATTTATTTACATTTACTTCAATCTTTAGCTGGAAAGAGAGTAAGTGAAAATTACAGCGGAGCCCGTATAGGCAGATTCTGTCTGATGCTTTTCCAATTCACTGCGGACTAAAGCATGGAGATGCACTATCACCTTTACTTTTTAACTTTCCTTTAGAATATACCATTACGAAAGTCCAGGAAAACAGAGAAGGTTTGGAATTGAATGGGTTACATCAGCTACTTGTTTATGCGGATGACGTGAATATGTTAGGAGAAAATTGATAAACTATTAGGGGAAACAAAGGAATTCTACTTGCAGATGGTTAAGAGATGTACTTCTCCCGGATGTTAAGAAAGGCACATTACTAATTCTGGATTCCTGGAGTGGTCAAATAGATGACACTATATTTACTTTTGAAGGAATAAACAATACTATATATGGTAAGAAAATTAAAATACAAATTATCCTTAAAAAACTACAAGATTTTTTCAACCTTTGGATGTGTATTTTTAGGCAATGTAAAATTACAATTCGAAAGCTAGAAAAGTATTTCATACATAAAATTATCTGTGAAAAAAGTCCAGACACATTGCACAATAGGGGCTTCATGATGATATTGCATTCTGTTATGTACCAACAGTTTCATTCACCTGTCCTCAAAGACAAGCTAATATGCACGTGGCAACGGTGTGAATATGTGACGGAGAAACATGAGAGAAAGTTTGATAACGTTCTTGCAACAATGTTGCATGTTGGAAATAGTGTGTGTGTTTTAATTGTGTGAAATCAAGCCTATATAAAATGATGTACTATTCAACGGCTCTTTGTTCCGATAACTTTATTTCGAATCCCACTACAATATGTAAGGCCAGTCACAAAATTAATACACATTTTAAATTAAAATTGAATTTGTATTTCAGCAAGAATACTGTATTAATGTGAGTTAAAGTCCATCAGGGTTATAACGTGACTTCTTTTGCAGTCGCTAGATGGCAGCATAGTGAAATTGATCAAATTTTTTAACTTTAAAGTCCTTTAGTCTGATCAATCTGTTATATGTGATAAGAGGTAATACTAAAAAGTAATTTCAAAACTATTTTTGAGGATATGGTATAAGGCGATTGCTCTATCAAAGTAATAAATTTACTAATTTTTGCTGATATATTTCACAGAAACTTCATTTGAAGTTTCAGCAAAGCAAACACGTTTCTATCTCTACTAGCGTCGTGCATTACAGGTATTTCTCGACCGAGGCCAGTGGAGTCCTGCAGTCCGGAGCGCCACTTGTACTGCTCCTGCGTTCGTAATACGTAATCGCGATAGTTCACATTACGCTCACGGGTCCACTCGCTTCGGTCGATTAATACTATGTTCGGTTCAAGTTTGTCGAGTATGACAAATTTCAATATTCGCTGATGTTCGCTCTGCAGGAGGAGATCTATCGTGTTTATTCCACTTTGCTATAGAAACATTCGCTGCCCTCTACTTCCACCCTTTCATGTTTTAGCCGCTTACAGATTTTAACATAGATCTTGCAATTACTTTTTCGTAAGAAATAAGACGAAGTTTGTAATATCTTGAATGCCTCCCTCATGTTCGAACATTGCTGTAGACGAATCTCTAGACACACTCAGCACTGTTTCACTAGTGTTATTCAGAGAATTTATTCTCGTAAACGAAGACATTAAAATTTTTATGCAGAAAACTTCAAATCTATTAAAATGTACCATTGTTTAAAATTTGTCATTTATTTCACAAAAACAAAATTTTATCGCAATTTCAGACACTTGTATTTTGTCGAAATTTAAAAAATACTCAAATTTAAAAGTGCTAAATTATTACTCTAGAACTCGTGGAAAATGAAAATATTATCCCGCATAGGTAATAGAGACATTTCGCATTTATCTCTGATGCGCGAAACCACAGAATCTATTTATTAGTATTTCGACCTCTACTTCAGCTAATATATTCTTGAAAAAGACAGTTATAGTTGTTTTACTTTACAAATATTTATTTTATTAAATTCCTCAATTCTCAACGCTGTAATAATGTGACTTCATATATAGGAGTTTTAATGAATTTCTTCCTTGCACACTGTTTTAAAGTTTTGAACGAAAGCTGGACGTTCACGAAAGGTGGAATGTACTGGCCATGCTATCAATGAAAGGGGAACACAATCAGTCGTTAATGGATGGAGATAAGTCTGCAATTCACTTGACAGTAATTACTTCTCTACCCCACTGACAAGAAAATTCCTCCCTTTACAGAGAGACTTAAGAGTTGGTCGAACATTGGAGATATTTACATTGAAATGATCCCTGGACTAGAAAGTAAAGATAATGAGGGGCGCATAGTCCACATGCCTCAATAATATTCCCAGCATGCACCTCGCGTGACTGTGAAACATCCGCATCAGCACCAAATTCATCAAGGAGAATGACTGAAGCAGCAGTTGGCCGTCAGGGGAACGTATACATCGCGTCACATGAAAACTATGAGAAATGTATCCATAGATACCGAATTCAGAAAATATATTACCTATCAAAGCTTATGCATATACTTCGCAAACATTTTATACAGCGTGAGTATAAATAATCTCCCTGATTACGAAAATTATTTGTGGACAAACAATTGAACGTAGAAAATTTTTAAATACACGAGTGTATGGAGAAACTCTCCAAGTTTTTAAACATACCTTATAGGTGCTCGATATGGACTCCACTTGTGTCCCTGCAGACATCAAGCCGGTAGTCCAATTCGTCCCACACACGGCTAAGTGTATCCATATCGATGCAGCGATAGCGTTGATGATGCGGGCGCGTAGCTCTGGCAGATTTCCCGGTAATGGAGGTACAAAAACAGTGTCTTTAACATACCCCTACAGGTGGAAGTCACACGGTGTTAAGTCAGGGGAACATGGAGGCCAGGACAAGAGATGCATGTCGTCTTTGTCGTTGTACTTTCCAAGTCTAAGGTGTACGGCCCTTTCTTTTTTCTCGAACCCACCGTGTCAGGACATGTTAGAAGAATGGCAGATGCCACAGCTGGAGAGTGATAGTGCTGATTTCATATATCAACAAAATGGCGCTCCACCTCACTTCCACAACGAAGTCCGGACATTCCTGAACGACCGATTGCCGAACAGTTGGATTGGTCGCGCGAGGACAGACGACATGCAGCTATTGTCCTGGCCTCCACGTTGTCCTGACTTAACACAGTGTGACTTCTACCTGTGGGGGTATGTTAAAGACTCTGTTTTTATACTTCCACTACCGGAAAAATGTGCCAGAGCTACGCGCCCGCATCATTAACACCATTGTTCCAATCGATATGGATACACTTAGCCGTGTGTGGGACGAATTGAATTATCGGCTTGATGTCTGCAGGGTCACAAGGGAAACCCATATCGAGAACCTATAAGGTATGTTTAAAAACTTGGAGAGTTTCTCCATATACTGCTATATATAAAATTTTTCTACGTTCAATCGTTTGTCCACAAATAATTTTCATAATCAGGGAAGTCATTTATACTCACGCTGTTTATAGTCCTTATGGCTTATTTGCAATTTTGTAAAATATTGAATTTGGAGATACACATTTTGGCTGAATTTGTAATTTATTCTGTTATAAATTCAGCTAATCTGAGTACGATTTTAAACCGGAACATAGAATCGTCTTCCCTCCAGAGGATATAGATCCCCATTGCCTGTTTACCTGTGTAATTTTGAACATCTTCCTTTGCAGACACTTGATAAGAAATTACAATAACTTTAATCGTCCATAGTGAAGAGAACCACCCTCTCAAGACTTCCATTTGGTAAAACAGGCAATAATCACAAATCTCATAAGTCAGGGGAGTTTGGCGATTGTTCCAAACCGTTAAGAATTTTCAGAGCTTTAGTTTTTATTCTAATTTCGGCAAAATGTTACCTTCGAAATGTGAACTAGCATTGAGTTGATATTTCCTTCAATGTCTGATTTCACTGTAATACTCATAGCTAGGGCTTATTAACGCATATTAGGGCGTATCGAAAAAAAAACGAAATCATAAGGGCGTACAGATGTTGTCTTGTATTCTCTACTGTAAACAGTAAAAAAAAACTGGGTGCCTGATTACATTTTTCACCGAGCCACAGGTTGTCAAGATTAGCGAGTAAAGTGAAATTTTTACTCACTTTTTATTTTCATAATTCTCCTCATTAATACAGTTTTGGCACCTGTTAGTTTAAGTACAGAGGCATAAAAATCTTGAGTGGTCAACATAATATTTCTCTAGTACATCATATAATGGTGATACTAAGGGCATATGTCGACATAAATCGTTAATACCGACAAAATGTTAGAAAATAAGACTTAAGGCAAATTGATCGTTATAACTTGTATTCCACTGTGACACAAGTCCGTTAAAACCAAATGAAAACTTAATGTTTTTCTTTGTAATAACTTTTCAGAAACTAAAATTGTAAAAAAGGAGTGACTTAAGCCCTATTTTTCATGCAGCGAAGAATTATGAAAATAAAAGAAAATAATTGAAAATTTCATTTTAAACGCTAATATTTAGACCTCCTGTGGCTCAGTTAAAAGTGCTTCTAGGAGGTCCAAATTTCTTGTGCGAAACTTTTGCACCATAATGAAACTTTTGCGAATACTTAAATTTTTAGTTTCAGAAAAAAAAATGTTTCTTCCTTTTTCGATACGCCCTAACGAACATGCAGTGAAAATATATCTTCGTTGTAAATATCTTGTGCTATTTCGGGTAAGGACAAAGTCGTGCAAAACTCCCACGTCAAAGGAGTCTTACTTTTTCTCCATATATTTTAGGCCCACAATTTCCCAAACGTTAGGAATAATAAAAACCACTTTTTGGAATAATAATGCTTCGGATATGTAGATGGAAGATCAGGTCGTGGGAAAGACGACGAATTCAGGAGAACATTTTGAAAGTCAAGAAATTCACTTGCCAATTAAATAGTTAGAAACAGATGGTGTTAGCGATTAAAGCAAAATCCTCTGCAATTTTCAGCAATTCTCTTACGTAGGAAAGTTCGCTGGAATTAAAGAACTCTGTCTCGAGCTAGAAATTAAGATGAACTTATCGGCACAGCAGTTATAGTAATTTTATGGGACGGTAATATTTTAATCGTCCTTAACTATATTAATTTTACCCTATAAGGTCTAAAAACCCCGTGCTTATTCTGATGTTATCTGTCCGAACATAAATTACGTCTAATCGACGTATTGTGTTGGCTCATGCCCTCCCGAAGTACAGTTACAAGGAAGTGCAGGGTGCACGTCTCTGAACTGGAGTTGAAACGAAGAAGCGGCCGCGCATTCGGGTAATAGACATTAATTACTATGAAGGCTTTGAGAAAATGATTAGGGACAATTTGGCTAAGTATTTTTAAGTCGTGTTTGTATATGTAAGTTTGCTATTAAAGAAATTTCATAAATTATGTAGGGTTAATATCCTATGCGTTTAGTTTCCGATTACTTACTTACTGGCTTTTATGGAACCCGGAGGTTCATTGCCGCCCTCACATAAGCCCGTCATTGGCCCCTATCCTGAGCAAAATTAATCCATTCTCTATCATCATATCCCACCTCCCTCAGATCCATTTTAATATTATCTTCCCATCTACGTCTCGGCTTCCCTAAAGGTCTTTATACCTCCGGCCTCCCAACTAACACTCTATATGCATTTCTGGATTCGCCCATACGTGCTACATGCCCTGCCCATCTCAAACGTCTGGATTTAATGTTCCTAATTATGTCAGGTGAAGAATACAATGCGTGCAATTCTGTGTTGTGTAACTTTCTCCATTCTCCTGTAACGTCATCCCTCTTAGCCCCAAATATTTTCCTAAGAATCTTATTCTCAAACACCCGTAGTCTCTTTTCCTCTCTCAAAGTGAGAGTCCAAGTTTCACAACCATAAAGTACAACCGGTAATATAACTGTTTTATAAATTCTAACTTTCAGATTTTTCGACAGCAGACTAGATGATAAGAGCTTCTCAACCGAATAATAACACGCATTTCCCATATTTATTCTGCGTTTAATTTCCTCCCGAGTGTTATTTATATTTGTTACTGTTGCTCCAAGATATTTGAATTTTTCCACCTCTTCGAAGGATAAATCTCCAATTTTTATATTTCCATTTCGTACAATATTCTGGTCACGAGACATAATCATATACTTTGTCTTTTCGGGATTTACTTCCAAACCTATCTCTTTATTTGCTTCCAGTAAAATTCCCGTGTTATCCCTAATCGTTTGTGGATTTTCTCCTAACATATTCACGTCATCGCCATAGACAAGCAGCTGATGTAACCCGTTCAATTCCAAACCCTCTCTGTTATCCTGGACTTTCCTAATGGCATACTCTAGAGCAAAGTTAAAAAGTAAAGGTGATACTGCATCTCCTTGCTTTAGCCCACAGTGAATTGGAAACGCATCTGACAGAAACTGACCTATACGAACTCTGCTGTACGTTTCACTGAGACACATTTTAATTAATCGAACTAGTTTCTTTGGAATACCAAATTGAATAAGAATATCATATAAAACTTCTCTCTTAACCGAGTCATATGCCTTTTTGAAATCTATGAATAACTGATGCACTGTACCCTTATACTCCCATTTTTTCTCCATTATCTGTCGAATACAAAATATCTGGTCAATAGTTGATCTATTACGCCTAAAACCACATTGATGATACCCAATAATTTCATCTACATATGGAATTAATCTTCTCAAAAGAATATTGGACAAAATTTTGTACGACGTCAACAAAAGTGATATTCCTCGAAAGTTACTACAGTTAGTCTTTTTTCTGATTACACGTAGTCAAATGACGTATTGTAACGCTGCTGTAAAATTGTCGACTTCAAAGTTTTCTTGAAAATACATTCTCAACGCCCGGGATGGGGAAGAAGTTTTGTTCATATCGTCTTTTTACAGCGATTTCTTCTATACTGTTAGAATTATTTTGTTCATCACCATCATCAATATCTAACTTTTTAAATGAAATTATATGCCTTAATTTGTGGATTGTGAGAAATACTTTTCGCGTACAATCCATAAAACAGAGTTTCTTCCAGTTTGAGTGCACAGCAGAGGACTCCTTTATGTAGGATCATTTGAGCAATGTAATAAGTCATGAAAATAAAATACAAAAGATAATGCCACTCGCAGAAATCCAGTCCTTTTAACACAGATAAGACTGACGTCCTATATATAGGACATCGGACGTTTCACACAAATATTTTAATAACAATGACTATGACAGACTAAATATAAGAAAAAAAAATTGGAGGCAATTTATAACACATAAGGATTATGGTATCATGATTGCCGACTATGAAAATCTTACACAGCAATGTTAAAAAAATAAAACGTTCCGTCCTATATATAGGACGTCAGTCTTATCTGGGTTAATATTGTGAAAAGCATAAAACCTCTATTAAACTTTCGAATGACGCAGTGCTCCTTACTTCGGTAATTTCATGGAACAGATGGATGGTTGTGAGGTCATTGATGACGTCGCGAACGTTTGTGTAAGATACACGCTGGAAATATTGAATTAATGTAATATAGTCACCAATTTTTAATGACTGTTATTAAAACCACATTATAATTATAATACATTATATTTATTTTTTTTAATTTATTTAATTTGGTAATACTTGTAAATAGAATATAATATACACAGATACAATTTTATCTCACTACTGAAAGAGTAGAACTCGTGCTTAGGGGCGGATTCCAGATTTTAAATTGAAAAGTATATATATATATATATATATATATATATATATATATATAATTTTAATTCTAGGGGCATACGACCCCTTAACCCCCAAAAATTCAATGTATCAAAATACTTTCAGACACATACACAACATACTTAAATAAAATAGCCATAGGCTACATCACACAAAAATAAAGAAACCGACACATTACACAACACAAAATCTCAAAAATTGCACAACAAATGAAAATATATTAACAACAAAATTTAATACCACAATCCTAATAATTAATCATAAACGGTATTAATATTTAAATCAAGTTCAGAACACCCGTATTCCAGCATAGGCCCTACACTAAATGCATGTAGTTACGCATAAATTGGTGTAATATTCAGTTCAATAAAGAACTTACAACACTGTCGAGCCATCTATCACAATACCGCCATCATACGACGTAATAACTTACGTCACGTTCACACATCGGCAGTAGGAAATAAACTCGGGGAGGATGACGACATAGTTTCCATCGTTCCTATGAAATTACCTTAGTTGTTACATCTAGTTTATACAAGTATCTTTGAAATCGATCCTACATTTTATCGTTATTCCTGTCGTCTTCTTAAAGTGAACGGAATTTGATGGGAAGTGTGGTTTTATATTCTAAATGCCTTGACAATTAAGTTATCGACAAATGAATTTACCTATTCGGTCTTAGACGTTAAAGCTGAATGTTCTTTTTACGTTATTTGTATTAGTAGTTAGGGATGTCTTCAAACAATACGAGGCACTGGCTGGAACTGTATTTTATTTGGTTGAGACGTCTCCTGGGAGGAACACTCCCTCTGTAGCGCCAGGCTTCTTTTTTGGTATAAAAGTTTTATTCGTCTCATGAGACCGGAAAGTGAATCTATCTACATATTTTATAAAATGACTGCAGGCCCCTTTTACATAAATGCCTTAGAAATACGTTTACTGCCTGCCATTTGATAATACAGACCAAATCCTATACTTTGCTCACCACGATTTCAAGATAAGCGGGAATTCAACAATTGAAAACTTCTACAGTGCACGTTTAACAAGCTCGTTCCACTCAGAATGGAAAATTTATATACCAGTCTAAACCAATTCAAATGAGGTCGATCGTTCTTTATTTAAGGATATTTAAGCCACGCAGACTTCTCGGAGTGAGTGACATGATAAGACGATTAAAAAGGGAATGGGAGCGGAAAAGTCTATGGTGTTCCCGCTTTGTCAGCAGCGAAATTCGGGGGACTTACCAGTCGAATTTCACCCCAAATGGAGCTGTGCCATAAAGCTGACTTATGTACAGCTTTAGATACAAAATATGACCTATCTCCTGTTTGCGAATTTGTCTAACAAGCGAACCGTCCCAGGTCGTGTAGCTTGAATTTAATGAAAATGCGCATTTTAGATAATTTTCGTTCCTTCACAAATGCGGTGACAGTCGTTCGTTTCTTTTTCTCCTCGTTTACGAAATATAATGACTTAAAAATCGATGCTACTTATGCCGCTTCTTGCGCGCACTTGTATCCTCATAGTTCCGCAACACCGTATCACAGCTCTAATGGATTAATAATTTGCAGCAGTACTTCCATCTAGCGTCCTTGCCAAAAAATTAAATTTGACAGTGGAGGTCCTGGTGGTTGTCCTCTTTTTTATGTTGCCATTTAATAACATGGGCATGACCAATCTTATATATAAGTATCTATTATTATTATTATTATTATTATTATTATTATTATTATTATTATTAATATTATTATTATTAATTTATTTTTTTAATGTACCGAAGTACATAGGTATGATATTTCCATGCAGATATTCTGCGTCATCATACGATGTAAGAGTAATGGAACGGAGAAAAGTTCTCTCCGGCGCCGGGATTTGAACCCGGGTTTTCAGCTCTACGTGCTGATGCTTTATCCACTAAGCCACACCGGATACCACCCCGGCGTCGGACAGAATCGTCTCAGATTAAGCTCCAACTCTTGGGTTCCCTCTAGTGGCCGCCCTCTGCACTACGTCATAGATGTCTATGAACGTAGGACCGAAGTCCACACATTAGGTGCACTCGTTATGAGTGACTAGTAATAAAATAATATATATGATATGCGTAAATCACTTCGTGATTTAAGACGGCGCTTATTCCGTCGGATCCCGGCCAACTAGTCACTCATAACGAGTGCACCTCAGCACATGTGTGGACTTCGGTCTTACGTTCATAGACATCTATGACGTAGTGCAGAGGGTGGCCACTAGAGGGAACCCAAGAGTTGGAGCTTAATCTGAGACGATTCTGTCCGACGCCGGGGTGGTATCCGGTGTGGCTTAGTGGATAAAGCATCAGCACGTAGAGCTGAAAACCCGGGTTCAAATCCCGGCGCCGGGATTACTCCGTTCCATTACTCTTACATCGTATTATATATAAGTGATCAGGAGTATTACATGAGGATATTAAAAGGTGTGCCATCATAAATAAATGATATGCTAGATAAACGTGTTAATGAAAACACTAAGGCTGAAAGTGAATTAGAGTTTAATTACAGTATTGTATGCAGAAGTGTCTAGAAAAACTTTATTCACACAAAGCTAAGCAAGACAAACATTTTCTTCCAGGAAATGGGCAAGCTCTTTAACCCAGCAATTGCAGGGCAAAACACAGAGGATAACTGAAAGTCAACCTAGGGATAAAATATAATATGCCATTATTCACAGTGTTACACCAGATGAAATTGTAAACGGATTTGAATCCTGCCATTTGCACTAGTGCGAAAACATCAGGAATAACAGAAATATTGAACTAGTTCAAAGGTTAATGACACTGAAATTGAAGTTGTTTTCCTTTACCTCTGCACCCCTGAAGTGTATATGGGCCTCAACAAAATAATTTTGATTCTGAAAGAGTCTTTCAGTACGTAATAATTTGATTGTGATGAAAGATCTAGGATGAAAGAAGTCACGATCGAAACATGTTTAGAGTGAAATTTCAATGCCTGAACTGAAAGTACATTGATCACGATTGTAAATTACAGTTTTATTTCTTCCCAAAATTTTTTGAAAATATTATTTCATAATTTATTACTTTTGATTTTCTATTTCCTGTTTATAGCCTACGATATACTAAATTTGAAAATGTTGTTGTCTAATGCCCGGCCCTTGCCAGTGAAGCCATTAGCGCTCTTGCTCCCGAGTATTTTTCTATTATGGATCTGGCAGGTAGGACATTACAGCTCTCAAGATTTTCTTCAGTCATTTCTTCTTCTTGATTACATAGAGGGCAGTTTGGGTTATTGTAAATTCCTATTTTGTTTAAGAACTTCGCGAAACAGTCGTGTCCATTGACAAAGTCTGAATTTTGCTACTACAGTTTTGCGAGGTGCTTGAGGGATGGTTTTGGTTTATTAAGAATTATATTCCATTTTTGAAAACAAGAGTGAATTTGAATCCTATAGATTCAAAATCCCCTATATCCACTCTCACAAATTGAAAGATTTTAACAGTAACTACTGACCAATAGAGGGAATTTTCAACCTAACAGTGACTTTTAACAAACCTTTTGCTTCAAATTTAGTGACTTTTTGAATAAAAACTCTATAAATCATTCTAATTCATTCTTAGCAAGCAATATTTGGGCGTAACTCAATTACGAACAAAATGGTCCTTAGAGGGTTTCGAATCTAGAGGATTTATTTCACTTCATGGATGACAAAAAATAAGTGAAACGGCATAGAAATCGGTAATATTGCGCCACGATCGTATTCATACTCCACTATTTGCACACAGACACTTCGAACTTTGATCTCGGCCCTGTGGGCTGTAGATGTCTCCGGTTTTGAGATAATTATGTTGATTACAGCTGACGATCAGGTTTAAGAAGACTGCATGCTAAAACAGACTGGCCATGACCTTAAAACAGCTTCCGGTGAAACATTAGAAGATGGCCCCCTCCCCCGAGGCCTCGAGGCCGGCAATCAATGATCCCTCGAGGCAGTCTCGAGCGCAGCTCACATTATTACAGTTATCAGCATTTCAGGTTTCTTTTGTCTGCACCTCGCCGCTTATGATACCACTTGCTTCCGAAATGCTCAAGAATCTCAATCATCAGCTAGCAGCAGATTTTAACCGTGATTAAATGTTCTTGTAAATACACTAGTTTAGTTATGAAGCTATTAAGGTTAATCTTGCCATTATTTTATCTATAAATTTGTATAATGTAGACAATATAGTTTCAATTGTTGTCTCTATTTCAAGCATTTTACATCATTTCCGCTTAAAATATCGGTGAGGGCAACACGACAGACTGAACTAGCGGGAACTATAATTTGTCACCGCCTTTGGTTCAAGATTTTCCACTGGTTTTTTCGTATTCTTTTTACAGTACTATGACTACAATTGTGCAACCTGAACACTGAAGTGTCCTAATTAACTGCTTTTTCCACTTCCTTTGGAACTACATGTTGGGATCCCTATAGAATATAACTTAGAAAGAATCCAGTATAGGGCAGCTAAATTTGTTAAAGGTAAAAGAGAAGATGGAAACGATACGATAAAAGAACTTAAATGGGAAACTTTGGAAAACAGACGTAGGAAAGCTAGAATAACATTATTGTATAAAGCATAGCTAGGTCAGAAAGCATGGGTAGATATAACGGCTCGGTTAGAAAAGCCAACGTACTATGGTAGAAACAATCATGATTTTAAAATCAAATGTAGGAAACAGAAAACTGATTTAGGTAAATTCTCATTTTTAAATAGAACTAAAAATGATTGGAATGACCTACCTGCAACTGTCTTTGAGGGCTGTCCTTCCTTAAGGAGATTCAAGAATAACTTAAAAAGCTGTGTATAAAGTGCAAATTAAAATTAAGATGACATTTAACATTTAATTTTTTAAGGTGACATGTATTTATTTAGCCTGACGAGTTACTTCCTTGGTGTGAATTGTAAATTATTTAAAAATAGCGTGTAAGAGGGCCTTAGACTAGAAATGTTTAGTTTAAATGTAGTTCTGTTTATAAGTATGCATAAGGGCGTAATTATTTGACTTATTTGAACTGTTGTATCAGTGAAGCGAGGTGAGTCAGTGAAGTTATGGTTTTACAGTGCAGTGAATAGTTCCGATCAGTGATAATTTATAGCGTCAATGAAATGTGTTCTATAGTGTCAGTGAAATGTGTTCTGTAGTGTCAGTGAAATGCGTCATAGTGCCACTACAGTGAGTGAGATGAGAGTGAAGTGAAAGACTATTGAAACTTATGTTGGCCCTATACATAATTATGTAGGTTGTATTGTAAAATTAGGTATTTTATTTATGTTTTATTATTAAATTTAATTTTTGTGTTAAATTGTATTGTGTATTCTTATTGTATTATGTATGTAACTGTATTATGTATTGCAATTTATATTGTGTATACCACTGCCACCGGGTGCTTGCCCACTTGCAGTGTAAATAAATACATACATACAAATTGGGAAGAAAAGGCGTCCTCATATAACGCCAACCTGGAAGTTATAATTCTTTTTACTATGAACTTATTTTCAGCAAAATTCTTGTATAGCAGTTCCTCATTAAAACCTGAATCATAGACCACCGATATAATTCTTCATTTTGCTGATGTAACTTCAGCCATGGTATAAAAGAATTTTACAGCTCCAAAATTTGTACAGCATTAGCGTTTCTTCTTTACGCTTTATTATAATTTGATATATTCTGTTCCGGTTTCTTACTTCTACGTATTATATTTCATTCTATGTGTTAAATGTACAATTCTGAACAAATAATTTCTAACTACGCTTCTACCCTGCATTTTCACAACTTCTGTTTACACTGGAACGCACACACATTTCCTTTGAGACCAATACTACACAATTACGATCTTCATGACTGAACTAATTTATTCTCCATAACTAATTGCAACCTTTCACTCTTTAGATGCTATCAATACCAAGCTATCTGTCTTTGTGCTGATATCTAATCCAAATCGGAAATCTCTGATTTACCCCACAGATTTCCGAACACTGAGCATGTTATGCAAAAGTGAACTAATAAAGAATCTAAGTAAACTTCATTAATACAGTGTATCTAACTATTGCCATTGCTAGCCTTATAAAGGCTTCCGAGGCTCTTTTAAATCGCAGAAAGTTATGTGAAATTTAGAAATAAATTTAATTGAAATGGTATACCGATAGGTATATAAAATTATTTTAATTTACACTCATAATAAATAAATTCACTTTTTGGTTGATTATTTAACGACGCTGAATCAAATACCAGGTTATTTAACATCGATGAGATTGGTGATAGTGAGGTGGTATTTGGAGAGATGAGACCGGCGATTTGCCACAGATTACCTGACATTTGTCTTACAGTTAGGACAGGCCTGCAGAACTCGCAAGTAGGGGAAATATGACGTCAGCCTCACTCCACTTCTATTGGGGATGATTGACTTCCGCCGCGAGAATGAATGTTGATGCAGCCGAGCGTAACTAG
This sequence comes from Periplaneta americana, assembly GCF_040183065.1. Taxonomy (NCBI): domain Eukaryota; kingdom Metazoa; phylum Arthropoda; class Insecta; order Blattodea; family Blattidae; genus Periplaneta; species Periplaneta americana. Next base: position 25,595,294 of record NC_091126.1, read on the forward strand.
AACGCCGTGACCGCACTGGTAGAAAAGGTGGGTGGGGTAAGAAAGGGGAGGAAAGCAGTCGCTCTCAAGAGCTACAGTTCTGCAGGTCTGAGTTAGGAGAAACCTCGGAAAAACACAACCATGTAATCAGCCCAATCGGGAATCGAACCCTCCCCCGAGCTCAACTTCAAAACAAAAGGTTCAATGACAAACGTTACATTTAGAAACATCTCACAATACTGATAGGTTTTCAAATTATATTTAGACCATTTTTATTTTACTTTTCGTTTCTGCTTTTTTATTCTAATGCAGTATTTTTATTTATTTTATCAAATTTACAGTCCTGGACAAAAACAAAAGCTCAGCGCAAGCCTTACGCTAGCGGCCTATTTCTCAGATTTTTGTGCTAATATAGGAGAATGCTGGGTTTGCAGTGAAAGATCAGACCTTGGACAGAAAACTATGAATGAATATTTTACTAAAACCTTCGCACTCCCAAGTATACTTAGCCGGACATAACATGCCTCTCAGAGTAGATAGCCCTTCAGCTCTTAAAATGTTGTCCTGAAGATGGCAACTGTGTGCAACACACGATGGAATACAAAAAAGTGATTCTTTTTGTGCCTTGCACTTAATATTAAGAGCTATTTTTCTAGTATTTAAAATATAATGGGAACTACTATCTACCTAATATTGACTAAATCACTATTGCACATGTTTAAAATAAAGAAATAAAATTTTTCTGCACGTCTGTAAGAAAATAAATTGCAATCAAATTTGGTGTGATGTTGATTTCTAACATCACTTCTTATTCACATGCTTCTCATGAACATATCATACTCGTAGGTTTTAGTTCGAACTTAGGGTTAAGATACAAATTAGATTTATTTTAAGTGTTATTTTAAGTGATCGTGCTTCATTTAATTTAGGATGCTCCGTGTTATTATTATTGTTATTATTATTGTTATTATTATTATTATTAATTGTATAGGTTAAGGGTGTTTGAGAATAAGGTGCTGAGGAAAATATTTGGGGCTAAGCGGGATGAAGTTACAGGAGAATGGAGAAAGTTACACAACACAGAACTGCACGCATTGTATTCTTCACCTCACATAATTAGCAACATTAAATCCAGACGTTTGAGATGGGTAGGGCATGTAGCACGTATGGGCGAATCCAGAAATGCATATAGAATGTTAGTTGGGAGACCGGAGGGAAAAGACCTTCAGGGAGGCCGAGACGTAGATGGGAGGATAATATTAAAATGGATTTGAGGGAGGTGGGGTATGATGATAGAGACTGGATTAATCTTGCACAGGATAGGGACCGCTGGCGGGCTTATGTGAGGGCGGCAATGAACCTTCGGGTTCCTTAAAAGCCATTTGTAAGTAAGTAAGTATTTTTTATTAATTGTGTTTTAATATTAACTGTCATTATTGAGTGTAATTATTGACCACTGCCACCAGGTATATACTCATTTGCAGTGTGAATAAATACATACATACAAAGAATGAATGAATGAATATCGTTGCTATAATGCACACCTGTAATACCGATCGAGCTGTGTAGCATGGTGTGTAGTTCCGAATTTCGCTACCTGTGACTTTAACATTCGTTTATAAATTTCAATAGTCTCTCGAACGTATACAATGAGTTGGAGTTCTTACTTGAAACAATAGTAATAATTTTTTACAAAAAAAAAGCCGCCCTAAATAAGGGTTCGAATAGATCGGCCTACTAATCAATTCATAAAGAATAATCATTAAAAACATTTGTGACAATTTGAAAGGAAAAAGAAAACATTAAGATAAATGATACGAAACCATAGGAAATCATTTACGAATAAAGTTTGTTGGGTACAAATGATTACTAATTATAGCTAAGGATGATTTTAACACATGAGATGCTATGGCACCAATCGTTGCATCAGAAATTCTAAATTTAGTTGATTTAAAGTTTCTCGTGGGATCGTGCCACGGACACCGAACATGAGTCCAAAAACCTTGCAATGTGTGATGTGGTATTGTGCTCCAAGATGCTGACAACAAGGCTCAAATATGGCTTGTTTTTCACGACACACCTTTTGTAGCTGTTGCTCATGCATCTCGAAACGGATTGTGGGATCAAGGATGACACCCTTATCCTTCTGCCGATCAATTATGATGATATCAGCACGTCTAGTAGAGCCATCAGAAGAGACGCAACCAACCTCCTCACAAACCTCATAAGAAGCATTCTGACTAAAATGTAACGTTGATGTGTTAGTTTTCCTTTAATTTGAATGTCTGAACGCCAGCTCTGAAACCGCGGCAGGAATGCGGCGTGTAACCCGACAGGCTTTACTATACTTGATCAGACACGTTCCCCGCTCCCCACTTCCTCATTCGGCGCGGTTTCAGAGCTGGCGCTCAAATAGTAGGGGAGACTGTTGTACCTTTAAACACTTTTCACGTTTCATTTTTTTTTTAATTTTGGGAAATGAAATTTTTTAAATGAAAAAATGCTTGATATAATTATTGAAGATTTGTTTACAACTTCCTGTATGTATTTTCCTGTTTTACAGATCTATTAAGGATGGAAAAAATAAAATGAAGAAATATGTAATGTGTTCAAAGGTACAACAGGTTCGTGTACCTTGGAACATACCCTCTTGTAATTTGGAACACATGTGATATAGGTGGGAATATAGCTGTAAAAACTGATAATCATATTTAAAATGTATTTGCCATCATAAACCAGATCAGGCTTCTCTGATTGAGATTTTATTTCCTGGAGGAGCAATAACTGCTTCAACAGCTTTCTTCAAGGCATCCGGATCAATTGGAGGCCTCTTAACTCCAGACTTACTTCGTGGCATGATCTTAAAATAAAAGAAAAACAAAAACCGATAGTATCATGTACTTTGGAACATGTTCCATGGTACAATATGTTTTGTGCTCAAAAGTACAAGAGGGTGCACTTTTAAACAAATATGTCTCCCAAAATTAGAGATTCGAATAAATTATGGAAATTAAAGTATGTTATTACTCATCAGATGATAGGGGACATACTGTACTTGATAGATAGTAACAAATACAATCTGGTATTGTGTTAGAAAACATATATCAATGAACGAAATGTTTACTTTTGGTAATAAAAGAAGAACTTACGTCCACAGAACTCACACTTTGCAATAAATCAAACCTAAACTACGATCAGAGCTACTTAGCGGCTTTCTCTACAGTCTACTTCAGTTTGAGTCCTCTAGGTAGCAGCAAAAATTAAAAAAAAATGTTCGAAGGTACACTATGCTAAAGGTACAACAGTCTCCCCTACATAGTTCGTGATGGTTCCAGAGTGTAAATTATGAAGTACAGCTTCGAAAAGCAAGTTTTCCTCTCTTGGTGGTGGTGATGGTGATGAAAGGGATTTTTAAAAGTGTGGTCGTAAACTATTTCGCACCTCTTTCAGTAAAATATGTAGACTCTACTCTATTTTTAATGCACAAGATGTGTCACGAGAAAGTATTTCTGAATAGCCACCATATGGCATTTCAAGAAGTGTCCTGGGAAATAACGCTGCCCTCTGCGGCCATCACGGGGTTGTTAGCCGACTCAAGCAGACCCGCACATCTGTTTAATAAGCTCGGTGTATTATTATAATTACCGAGGGCTCGGGGACCGAGTGTATGAATCAAGAGTGCCGTCCAGCAGAGCACGTGTTTCTGGAATTGCGAAGGCGGGCGTGGTCGCCCAAAACAGTTATGCCTCGTGCACGACCGGCTGTAAAGCACGGGCCTAACTGCTGGCTCCCTAATCCTCCTTTGAAATAAGCCGCTCGCACGATCGCGGTTACCAGATTAGACGTTTATTTAACGATGCCACGCCAACTAGGGATGGCGACAATGTCGCGTGGTGATAAAATTCCATACTTTATATCTTCCTTTCTTTCGTCTACGGCCGCGGTTGGCTTTGACTCAAGTAGGTACCTGGTATTTTCCTTCATATGACATTACAGACATCGGATTTTAGGTTAAATGCCTATCTTCTCCTGTAGGGATGAACTAAAACCAGTTAAATACCTTAAAATTTTATATAAAATATGAACGTTTGAAAGCGCTTTTATGGTGCCTAAATTCCTTATTTTGCCCACTTAGACCTAGATTTAGAGCCCAAAATTGCATATTTCCCTTTGTTACGTATATATTTTTAAATTTTTGTGTAGCAGTGAAAGAAAAGGTTATGAATGTCATGGGGTGGGTATGGTTCAAATATCCTGTAATAGTTTGGTCGTAGGAATGAAAAAATTCCTGTCGTTTTGTTGAACAATTTAGCAGACAGTAGAAATGTGATGAATCGGGAGGCTGTAGTTCCCCCCCCCCCAAGAAATCAGCATGGCAAATATTGTTAGATTTAAATATGCATCCATTGCTTCGATATCATTGAGAAGAATTTTTTTCGCTTATAAAATAGCTCTGTCTAAGAAAAGACAAAGCTTCACAACAGAAAATTAGAGAAAAACGTTAGGTATTGCAATGTCAATTATGAATAACGTGTTAATTATAAATTGATTTGTAAAATAATTAATTTAATTGTAATATGAGCACTTACGTATTAGCAGTCTTAGAGCAATGAGGCCGATGAATTCATTAAAAATTACGTACCGGTATTCATAATTTAAGACTTAACAAAAATAAAGTTTCTAACCTCAATATTTTTTTTATGCTCGACCATGCCGAAATGTAGTATTTATACACCTGGTAGTAGCCCTTTAATGTACCTCATTAAAGTACACATATTCATTATAATTCAGTTGTTCAGCCAATGAGAAATCACCATTGTACCATTATGAAACCGTAGGTATCGATTATTCTCGGATATGCAATCGAAAGACAATTAGCGAAAAGTCACGGAGGTTGGAAATCCAATACTGTCGCAGAAGGTTATGTTCTGTTGCTATAATAATTGGCGTTAATTGTAAATAATATTCAAATAAATTCAATTTGTCATCTCGTTTTTCAATTCTTAATCAATTTCCAGGTTATATCAAGACTAATCTTCATGTTATTCTCTAGATTATACCAAGGTCAATGACATTCGTGCCTCGGAAAAAATCAATACTTTCGCGTCTGCGCACAACTCACAATTCAGGTCAGTTCCGCTCCTCACTTACATAACAATAACATGAATACTTATGAATAATTTCAAGTTAGAAATATGGTCGAGCATAAAAAGTCGTATGAAACTTGCCTATAATGGTAATTAAGACGTTCGAATGAAAATTATGAAACTCGCTTGCGCTCGTTTCATAAACAAGCATACTCGCGTCTTAATTACTACCATTATAGGCTTGTTGCATAATGTAATATTTTACTCTTTTTGTCACTGTGTACCGTAATTCTTAAGACTCACTAATTAATTGCATTTATATATTTGTTGTATGTGTGGATATAAATTACATTTTAGTTGCATAAAATTGTATTTTTAGCTGCTTGAAATAATTATATTTTTAGGTGCCTAAATCTATGTTTTTAGTGCCTATTTTATAAATTCGGGGCGTACAATTATATAAATAAATAAATACATAAATAAATAAATAAATAAATAAATAAATAAATAAATAAGGAAAAAATGAAATTCTGATAAGCAGTTACTGACGGACCATGTACGAATAATGCAACCAATTAGGTAAAGTTACAGGATAAACTTATATCAGGTCAAGGAAACTGTAGGTAACTATCAACTAAGTAAAGACTGAAGAGATAACCTCGTCTACAGCAGCACATTGAGCTACTGTATGGCATTGAGTAGTAATAGTTGAGAAAATCTAAGATCTTACAAGTGACTCGCCATGAATAGTTGTTGTAACTTAGAAGCCAAACTCAATCAAATATAATACATTTACTGCATACAATGTTTCTTCGTCTTTTAACAATTTATTGGATATCACAAACTTGGACGGAGAATAGTATTTGAAGTATAGGGCCTACACTGTGAACCGTAACAGTGCCATTAATTTCAAGGTGTTATTCTTTGAGATATTTTAAACAAAAAAGTTTAATACAATTTTGCTCGTTTTTGCATTCTTTTCGAGATAAAAATTGTTTTATGTGAAACAGCTCTAAGCCATTGCACTCACTGCGAAAGCCCATTTATCTTAACTACTTATAAAAATTTCGAATTATCGAAATGTTCCCTTAGAAAATTCGAATTAAATGTTGTATTTTAACACTGATTTGAACAAACAGTTGAAGGGGAATTATATCTAGATCGAATTATCCGTCATCTTATTTACCGGTCTTCATTGTAGAAATCTTTGCATTAATCTCGAATTTAAGAGCTTGACAAGATTACAAAATCTCCGTTCTGGAGCAGACAAAGTGAAATATCTTGAGACGGAGACCTCGGCGGGATTCGAAACATGTGCCGGTGCTTGTAGAATACAAAAGAATGAGCTATTCTTCACACCGGACGTAAGATATGACGCCGTCAAAGATAATGCTGTGTGCACTGCACCTCCTTGAATAGAACGCGTTTCAAATATAAATTTGCACACTGGTTGTGATATACGTGGGGTCACGAGCAGCTTAACACAGGCCCCTCTCCCCCTCACACAATTACTCTTCCTCCACAACCTCCGCCCCCGCTGACACGACCAAACAATGGATCGCTGACCAACACTTATTTCATGCCCATTTGTCCGTTACACGAAGCTTCGTCCGACTTGAGTAACACGCTCGTTCAATGGACACAAAAGGCATGCTACGTCTTCAAACCTTCGAGTGCCTCAGGTATACTCTCTCGTCTCGTTATTACTTGGGACCGGACTTTTAGGTTTTTAAGGCTCGATTGTATAAACCATTTAATCTTAGATCAGAGGTTAAATTGATCCTTGTTTCAGCTGAACTTGGAATTTTGTGTTGTATAAAGTCTAATCTGAGATTAATTTGTCTCGAACTAAAGTCAACTTTGACTGAAGAAATTTCTCCGATTAAGTTAGATGATCCAAGTTCAGTTATTTCTTTTCTGTTTGAAATATACGAGTGACAGATTGTGCAAATAAAATATCCATTATTATTAATATTAATAGATATGATAGGTATATATATATATATATATATATATATATATATATCTTTCAATTTCTTGCCTTAATACACAAACAATCTTATATTTTATAAGGCTCTATCATGTTCAGCAGTATCAAATAACATAACCTATAATTATATTATGTTTATAACAACCATTAATTATTAATGGATATGATAGGTACATTCATAAATTTTCAATTAACTGTATTACTAAACGAAAATTGTCGTTTTATAAAGCTTTATTATGTTTAGCAGTATCAAACACCATAACATGATAACAACTCGGAGAACAGTCAACCTTCTTATTGTACGCCATTATTTACATTGCACAAAAAACCAGTTTCTCCAACAGAGTATACGGAAAGTCGCCAAAAAGTAGTTGTAAAGTCGCTAGATTTCTCATTATCAACAAAGAAAGATTAAATGTTGTCACTATGGGGTGCTAAAAAGGTCACTAAATCCCTATTTAAGCAATATAAAAGTCAAAAGAAATTGTTGTTGAAAAAGAGTTAAAGTCGCTAGATTGGCAACACTGAACAAACCAGTCCGCGCATCACGTACTTCACCTGTTTATGCGATGTTGCCAAATCCTTTTCACGTGAACTTAGACTGCATTTGAACCAAGGTAATTTGATCGCAGAAAAGTTTTATACAATAGAAGAAGTGTCTGAACTCGGTTCACTTTTCGATCTTCGATCAAAGTTGATCTTTAGTCAGGGAGTTTTATACAATTGGGCCTAAAAAGACCATTTTAGGTTTTTGGAATAGGTGAAATAGGTTTTATTAGGTTTTATGTTCGACCTGTGAAAGGGGTCGCAAAAACTGTCAGATCGTTAACAAAGTATAGTTACAGTTATACTTAAAAATATACTAACTTATTTAATTACTTACTTACTGGCTTTTAAGGAACCCGGAGGTTCATTGCCGCCCTATCCTGAGCAAGATTAATCCATTCTCTATCATCATATCCCACCTCCCCCAAATCCATTTCAATATTATCTTCCCATCTACGTCTCGGCCTCCCTGAAGGTCTTTTTCCCTCCGGCCTCCCAACTAACACTCTATATGCATTTCTGGATTCGCCCATACGTGCTACATGCCCTACCATCTCAAACGTCTGGATTTAATGTTCCTAATTATGTCAGGTGAAGAATACAATGCGTGCAGTTCTGTGTTGTGTAACTTTCTCCATTCTCCTGTAACTTCATCCCTCTTAGCCCCAAATATTTTCCTAAGCACCTTATTCTCAAACACCCTTAACCTATGTTCCTCTCTCAAAGTGAGAGCCCAAGTTTCACAACCATAAAGAACAACCGGTAATATAACTGTTTTATAAATTCTAACTTTCAGATTTTTTAACAGCAGACTGGATGATAGAAGCTTATTTGAAGGATTCGTAACAAGCTGTTTTTTACGGTGATGGGTTGTTAGCCCTTCGCCCAACCCCCAAGCTGGAGGACTACCCCTCATCGGCTGTCCGTTTATTCAATATATTCACAGCTACCCTCCATATCTGGAGGCCGTCTCCTCGATCCGCAACCTGAGGACGCGCCATGCCGTGGTGATAGGGACCCACAATATATGGACTTATATATATATATATATATATATATATATATATATATATATATATATAAAGGCAACTTGGACCACGAAACTGAACTTTTCAAGAACCAAAATATTTATCAAAATTTATAAGATTCGAAATTTTTGCTCCTTTCCCTTTAACATTACTTATAGCTTGAATAAATTATAATAATTAACATTATATCTAATATAATCTGCCTTGATATAAATACATAATTCTTTCAATTTTCAATAGATAAAAGGTACAGTACACACACATTTTTTGAATTACATTTGTTCAATCTTGATCAAGAATTATTTTAAAAAGTAACGAACTCACAAACAAAAGAACACTATTTACTGGTACTGTTTCTGGTTGCAATATATGACTGAGTAATGACTAAGATCACCTTCACTTGTCGGGTTGCGTCAACAAACAAAACATTCCATATTGGTCTCCAGAAAACCTTCGAGAAATGCATCAGCGATCTCTCTACAGCGATCGTGCTACTGTTTGGTGTGCTTTTGCACAATTTGGAATAATAGAGCCATGCTCTTTTGAGGAAGAAGAATGCACAGTCACTGTTTGAG